>NC_092382.1:5542421-5862628 GCF_030028105.1 Mobula birostris
TATCATTATGTACCCAGAGAGAGTGGGACAAAACATGTTCTCACGGGTAGAAAGTCCAGAACAAGAGGGGGTGGAACAAGCAACAGACACAAAATGCTGGGGGAACTCAGCAGGCCAGGCAGCATCTATGGAAAAGAGTACTAATGCTGAGTTCCTCCAGCAATTTGTGTGTGTTGCTCGGATTTCCAGCATCTGCAGATTTTCTCTTGTTTGTGACTGGAGGCAGAACAAAGGTGATTTTCTCAACAGCTGATGTAAAAGATTTTGTTCTCTTTCTCCGAGTTCCCGATCCTTGCATTTAGACAGCTGGAGCTCAGCTCTGTCTGAGAGACCCATCGGTTCCCATTCCCTCATCAGCCGGAAGCTCCCCGGGGCCCGTGTCCGGATGATGGGGCTGAGAGAGAGGGAAGAGAGCAGGACTGTCCCGGGATTGCGGGTCACGGAGTCCGGAGTCACAGCAACTACCCGAAGTCGGTGTTGAAAACGCCGCCCGGTGAGACCCCCAACCCGGAGACCCCTTCTCACCTCAACCGATCATCCGGGGCCTTTTGTGCCCCGCGCGCTGGTGAGCTCGAGCTTGGTCGGTTTAACGGCTGGGCTACTAATCACGTGACCAGCCCCTTCCCCACCGCTGTCAACAGAGGAGTCAGGCGCTGCGATATTCCCATTGGTACGAAGCAATGTCAATCACTGCTTCCAACCAATAGCGGAGGCGGACCAGCCGAGGGGGCGTTACCCCCGCTGACTCCGTCTCCCGAACTTTCCGTCACGGCGGGACAACCGTCAAAGTAAATGTCCGCTTTCTGATTTATTTCCATTTCCCTCCGAGGGAAGTTGGGGCGTTTGTGAAGCGTCTCCTGCGGCCGGAGTCTGATGTGTCGCTGAGAGGTAGGAGGAGACCGCTCGGCCCGTCGGTTTGATGCCGGTTCCCCGGGGAGGGAGAGGATGAAGACGGTGAGAGAGGGGGCGGACAGGATGTTTGTCCCGGTGGGGACAGGAGGGGCTCATCTGTGGAAATGTCTGAGCCCACGGTGGTGGCGATTCACCACATTGGGGGGCAAACACCGGCAGACTGTTGCCCTGCAAGCGGGGCCAATGGTCCGGGCAAAGTGACAATTATTTGTGTTTTGTTGAGACTGTACCGGGAATATGGTGTAAAATCCCGCTCCCCACACTAACACGGGTCACACAGACCAAAGAACAAACTGCCGGAGGAACTCAGTGGGTCGGGCAGCATCTGTGGAGGGAAATGGACCGTCAACATTTCGGGCCGAGACCCTCCCTCTGGACTGAGAGTGGACGGGAAATAGTCCGAGAAAAGAGGTGAGGGGTGGGGATGGGGCAAGAGCTGGGGAGTGAGAGGTGGATCCAGGTGAGGGGGAGGTGGGAAGGTGGAAATAGTGACGGGGTGGGAGGTGAGTGGTTGGGGCAACACGGGGCTGCAGAAGATGGAAATTAATTCCATAGAGGATTAACAAAGAGGTTAGAGAGTATTTGTTATGGAGAGTGCAATGAAGATTCACCAGACTGATCCCTGGAGTGGTGGGGTCATCATATGAAGAAAGATCAAATGTGATAACCCTTTCATTTAGAGAATCGAGGACTGAGAGGTGAACACATTGAAATGCACAACATCATTACTGGTTGAACCAGGGATCCCAGTCTCTGAAAAAGGGGGTGGACTGTCTGGGACTGAGATGAGGGGAAATGTCTCCACTCCGAGGGTGGTGAATGTCTGTAAATCCCCACCACAGAGGCCGGTGAAGACTCAGTGATTGTCCTCACATATAACAGAGGCCGGCAGATGTGTGGAGACCGAAGGGATCGAGGAAATGAGGATCGGGCAGAGACATGTGGCTGAGATGGGAGAGCAGCCGTCATCTTGTTGATGGTTAGAGGGCTGAATGGCCACCTCCTGCTGTTTCTCTTTCTATTCAAATATTTTTATTGTTACTATCCAAAATTAATAAGAGTACATCGAAGTAACCAACACTTACAATGTCTGTCTCAAGAAAAAAAGACATTGTTTTTAAGATTGAAAATTGTTTCAATTCTCCTGCTGTTTCTCACTTGATGTTTCAGTGTTCCTGTCCAGTGAGGCTGGAGTAAAGCGAATAGAAATTGTTTTCAACACAGAACTGATGTAAATGAAACCTGCACAATTCCTGTGTGGGTCTGATTGTGTGTCTGAGCGGGATGGGAATTGAACTAAAGCTCTGAGAACTCTGTGACCCGGGGGGGGGTGGAGAGGAAGGGACAGGGAAGATATGGAGGGAAAAATTAAAAATGTTGCTGAAATAATACGGGAAATAATGAAATAAAGTGGGAAACGCGTCGGGCAGCGTGTGAGGGGCGAGGAGACGTCACCGGGTCACGTGATCCCGTTTTGCCGCAGAGATGCGGCATCTGCAAACACCAGGAATTCTGCAGATGCTGGAAATTCAAGCAACACGCATTAAAGTTGCTGCTGGACACAGCAGGCCAGGCAGCATCTCTAGGAAGAGGTACAGTCGACGTTTCGGGCCAAGACCCTTCGTCAGGACCAAATGAAAGAAGAGCTAGTAAGAGATTTGAAAGTGGGAAGGGGAGGGGGAGATCCAAAATGATAGGAGAAGACAGGAGGGGGAGGGATGGAGCCAAGAGGTGGAAAGTTGTTGGCAAAACGGATATGAAAGGATCATGGGACAGGAGGCCTAAGGAGAAGGAAAAGGGGGAGGGGAACTCAGAGGATGGGCAAGGGGTATAGTCGGAGGGACAGAGAGAGAAAAGGAATGTGTGTCTATAAATAAATAAATAAGGGATGGGGTACAAGGGGGAGGTGGGGCATTAGCGGTAGTTAGAGAAGTCGATGTTGATGCCATCAGGTTGGAGGCTACCCAGACGGAATATAAGGTGTTGTTCCTCCAACCTGAGTGTGGCTTCATCTTTACAGCAGATAGACATATCAGAATGGGAATGGGTTGTGGAATTAAAATGTGCGGCCACTGGGAGATCCTGCTTTCTCTGGCGGACAGAGCGTAGGTGTTCAGCGAGTCGATCTCCCGGTCTGCGTCGGGTCTCGCCAGTATACAGAAGGTGCTGTGGGAGGAAGTGCACGGGCATGTGTAGCACTTGTTCCGCTTACAAGGATAAGTACCGGGAGGGATCTCCCAGCCCGCCCGCGCAGCATCCCTGGTTTGGTTCCGAGGCCCCGCCCACCGCGCTGATGACGCGCAGACGACATCGCGCATGCTCAGTACGGGCAGGGCGGTGTTGTTTTCCGAACTTTGTTGAAGTGAGTCGGCGGTGGGATCGGGATCGGGATCCGGGAACGGATTATTCTCTGCGGGGCAACACCGACAATTTCCATTCGGTGAGTATTGAAGTCGGCCCCGAGTGGGGGAGGTCTGATGTTGGGCAGTGAGTCCCTTTAACTTTCTCGAATTCAAACAAGAGAAAATCTGGAGTTGCTGGAAATCCAAGCAACTTCCGCAAAGTGCTGGAGGAACTCAGCAGGCCCGGCAGCACCCAGGAAAAGAGTACAGTCGCGTTACCGGCCGAAACCCTTCTGCAGGACAGGAGAATAAAAGGTGGGGGTGGGAAAGGGAGAGAGAAACACAAGGTGATCGGTGAAACCTGAAGGGGGAGGGGATGAACTTTCCCGAACTGGCGGCCTCGCCTCGCTTCCTTGACAGAATCTGCCGGGGTCGGTCCGGGTTGTGAGACCTTCACACCGAACCGTCTGAGATGAGCCGCCGCTCAGCCCCTGTTGTTCTGGTCCTGTTAGCAGGATGACGTGAAACATATTTCTATAATGTTACTGACCAAGAATCGTATAATTTGTTTTCCGTGTGTTATCTGAATGCACTTGCCTATGATGCTTCCACAAATCAGTGATTTTCTCTACCTGTAACTTCCCGTACTTGCGCACTTGTCAATAAATTCAACAGAACCTGAGAAAACTCAGTGAGATTTGATTAGTGACGATCATCTTGGCAGCTCGGTTGGCCAAATGTAAAGATACAGGACACTGTTAAATGTAAGACGCTGAACAGTGTTGATGATCAGAGGGTTCTTAGAGTCCAAATTCATCGCTCCCTGAAAATGACTGCACAGATTGATCGAATGGTTAAGAAGCTAAATGGTATGGTTGTCTTTATTAGTCGAGACATTGAGTTCAAAAGTCTGGAAGTTGTGTTGCAGCTTTATAAAACCCTGAGGGTGGCTTCATCTTGGCACAGGAGGAGGCGATGGGTTGACACGTCGAAACGGGAAAAAAGGAGGACATCTCCTTCATCGCGGAATGAAAAGCCTCATCCTGAGAGCAGATGCGGCGAAGACGGAGGAATTGTGAGAAGGGGATGGCATTTTTGTGAGAAACAGGGTGAGAAGAGGAATGGTCCAGGCAGCTGTGAGAGTCTGGTGGCTTATCGAAGACATCAGTAGATATGCTGTTTCCAGAGATAGAGACAGAAAGATCAAGAAAGGGGAGGGTAGTGTCAGAAATGGACCAGGTAAACTTGAGGGCAGGGTGAAAGTTGGAGGCAAAGTTAACAAAGTCAACAAGCTCAGCGTGCGTGCAGGAAGCAGCGCCAATGCAGTCATTGATGTAGCGAAGGAAAAGTTGGGGACAGATACCAGTATAGGTTTGGAACATGGATTGTTCCACAAAGCCAACAAAAAGGCAGGCAGAGCTGGGACCCATACGGGTGTCCATGGCTACACCTTTAGTTTGGAGGAAGTGGGAGGAGCCAAAGGAGAAATTATTAAGAGTGAGGACTAATTCTGCTAGATGGAGCAGAGTGGTGGTAGGGGGGAACTGGTTAGGTCTGGAATACAAACAGAAGCGGAGAGCTTTGAGACCTTTCAGGTGGGGGATGGAGGTATACAGGGACTGGACATCCATGGTGAAAATAAAGCGGTGGGGGCCAGTAAACTTAAAATCATCAGAAAATTTCAGAGTGTGAGAAGTGTCACGAACATAGGTAGGAAGGGATTGAACAAGCGGGGATAAAACAGTGTCAAGGTATGCAGAAATGAGTTCGATGGGGCAGGAGCAAGCTGAGACAATTGGTTTACCTGGACAGGCAGGTTTGTGGATCTTGGGTAGGAGGTAGAAATGGGAAGTGTGGGGTGTGGGAACCATCACCAACTTTATCTGCACAGGGGATCTCCCATCCACTGCTACCAACCTTATAGTTCCCACACTCCGCACTTCCTGTTTCTACCTCCTACCCAAGATCCACAAACCTGCCTGTTCTTTTTTAAAGAAAGGGGTTTCCCACCTCCACCATCAACTCTACTCTCAAATGCTTCTCTCCCATTTCACGCACATCTGCTCTCACCCCATCCTCCCACCACACCACTAGGAATATGGTTCCCCTTGTCCACACCTACCACCCCACCAGCCTCTGGGTCTAACATTTGATTCTCCTTAACTTCCGCCATCTCCAAGGGGATCCCAACACTAAGCACATCTTTCCCTCCCCACCCCCCCCCCCCGCTTTCCACAGGGATTGCTCCCTATGCGACTCCCTTGTCCATTCGTCCCCCATTCCTCCCCACCGATCTCCCTCCCGGCACTTATCCTTGTAAGCGGAACAAGTGCTACACATGCCCTTACACTTCCTCCCTCACTAACATTCAGGGCCCCAGACAGTCCTTCCAGGTGAGGTGACACTTCACCTGTGAGTCGGCTGGGGTGATATACTGCGTCCGGTGCTCCCGATGTGGCCTTCTATATATTGGTGAGACCCGACGCAGACCGGGAGACCATTTCTCTGAACACCTACGCTCTGTCCGCCAGAGAAAGCAGGATCTCCCAGTGGCCACACATTTTAATTCCATGTCCCATTCCCATTCTGACATGTCTATCCATGGCCTCCTCTACTGGCAAGATGAAGCCACTCTCAGGTTGGAGGAACAACACCTTGTATTCCGTCTGGGTAGCCTCCAACCTGATGGCATGAACATTGACTTCTCTAACTTCTGTTAATGCCCTACATCCCCTTCATACCCCATCTGTTATTTATTTACTTTCCAGCTCTTAGCTCCATCCCTCCCCCTCCTGTCTTCTCCTATCATTTCCGATATCCCCCTCCCCCTCCCACTTCCAAATCTCTTACTATCTCTTCTTTCAGTTAGTCCTGACCAAGGGTCTCAGCCCAAAACATTGACTGTACCTCTTCCTATAAATGCTGCCTGGCCTGCTGCATTCACCAGCAAATTTTATGTGTGTTGCCGGCCACTTATTCATTTATTTACCAGCTATCTGCGCTCCTGAAAGATGTATTCCCTAAACTTAACTCTCCCTGCGGAAAATCCCAATCAGCAACCCAGGCGGTCAATTTGCACACACTTAAAATTGTGAATGCCCCTCAGGATAGAGGGATGCATATTTAAAACCGAGATGCAGCAAAATTTCTTTAGCCAGAGTGTGGCGAATTTGTGAAATTAGCAGAGGCAGCTGCAGAGGCCCAGCTGGGGGTATTTAAGACCAACAGTAGATGGGAAATTGAGAAGATAGGTGAGAGGTGGGGATGGGGCAAGAGCTGGGAAGTGAAAGTGGATCCAGGTGAGGGGCAGGTGGGAAGGTGGAAGTAGTGTTAGGGGTGGGAGAAGAGTCATGGTGGAAACACGGGTGAGGTTAGACAGTGCAATGAAGGTTCACCAGACTGATCCCCGTAGTGGTGGGGTCATCATATGAAGAAAGATCAAATGTGATAACCCTTTCATTTAGAGAATCGAGGACTGGGAGGTGAGCACATTGAAATGCACAACATCTGGAACCAGGGATCCCAGTCTCTGTAAAAGGAGGTGCACTGTCCGGGACTGAGATGAATTAAATGAAATTGAATTGAATTTATTTCTTATGTCCTTCATATACGTGAGGAGTAAAAATCTTTATGTTACATCTCCATCTAAATGTGCAATGTGCAATCATAGTTATTTAAAGTAATTTATAAAAATAGAACAGTCAATGTAATATAGAGTACACTCGAGTCAGCGTGAGTTAATCAGTGTGATGGTCTGGTGGAAGAAGCTGTCCAGGAGCCTGTTGGTCCTGGCTTTTATGCTGCAGTACCATTTCCCGGATGGTAGCAGCTGGCACAGACTGTGGTTGGGATGGCTTGGTTCCACAATGATTCTTCAGGCCCTTTTTACACACCTATCCTTGTAAATGTCCTGAACAGTGGAAAGTTCACAACTACAGATGCGCAGGGATGTCCGCACCACTGTCTGCAGGTTCCTGCGATTAAGGAAAGTACAGCTCCCATACCAGGCAGTGATGCAGTCAGTCAGGATGCTCTCAATTGTGTCCCTGTAGACGGTTCTTAGGACTTGGGGGCCCATATCAGACTTCTTCAACCGTCTGAGGTGAAAGAGGCACTGTCGTGCTTTTTTCACCACACAGCCGGTAAGTATGGAACTGTGATATCCTCAGAGATGTGGATGCCGAGGAACTTAAAGCTGTTCACTTTCTCAACCCGAGATCCAATGATGTCAATAGGGGTTGGCCCGTCTCCATTTCTCCTGTAGTCCACAACCAGCTCCTTTGTTTTGGCAACATTGAGGGAAAGGTTGTTTTCTTGACTTCTTTCCTGTAGGCCATCTCGTTACTGATTGAGATTAGGCCAATCAATGTAGCGTTGTCGGCAAATTTAATTAGCAGATTGGAGCTGTGGGTGGTGATACAGTCATGAGTATACAGGAAGTAAAGGAGAGGACACAATATGCAGCCCTGAGGGGCACCTGTGTTGGCAATTTGAGGGTTGGAGGTGAGGGAGCCCACTTTTATAACCTGCTGGCAATCTGACAGGAAGTCCAGGATCCAGCTGCCCAAGATGGGGTCAAGTTGAGGGCTCTGAGATTCTTATTGAGCCTGGATGGAGCTATAGTGTTGAATGCTGAACTCTAGTCCAAGAGCAGCATTCTCACAAAAGCATCCTTCTTCTCCAGATGTGTAAGGACGGTATGTAGAGCTGTGGCTATTGCATCATTTGTCGATCGATTGTTTCAGACTAAACACATTGATGAAGGGAGAGCCATGCAGTGTATATGGGATTTCAGCAAAGCATTTGATAAGGTACCCCATGCAAGGCTTACTGAGAAAGTAAGGAGGCATGGTATCTAAGGGGACGTAGCTTTGTGGATCCGGAACTGGCTTGCCCACAGTGGTTATAGACGACCCATATTCTGCATGGAGGTCGGTGACCAGTAATGTGCCTCAGGGACCTGTTCTGGGACCCTTACTCTTCGTGATTTTTATAAATGACCTGGGTAACGAAGTGGAGGGATGGTTCGTAAATTTGCTGATGACAAAAAGGTTGGGCATGTTATGGACAGTGTGGAGGGCTGTCAGAGGTTACAGCAGGACATTGATAGGATGCAAAACTGGGCTGAGAAGTGGCAGATGGAGTTCATCCCAGATAAGTGTGAGGTGGCTCACTTTGGTAGGTCAAATATGATGGCAGAATATAGTATTAATGTTAAGACTCTTGGCAGTGTGGAGGATCAGAGGGATCTTGGGGTCCAAGTCCATAGGACGCCCAAAGTAGCTGCGTGGGTTGACTCTGTGGTTAAGAAGGCGTATGGTGCATTGGCCTTCATCAACCGTGGGATTGTTTAAGAGCTGCGATGTAATGTTGCAACTATATAGGACCCTAGTCAGAGCCCACTTGGAGTACTGTGCTCAGTTCTGGTCACCTCACGACAGGAAGGACGTGGAAACCATAAAAAGGGTGCAGAGGAGATTTACAAGGATGTTGCCTGGATTGGGGAGCATGCCTTATGAGAATAGGTTGAGTGAATTTGGCCGTTTCTCCTTGGAGCGACGGAGGATGAGAGGTGACCTGATGGAGGTGTACAAGATAATGAGAGGCATTGATCATATGGATAGTGAGAGGCCTTTTCCCAGGGCTGAAATGGCTATCATGAGAGGGCAGAGTTTTAAGGTGCTTGGAAATAGGTATAGAGGAGATGTCAGGGGTAAGTTTTTTACGCAGAGAGTGGTGAGTGTGTGGAATGGGCTGCCGGCGACGGTGGTGGAGGCGAAACGATAGCATCTTTAAAGAGACTCCTGGATTGGTACATGGAGTTTAGTAAAATAGAGAGCTATGGGTAAGCCTAGGTAGTTCTAAGGTAAGGACATGTACGGCGCAGCTTTGTGGGCCAAAGGGCCTGTGTTGTGCTGTATGTTTTCTGTTTCAGGATCCGTACTCGGAGATATAATGTGGTGGCCATTACAGAGACTTGGATGGCTCAGGGTCAGGAAAGGTTACTTCAAGTGCCGGGTTTTAGATGTTTCAGAAAGGACAGGGAGGAAGGCAAAAGAGGTGAGGGTGTGGCACTGTTGATCAGAAATAGTGTCACGGCTGCAGAAAAGGTGGACATCATGGAGGGTTTCCCTACTGAGTCTCTGTGGGTGGAGGTTAGGAACAGGAAGGGGTCAATAACTTGGTGGTTTTTATAGGCCGCCTAATAGTCACGGGGATACCGAGGTGCAGATAGGGAAACAGATCCTGGAAAGGTGTAATAATAACAAAGTTGTCATGATGGGAGATTTTAATTTCCCAAATATTGATTGGCACCTCCCTGGAGCAAGCGGTTTAGATGAGGTGGAGTTTGTTAGGTGTGTTCAGGAAGGTTTCTTGACACCATATGTAGATAAGCCTAGAAAAGGAGAGACTGTACTTGATTTGGTATTGGGAAATAAATCTGGTCAGGTGTCCGATCTCTCAGGGCACTTTGGAGATAGTGATCATAATTCTATCTCCTTTACAATAGCATTGAAGAGAGACAGGAACAGAGAAGTTAGAAAAGTGTTTAATTGAAGTCAGGGGAATATTGAGGCTGTCAGGCAGGAGATTGGAAGCTTAAATTGGGAACAGATGTTCTCAGGGAAAAGTACGGAAGAAATGTGGCAAATGTTCAAGGGATACCTGTGTGGAGTTCTGCATAGGTATGTTCCAATGAGACAGGGAAGTTATGGTAAGGTACAGGAACTGTGGTGTACAAAGGCTGTAATAAATCTAGTCAAGAAGAAAAGAAAAGATTACAAAAGGTTCAGAGAGCTAGGTAATGCTAGAGATCTAGAAGATTATAAGGCTAACAGGAAGGAGATTAAAAAGGAAATTAGGAGAGCCAGAGGGGCCCATGAGAAGGCCTTGGTGGGCAGGATTAAGGAAAACTCCAAGGTATTCTACAAGGATGTGAAGAGCAAGAGGGTAAGATGTGTAAGAATAGGACCTATCAAGTGTGACAGTGGGGAAGTGTGTATGGAACTGGAGGAAACAGCAGAGGTACTTAGTGAATACTTCAGTATACACTATGGAAAAAGATCTTGGTGATAGTAGTGATGACTTGCAGCAGACTGACAAGCTTGAGCATGTAGATATTAAGGGAGAGGATGCGCTGTAGCTTTTGGAAAGCATTAAGTTGGGTGAGTCACCGGGACCGGATGAGATGTACCACAGGCTACTGTGGGAGGCGAGGGAGGAGATTGCTGATCCTCTGGTGATGATCTTTGAATCATCAATGGGGACGAGAGAGGTTCTAGAGGATTGGAGGGTTGCGGATGTTGTTCCTTTATTCAAGAAAGCGAGTAGAGTTAGCCCAGGAAATTATGGACCAGTGAGTTGATGGAGAAGATCCTGAGAGGCAGGATTTATGAACATTTCGAGAGGTATAATATGATTAGGAATTGTCAGCATGGCTTTGTCAAGGGCATGTTGTGCCTTACGAGCCTGATTGAATTTCTTGAGGATCTGACTAAACACATTGGTGAAGGAAGAGCAGTAGAAGTAGTGTATATGGATTTCAGTAAGGAATTTGATAAGGTACCCTATCGCAGGCTTATGGGAAAATAGGAGGCATGGGATCCAAGGGGACCTTGCTTTGTGGATCCAGAACTGGCTTGCCCACAGAAGGCAAAGAGTGGTTGTAAATGCATCATATTCTGCATAGAGTCCGGTGACCAGTGGTGTGCCTCAGGGATCTGAAATGAGAGGTGGTACACTTTGGAAGGACAAACTCCAAGGCAGAGTACAAAGTAAATGGCAGGATACTTGGTAGTGTGGAGGAGCAGAGGGATCTCGGGGTACATGTCCACAGATCCCTGAAAGTTGCTTCACAGGTGGATAGGGTAGTTAAGAAAGCTTATGGGGTGTTAGCTTTCATAAGTCGAGGGATAGAGTTTAAGAGTCATGATGTAATGATGCAGCTCTATAAAACTCTGGTTAGGCCACACTTGGAGTACTGTATCCAGTTCTGGTGGCCTCACTATAGGAAGGATGTGGAAGCATTGGTAAGGGTACAGAGGAGATTTACCAGGATGCTGCCTGGTTTAGAGAGTATGGATTATGATCAGAGATTAAGGGAGCTAGGACTTTACTCTTTGGAGAGAAGGAGGATGACAGGAGGCATGATAGAGGTGTACAAGATAATAAGAGGAATAGATAGAGTGGATAGCCAGTGCCTCTTCCCCAGGGCACCACTGCTTAATACAAGAGGACATGGCTTTAAGGTAATGGGTGGGAAGTTCAAGGGGGATATTAGAGGAAGATATTTCACTCAGAGAGTGGTTGGTGCGTGGAATGCACTGCCTGAGTCAGTGGTGGAGGCAGATACACTAGTGAAGTTTTAAGAGACTACTAGACAGGTATATGGAGGAATTTAAGGTAGGGGCTTATCTGGGAGGCAGGGTTTGAGGGTTGGCAAACATTGTGGGCTGAAGGGTCTGTACTGTGCTGTACTATTCTATGTTCTATAACTATTGCAGTAATTAAATCATCCAGATCGTTGACAGAGATGATGAGCAATAATGAACCCAGCACTGAACCCCGCTGCACTCCACGAGTCATTGGTCTCCAGTCAGAGAGTCAAACCATCTTCCACCACTTACTGGCTTCTCCCGTGAAACCAATGTCAAAGTCAGTTTGCCACCTCATCCTGAATGCCAAACCCCTGGACCTTCTTGACTAATCTGCCATGTGGGACTCTGCCAAATGTCTTGCTAAATTGTACTAAACTATATATTTTTAATTCAGTAAAGTAACTGCTCTTTTTCCTAGAGCAGTAATTGTCTCGTTGTCCCAGTCTGATAACTGACCAACAACATTCTTGCACGTTATACTTTCGCTGCTCCGGGGAGAAACTAACCATGAAAGTTATGAAATATGAAATTATACAGTTGTGCTGTTGCCCAATGCCCAGTGTCTGAGTCCAGGATCTGATGACCCCGGGGCTGCTGCAGCACCGTCCACACTGCAAGTGTCCTCTCAGGGCAGTGGAGTGAGTCTGCTTCAAAAAGCCTGGGATATCCCTATGAACACAGCCCCAAATCGGCAATGTCCAGAGTCTGGCTGTGTGGAAAGTGAAATGAAAAAGATGGTTTCCCATCTCCAACGAGCAGAGCAGTGGCATTACTGCCCCACAGCGGCTGTGATTGGGTCCCAGGGATAGGGAATGTGATCTTTGTCTGTCTATCTGCACAGTTTGTTATTGGGGAACGGAGAAGAACATGGGAAGTGGATCTTCAGCCCGATGGACCAATCAGAATTAATCCCCGAAGAGTCATCAGGACGATGTGTCATATCATAGGCATATGTTTCAACATTATTGGCTTTGTGACAGCAGTACAATTCAATATATGATAATAGAAAGAAACTGTATTACAGTAAGTATCTGTCACTAAAAGTTAAATTAAATAAGTTATGCAAAAATGAATTCAGTGAAGTAGGTTCATGGGTTCCATGTCAATTCAGAAATCAATTGGCAGAGGGAAGGAAACGGTTCCTGACTCATTGAGTGTGTGCCCTCAATCTCCTGTACCACCTTCCTGGTGATACCAATGAGAAAAGGGCATCTCCTTGGTGAAGCAGATCCCTAATGACTGATGCTGCTGTTTTGAGGCATCGCTCCATGACGATGTCCTGGATGCTATGGAGACCACTGCCCATGATGGAGCTGACTGAATTGACAACATTCCTGACAGTATTTCGGTCCTGTGCAGTAGCTTCTCCACTTACCCCACCCCACCATATCAAGTGATGTGCAGCCAGTTAGGACAATTTTTATGGTACAACTGTAAAATCTGCGAGTCTTTGGTCACATCCCAAATCTCGTCAAAGTCCTAATGAAATATAGTCTGTGACGTGCATTCTTTGTAACTGCATCGATACGTTGGCCACTGGATAAATCCTCAGAGATGTTGACACACAGGAACATGAAGTCGCTCACTTTTTCCACTGCTGACCGATCAATGACGATTGGTGTGTCTGTGCCCTCATCTTACCCGTTCAGAAGCCCACAGTTAGAGTGTTGGTCTTACCGATGTTGAGTACAAGGTTGTTGCTGCAGCACCACTCATCTAGGTGATATATCTCACTCCTGTTTGCCTTCTCGCCATCTGAAAATCTGTCAACAATAGCGGTGTCGTTAGCAAATCTGTCACTGGCATTTGAGCTGTGCTTAGCCGCCCAGCCATGGGTGCAGAGAGAGTGGAGCAGTGGGCGAAGCATAAGTCCTTGATGTGCACCAGTATTGATTGTCAACGATGTGCAGTCGTTATTTCCGATCCGCACAGATTGTAGTTTTCCAGTGAGGAAATCCAGGATCCAGTTGCAGAGGGAGGCAGAAAGTCCCAGGGGTTTGAGATTTTTGATCAGAGCTGTCAGAATAATTGCATTACACACTGAGCTCTAGTCGAGAAACAAGCCTCGTGATGAGCCGATGAGTTCGCATTGTGACCTATTACGGATACAGGAAAATTGCGATAGGCAGAGCTAACTCTCGTCATCCAAACCTCTCAAAGCATTTCATCACAGTAGTTGTGATTGCTGTGGACGATAGTCTTTAATGCAACTCACACTGCTTTTCCTGGGCACTGGTATAATTGTTAGCCTCTTAAGGGATGTGGAAACTTCCAACTGCAGCGAAAACAACCCCATCTCCGAGACGTTCATAGAATACAACTCCTGTTGTTCTGGGTGGCTGAAATCCCTTGTAACTCTCTGTGACGACTGCATCCACCACATCCTCTCTCTCCCAAAATCGATGGAAACACAAACATTTTCCCACGATGCCCCAGGATTAGTCTCAGTAAGGGTCTCTATAAATGCCATCAGCGTCCCATGATGGGGTGCAGAATGGCGCACTGTAATGCTATTTAAAGACCCAAGTGGGGCTCGGTTTCAGACACCAGTAATGCCATCAGTGTCCCAGGATGGGGCACAGAATGGGACACCAGTAATCAAATTCATTATCTCAGGGGCGAGGTTATGTGGGGCGAGAACCCGTTTGGCTGTGTTACCCAAATTACCAAATTTCCCCGGGATTAATAAAGTATATCTATCTATCTATCGATCTAGCGAGAACCCGTTTTGGCTGTGTTATGAGGTCGGTGCATCTGGACCGTTTACTCCTGGACCTGTTGCAGCCTGTCTGTATAATGTTAATTTGATAACTATCTCAGCAGTTGATCTACAGATATATTTGGACACGCTGCGGCACTGTAATTTTATATCAATGCAGAATGGTGATAATTGGGAACAATTTAACTCATTACTGTCAATTTGTTAATGATGGTGGATTTAAAGTCTGGAAGAAAATGTCGAAGTCTCATGGGTCAAGGACAATGGAAGCAGACAGATCAGTTGTCTTTGCTCCTGCCTCGTGCTTGGAAATGGAGACTGCCATTTTGTGGAACTGTTTTACATCCTCCATTTTGATAGACAAAGTTGCTTTGCTTTCTGTGTTTTAAAATAGGCACAATGATGCTTCAGGTCATCAACTGAACTAGAGATCTTTTCCAAAGAAGTTATTTGTGAGGTGTTCTTTGATATAATATAACATGCAGTTTTGTGAATGCTGGGGATGGTGCCAGCCTAATGTGATTCGAGATGATTACTGAAGAGAACGCATTACGGTTCTCTTCCTAGTTATTCCCCTGCTCTTGATGAATGTATAGAATGGCATAGGATTCACCTTCATCCAACTTGCCAAGAATTTTTCATGACCCCTCTTGGCTTTTGTAATTCCCTTTTTTAGTTATTTTCTGGTGTATTTATACTGCTCATGTGTCCTGTTTGATCCTAACTCTGAAGCTTTACATACATTTCCTTTTCCTTCTTGATCAAGTTTATCACCTCCCGGTTATCTCTAATGTTTTTGAGTCTTTTCATCCCCGTCCTTTCGTTTAACAGGAACATTTGATAAATATCAAATGTTGAATGGTTCACACAGTAATTCCCCAAGAATAGTCCAACAGCGTTTTGACACATTGCAAACTGCCACACACACGTTCCTCACAACTGCTGAAATCAAATGGAACCGGTTCGACAAATCACTCTCAGTCTGATGTGAACAAAGTCACTTTAATATTGTATTGTATGGTCCTGACGAAGGGTCTCGGCCTGAAACGTCGACTGCACCTCTTCCTACAGATGCTGCTTGGCCTGCTGCGTTCACCAGCAACTTTGATGTGTGTTGTTTGTTAATATTGTATTTATCCATTTCTGCTGCAGGGTAGAGTGATCGAACCCTTAACGTGATATAAAGAACATGACCTATGGTCTCGAACCCATAACGTTACAAGTTACAGTTACTGCCCTGTTTGCTGTGAGTTTACAAAATTTTATTTTTACCTCAGCTCTCATCATCCGCAGTTGCTTTTTTTTAATTCCAAGATTCCTTCAAATAAACCAGTCTGTGCCATTCCCAACTGCGGCATTCTGTAAATTAACGAACATTACCCTCGGGTATGGAAGCTGCAGCGTTCCCAGTCACGGATCCCACTAAACGTTTAACTGCTGTTGATGTCAGGGGGAGACCGTGAGGGTAAGGGGAAGGGCAGGGTGACTGTGTGGAAGGTGGAGAGGGACAAGCTGAAATTGTGTGGGGCAAGTAGAGAGATGGGGAATGAAGGGAGAGGGCAAGAGAGAGGTGGAGTAAGAGAGTGAGATGTGGGGAGGGAAAGAAGGGGAGAGGGACAAAGGGGGGAGTGAGGTGGGGAGAGGGAAAGCAGGGTTAGAGGTCTAGCGCGAGGGGAGAGAGGGATAGAGAGGGGGAGAAGTACAGAGAGGGAAAGAAAGGGCAGTGAGAGGGATGGATGGATGGTGAGAGGGTAATGGGAAGCGTAGAGACGGGATTGGAATAGGAGAGAGGATGAAGGAAAGAGGCAGAGAGAGAGAGGAGCGAGAGTGTGGAAGGAGTAAATGGGGAGAGTGAGGGAGTGACATAGTAGGAGATAGGGTTAGGGAGAGTAGGAGGGGAAGGTAGAATAAATGTTGTCGATGAGGGGGTGAGTGAGTGGGATGTCGAAGGAGGGGTGTGCAGGAGGCATCGAAGAGGAATGGGTGAGTGAGGGGGGCAGCAAGTAAGGAGGGGTGTGACTAGGTTGACAAGGAGAGAGGGATGGGTGAGATCATCAGTGAGTAGGGAGGGGCGGTGGGCTGTACATTGAGGAGGATGTGTGACCGAGTTGGGTGGCGAGGAAAGACAGGCGAGTGAGAATGACGTCAACGACAGAGCAGCGAGGGAGATGGGATTGGGGCAGAAGGAGTGAAGCTGTGGGGTGCGGAGGGGTAGGAGGGTGAGCACTAGGGGGGATGATGAGAAAGGATGGCGAGGTTGATGGGTGGTGAGTAGAAGGGGCGAGTTGGGAGGGGTGAGGGAGAAGAGAGCAGGGTGAAGAGTGGTGGTGAGGAGGCAAGGATGAGTGAGGGAGGCCAGAATTATTGGATTAAATATTTATTCATTCACAATGTCAGGGATGTTTGTCATGTCTGATCACAAATCACTGAACAAATCCACCCTGAGATTGTGGTTCCTAGTCTTGGTATTCCACAGCTGGGGTGTTTATTATGCACGTTTCCCAGTCTCCAATCCCACACGGGGGTTTTCCACAAACAATTCTCGGTCTTTGGATATTATCGTGCACCATTCCTGGTTTCCATATCCCACACCGGCTGCTTTACTGCGAATGATTCCTATTCTCCCTTTCCCACACCGGGAGCTTTACTGTGCACAGTTCCTGATCTCCCTGCCGAACTGTTAATCTGTCCAGATCCATTGACCTGCCCTCCATCCCCTCCCATCCATGTACCTATCCAAGTTTCTCAAATAGATGTTGTTAAGACCTCAGACAGAGTCAGGAATGGAAGGTTAATCATGTTGTGACTCGTGTTCTGAGCTGCTTATATTTCAATGCAACAGTATTGAAGGAAAAGGCAGATGAGCTTGGGTCATGGATCAACACATGGAATTATGATATTGTTGCCATTATTGAGACTGGCTTGCAGGGAACTGGCAGCTCGATTTTCTGGGGTTATGTTGTTTTAGACATGACAGAGCATGAGGGATTAAAGGGGTAGGGGTGGCTTCACTACTCAGGGAAAATGTCACGGCAGTGTGCAGTAAGGACAGATGGGGCAACTCATCCAGTGAGGTCTTATGGGTAGATCGGAGAAATTAAAATTGTTTAAACATGTTAATGGGTCTGTCTTATAGACCACCCAAGAGTCTGAGGGATTTACAGGAACAAATTAGTAGACATTACAGAAAATTGCAAGAAACATAATTGGTTATAATTTGATTTTAACCTTCCACATACGGACTGGAACTCTCATACTGTAAATTAAGTAGATGTACTCATGTATTTGACAAATGTCTTCAGAAAAGTTTTGTTAATCAGTACATTGAAGTCCAAAAGACTCAAGTGTGATTCTTGATCTCCCATTAGGGACTGGGACAGGACACATGTAACAGAAGTCTGTGTAGGGAAATTCTTTGCATCGGTGATCATAATGTCATCAGATTCAAAGGAAGTGTGGACAACGATAGCTCTGCTCCAGGGGTTGAGATGCTAAATTGGAGAAAGAACAATTTTGATGTTATGAGAAAGAATCTGACTAGTGTGAATTGGCTATATTCTGACAAATGAATACTTGGTAAATGGGAAACCTTGAAAGATACAATTTGTAGACTTCAATGTATTTATGTGCCTGTCCGAATAAAAGGTAAATATACCAGTTTATCAAGAGAGATTAAGGCCCTGGTATAGAAAAAAAATAGGTGCATAACAGGTGTAGGCAGGTAGAAAAAATGTGAGGTATTTTTGGAGTCGAGGAAATACAGGATAACATTGAGGAAAGAATGGCTATCGGGTGGCATAAGGTTGTCCTAGCAGACAAGGTGAGGGATTATACCGATATTTTAAAAGCAAAAGATTGCAGGGTGCACAATTGATCATCTGGATTATTAGAATGGTAATGTACGCATGGAGCAAAAAAAGATAGAGGAGTTCTTAAGTGGATTTTTGCTTCTGTGTTCACTCAGGAAGAGAATCTATAGAAGTGAGGCAAAGGAGAAGTGAGGCCATGGATGTTATACAGAGTATGGATGAGTAAGTGTTTGGCATATTGGGCAAATTCGAGTGTATATATCCCCAGCGACTAAGAAGTTCAGCCATCAGACCCCAATGGATGCGAATGCAGAAATTACAGGGACGTAGCTGATATGTTTATGTTATGCTCAAAGACAGGGGAAGTACCAGAAGATTGGAGGATAGCTAATTTTGATCTGCTGTTTAAAAAAGGCTCCAAAATTAACCAGGAAATTATAGGCCAGTGTGCCTGACATCAGTTGTGGGAAGACATTGGAAGGACGGGATATAGCAGTATTTAAATAAACAGGACTGATTAAGGATATCCAACATGACTTCATGTGTTCTAGACAATCTTACTGAGTTTTTTGAAGAAGGCACGAGGAATGTTACCAGGAAAGTTGATGAAGGAAAGGCACTGGATATTTTCTAAATGGGCATTTGACAAGGTCCTGCATAGGGTGTTGATTAATAAATTTTATTCTCTTGGTGTTGAGGGTGAGGTAGTAAATGGGAGTAGACGTTGGCATGGAGGAGGAAGGCAAATAGTGGTAGCAGATGGTTGCCGCTCTGACTGGAGACCTGTGACTGGTGGAATTCCGCAGGGATCGGTGCTGACATCCGTTGTTTGTCATCTATATCAATGACCTCGATGATAATTAGATTAACCGGATCAGCAAATTTGTGGGTGACACCAAGGTTTAGGGTGTATTTGACAGCGATTGAAGACTATCAGGGTTTGCAGCGGGATCTGTATCAGGAGGGAAATGTCAGATGGAATTGGATGCAGACCTGTCAGCTGTTGCACTTCGGTAGGATCAACCAGGATAGGACTACACAGTGAGCAGTAGGGCACTGAGGAGTGCGGTAGAATAAAGGCGCCCGGGAATACAGGTCCACAATCCATTGAAAGTGGCAGCACAACTAAATAAGGTAGTGAAGAAATCTTTGGCACATTGGCCTGCATAAATTAAAGTATTCAGTACAGGAGATTGCATGATTTAAGAGGGTTATGAGGCCTAATTTGGAGTATTGTGTGCAGTTTAATAACCTACCTATAGGAAAGATGTAAATAAGGTTGACAGAGTACAACGAAAATTTAAAAGGATGTTGCTGTGATTGGTGGACCTGAGTTATAAGGGAAGATTGAGTAGATTATGACTTTGTTTCTTGAAACGCAGAAGATTTGGGGGAGATTTGATGGACGTCTACAAAATCATGGTGGGTATAGATGGGGTAGAGGGATGGTGATAGTGAGGGTTAGGTCAGGGGATAGAGGGGAGTGATGCTCCCATTTTTAATCAGCACACAACTCCCCCCTCCCCCGTGCTCATTTCAATCAGTTCGTCATTCCCTCCCTGTCGGCCATTTCAACGTGTGTGATAATTTTCAGTGAGCGCGTCACTTCTTCGGTAAAACTTAGGACCATTTGGAATAAATTACTTTTAAGAGAAATAAATTCAACAAGTATTTCCGGCGGGGTGTGGATCAACGACCTCTGCTTGTGAAATGAAACCCGCTGTTAACCGTGGGCGAGGAGGTTTCTTGGGGCAATAGTTGTCCGGTTGGAAATGCAATAATCTCTCCCAGTTTTCTTTCCATTTGGTGGAAAAATATAGTCGAACGTGTTTGGTTTAATTTCAGCAGAAATGCGGTTCCCTGTGCCTGAACAAGTGAGGGACGTTTGAGCTGAAATTATACCTACTCCGACAGTCCTGTTTACAAACGGAGCGGAGATCAGACCCTCCCAGAACCTGGGCTGGATCAAATTCGCAGCCTGGGACTCGCTGAGTTAAATGGAGAAACTCCGCCCCACTGGTTGCGATGAAAGAAAAAGGAGAGATCGACACGGAAATCTGGACAGAAAGGTTAATTGAGCCTGTTTGTTTTCCTCTTCAGTGTTTGCTACACCGATCCCACTCCCGCCTGCTCCCGCTGTCAGACCCGTCCTGAGCCGGTGAGAGGTAGTGTGACCTGGACTGCGGCAGTCCCGCTCTACCCCGGCTCAGCCGGCCCTGTCTATCTGTAATGAACGATGGACACATCACAGCCGAGTGGCCTCGGGAACAGCAGCTCAGACTCAACTCTCCGTACAGGGTGAGAACACCGGCACAGGAACATTGTCGGTCACCCGGGTAGTCAGACTGATTTCCCGGGACCACACTGAAAGCCGTCCGGTTACAACATCAGAGGTAAGTGTTGTCTATGATTCTGCACAATTATTTAGTGTTTACAGCGAGGCTCGGCTTTGGTCGGGATCGGGAGTGAATTTAGTGGGAGAAGGGAGTCCTGACATGTTCATGTTAACGAGTCAATTACTGTCCAAATGGATTAAAAGAAATGAGGTCTTTGCCATCAACCAGAAATACTCTCAAGGGTGGTTACTACTGAGTGCGAGCAGAAGAAATCTTTCACCCCGGTAGTGACATGTGAAACATCCCACGCGGCAGTCGACCTTCGAGACCCCAGCTAATGTACTTTACATCGCGTCACTGGCTCTATCGCTCTTCCCTGTAGCAGGAAAGATTAAACTTTCTTCACGCTTGACTGACAGTGTTTTGTCCAACCGGTTTGGATTTGATTTCAGCGGAACGGCCGCTCCCTGTTCTCAGGAATGTGCCGGGACAGGCTGCTGCTTGCTCACAGACCCTGAGCACTGAGTCTCACAGAACAACAAACCGCACCTTCCATATCAGTCAATCATCTGCCCGCTTCCCCTTTCCATTCCAGTCCTGATGAAGGGACTCGGTCCGTAATGTCGACTGTTTACACCCATCCATAGAGCTGCCTGACCTGCTGAGTTCCTCCAGTGTTGTGTGTGTTACCATGGTTACGAGAGAACCGTGTGGGGCGGTGGGCGGGGTTATTTGTAAGAAACGATACACCGTATCCACACTATCAGAGTATTCTTCGGGAATTAAGGTGAAAATAATTCAGCTTCTGATATTTATTTCCGATCTTTATGTCCAAACGCCGAGTTGTCTGTGCATTGGATCAGCGATCAAGGAGATTTTTGTTTTTTTTAAATCGCTTCTGGCTGTGGTGCCTTTTGTGTTCCAACTGTTTCCTGCTTGCATGATTTAAATTTTCCACAGGTTAGGTAAAGATTAAGATCAGCTCTAAAATAATGGCCTCCTGTTTCAAAGCAAGGGTGTGAGAGCTGTACAGCGAACACACGTTCCTTTTTCAGAGTTTCTTATTTCAGACGAATACATCTATTGTTCCTGTGTCGATTGTGAGCTATTTGAACTCTTCTCGTTTATCGCCAGTGGACGCTAAGTCTTTGATTCTGTCGAAGGCTGAGATTATTGATAAACAGCGGGTTTGAAGTATTACAGGGATGGACATGGGGAATGCATGATGAAATTTTGGATCAGTTCAGCAATGATGTCAGTATCTGCATCAGCAGTTTTGAGGGGCCCGTGTGGTCCGGTTATGCATGTTGGTCCGCTGACCAGAAAAAACTCTGACAATTTAATTAATGTAAGCTGGTATAATGATTGCATTGGAGGGAGATAGGACTTTATTTATGTATTTGAACTGAAAACAAACATTAATTACTTACGCAAACATATCAAAGTTGCTGGTGTACGCAGCAGGCCAGGCAGCATCTTTAGGAGGAGGTACAGTCCAGCTTTGTGGGTTATTTATGTGCCCCAGCTGCGTTAGGGGGTCGGATTTATGACTAACTCGGGGTGCTGGACAGCACGGTATCGGACCGAGAGACACGCTCCCCGTTCCCTGTCAATCCCGGTGCAGACTCCCTGGGGTTCTCGCGCACCAGCTCAGCTCACCGCCCCGCCCACTGCCCGACACGCGCGCTCTCGCGGAGCTCATTACTCTCGCGCTCGCGGGCTCACGATGAGACCATTTGGGAAACCTTGCGCGCCCGTCATCTGTTGTCAGGTGATGTGCGAGTTATTTAGCACCCATTGGAGTCCGAAAATGTCAATTTATGCCTCATCTCAGACTGAACTGTCTGTGCAGCTTAAGCACTCTGATCCAGGTCCATTATCGCTCATCCAGGAAGTCAGACTGTGGTTACCCGGCACCGCGCTGAACACCATCCGGTTACGGGATCAGATGTAAGTGGTGTCTCCTATATCAGGGTATAGGTATTATCGGTTTCCCTGCTGGAGAAAGGGTTAAAGTGACTTTGCTCATTCCATAGTGAGAGTGAATTGGGACGTTACAGGCGGAAACCCTTCGGCAGGACTGGAGAATAAAAGGTGGGGGTGGGGGAGGGAGAGAGAAACACAAGGTGATCGGTGAAACCTGAAGGGGGAGGGGATGAACTTTCCCGAACTGGCGGCCTCGCCTCGCTTCCTTGACAGAATCTGCCGGGGTCGGTCCGAGATGTGAGACCTTCACACCGAACCGTCTGAGATGAGCCGCCGCTCAGCCCCTGTTGTTCTGGTCCTGTTAGCAGGATGACGTAAAACATATTTCTATATTGTTACTGACAGAGAATTGTATAATTTCTGTTCTGTGTGTTATCTGAATGCACCTGCCTGTGATGCTGCTGCAAGTCAGTTTCTCTGTACCTGTTTGAGACGCATTGATGACGTATTCACAAGTGGACATAGAGTGCAAAACGTCAGTGAAGGTTCACGAGCAATGGCTGAGTACAGTGAGTGGACAATCAACTCAAATGAACATAAATGTCATTGACAGACGATGGGAGAATATAACAAAAGAATATTTCCAGACAGGATGAAGATTAACATTGTATCCTGCACTCCACAACCTGGAAGGACTTCATAAAGATCATCAGGCTCCTACGGCCCCGTGACGTTCGTCTGAAAACTGATACAATATTTAACAAGGAAGAAGACGATGTTTAGACCATAAGACCATAAGACAAAGGAGCAGAAGTCGGCCATTCGGCAAATCGAGTCTGCTTAGCCATTTTATCATGAACTGATCCATTCTCTCATTTATTCCCACTCCCCCGCCTTCTCACCATAATCTTTGATGCCCTGGCTACTCAGATACCTATCAATCTCTGACTTAAATACACCCAATGACTTAGCCTCAACTGCTGCCCGTGGCAACAAATTCCATAGATTCACCACCCTTTGGATAAAAAAAAAAATCTTCGCATTTCTTTTCTGAATGGGCGACCTTCAATCCTTAAGTCATGCCCTCTCGTACTAGACTCCCCCATCATGGGAAACAACTTTGCCACATTCACTCTGTCCATGCCTTTTAACATTCGAAATGTTTCTATGATGTCCCCCCTCATTCTTCTAAACTCCAAGGAATACAGTCCAAGAGCGGAAAAACGTTCCTCATATGTTAACCCTCTCATTCCCGGAAACATTCTGGTGAATCTTCTCTGTACCCTCTCCAACGTCAGCACATCCTTTCTTAAATAAGGAGACCAAAACTGCCCACAGTACTCCAAGTGAGGTCTCACCAGCGCCTTCTAGAGCCTCAACATCACATCCCTGCTCCTATACTCTATTCCGCTAGAAATGAATGCCAACATTGCATTCACCTTCTTCACCACTGACTCAACCTGGAGGTTAACCTTAAGGGTATCCTGTACGAGGGCTCCCAAGTCCCGTTGCATCTCAGAACTTTGCATTCTTTCCCCAGTTCACTAATACTCTGCCCGTTTATTTCTTCTGCGAAATGTTGGCATTTGCCCCCACCGGCTTTCTGCTCGCTCCTATAGGTCTATCCCATCCTTCTCATTGTTCGCCCAATAACCCATTCTCCTGCGTGGGTTGTACTGAGTCGCAAAGATTGAAGTAAAAGATAAGGTAATAAATCGCTGGAAGTCATCACTTGGAGTGTTCAGGCATTTAATTGTTTAGATGGATTCAGTTTTCTACCAACACGAAGATTCAAGGAGGAACCTGGAGAGACAGAGGGATAGATTGTACACGCCATTTGGACGAACTGCAGTTCACGAGTAGGGTATCTGTATGCGGGAGGATGTCCGTTTGATATGCTGAATGAGGAGAAGAGTAAAGGAACGTCATGTTCAGACTTCAAACTTCAAAGTTCAAAATCAATCTTCCATCGAAGTACGTATATATCACCGTAATATTAGTCTACGTTTCATTATCTTTCGGTCATTCATAGTAGATACTAAGAACTATAATAGAATCAATAAGAAATAAAAACACAAACACAGACGAATAAACAACCAAAGTGGCAAAGAATGGAAACTGCAGCTGGAGGCAGTTTGAAGAACTGGTCGGACGGTGAGTCTCTCAGCCGCATCGACTCAGAGGACAGGTGAGGAGCCGGGGCTTGATTTCGAGTTCTGCAGTAAGGACTGAGTTCAGGGGCAAAAGGTACAGAGAGAAGACATCCACCCGTTTAAACCCAGCCGCGGCACCCCTCCACCTCCCCTATCCTCCCCTGGTCCTGAAACAAATCCAGACACGTCTGAGCCCAGATTAGGCTGCGCTCTGGTCAACGTCAGTTCTCTATGTCTGGGGGGGCGGGGGCTAAAACGAAAACCTGGCTCTCGGTATAAAAAGCAATACTCTATGGCTTTCGAAATGGAGAGATGTCAATGGAGCAGACTGATACGGCCGCTACCTGGGGATCGCCAGGGAGTGCCTGGAGCTGGGGCTGGACATGACAGTCAGCGAACCGCTGGAGGTGCATTGTTGAATAGGCGGTGGGCACTGGGAAACCCGAAAAAAAGATACTGTCAGAATACAAAGCAGTCCATTAAGACCACAGGCTGCGACTGTTGTACGTGTTTCTCAGGAGAGCAGTCCACTTACAACGGAAATCTCCAGGGCAGTTAAGAGAAGAAAGACACACATGATATGGTCATTAGAAATAAACACGTTTATAATGCATGTATGCTATTGAGTAATGGAACTTCAGATTCATATGACAGGAGACAGGGACAAACTTAACATAAGAGGCATAGGAAATAGGAGCAGGAGTAGGTCATCCGGCTTATCGAGCCATTCAATAAGATCATCGCCGATCTGTCCGTAAACTCAGCTCCAGTTTCCTGCCTTTTCCCAATAACCCTTAATTCCCCTTTGTAAAAACCTATCTACCTGTATCTTAAATAAACTTAGTGAGGAAACCTCATCTGCTTCCCTGGGCAGAGAATTCCACAGATTCACCTCTCTCTGGGAAAAACAGTTTCTCCTCATCTCCGTCCTAAATCTTCACCCCTGACTCTTGAGGCAATGTCCCCTAGTTCCAGGCTCAAATACCAACTTTCCTACTTCTATCTTATCTATCCCTTTCAAAATTGTGTATGTTTCTGTAAGATCCCCTCTCATTCTTCTGAATTCCAGAGAGTGCAGTCCCAGGCGACTCAATCTCTCCTCACAGGTTAACCCCTTCATCCCTGGAATCAACCTGGTGAACCTCCTCTGCACTGCCTCCAAAGCCAGCATATCCTTCCTCAGGTATAGAGACCAGAACTTCACACAGTACTCCAGGTGTGGCCTCACCAGTACCCTGTATAGTTGCAGCATGACCTCCCTGCTCTTGAATACAATCCCTGGAGCAATGAAGGCCAACATTCCGTTTGCCTTCTTAATAACCAGTTCCATCTGCTAGCAAACTTTCTGCGATTCATGAACAAGCACTCCCAAGTCCCTCTACACAACAGCATGCTGCAGTCTTTGGCCATTTAAATAACAATCTGCTCTTCTATTATTCCTTCTAAAGTGGAAGATCTCGCAATTACCAACGTTGTATTCCATCTGCCAGATCTTAACCCACTCACTTAACCTATCTATATCCCTCTGCAGACTCTCCACATCCTCTGTGCAATTTGCATTTCCATTCAGTTTAATGTCATCAGGAAATTTTGCTACGCTACACTCAGTCCCCTCTTCCAAATCATCAATGTAAATGGTAAACAGCTGCGGGCCCAGCACCGATCTCCACGGCACCCCACTGACCACAGACAGCCAACCGGAGAAACACCCATTTATACCAACTCTCTGCATTCTATCGGCGGGAGTTCGGCCAAGACCCCGAGACAAGAGGCAGGATGTATGTAGGAAATGTGGGCGAAATGGGCATTAGGTCAGAGGGAGCCGAGGCGGCGTGGAGGGAAGGGGTAGGCGAGGGCAGTGAGAAAGGATGACCAGCGAACACCCCCGGGAAGTGACATGTTTCACTCTGCGTGAGCCCTTCGGGTCCCAGTAGGGAGGTCACGAGGGGAAGACGATACAAGTGGCGATGATCAGGCTCCATGTGAATCCGCTAGACGATCCACTCCTGGATGTAGAAACAGTAAACAAACGAGGACATGTCCTGATCGAATTCAGGGCCACTATATCGTCCGTAAGCCCCTTAGTAGGGACCGTGGACAATTCTGATTTGATGGAGACAGACGTGAAAGCACAGAGGAACATCTGGAGAAATTTCTGAAATGCCGGTGCGCTGCCCCTGTTACTGTTGGATCGAGAATCTCTGGAGGGAAGGCCCCCAAACCCCCGGCTTTGCCTGCTGATGGCGAACGAGGCTGAGGTCGAAGCATTCCAATAGAGATGGTTCTCGGTACTCGGTGTCGGAGGGCTGATCAGAGCTCGAAGTTTTCTGACGACTCAAGTCGGACTGTCGTCGGGCATGGCAGGGAGAATTTTCTTCCTTCTCCCGTCTGCGTGAGATGTGGGACTTTTGAGAGACTTTGAACTTTTTTACTGTTCCATGGCCTGTTCTTCATCAAGTTATGGTATTGCTGCACTGTTGTAACTATATGTTATAACTATGTGTTTTTTGTCAGCTTTTCAGTCTTGGTTTGTCCTGTGTTTCTGTGATATCACACCGGAGGAATATTATATCATTTCTTAATGCATGCATTACTAAATGACAATAAGAGAGGACTACGTGTCCTCATAATCTAATTTAATCAAATGTAGTGGCACTGCCTGAGAGTACTATGACTATAGAAACAGCGGGGATAGCTGGCGTCAGCATGGCAGATCCATTTCCCAAGCCCATAGAAGTTAGAGTAGAAGGTAGAGTGATTGAGGAAACGTTCGTTATAGCCAATAACTCACCCGTTAACACACTAGGACGCCGGGCTTTGTGCAAACTAAACGTCGTAATCCATTGCACCCCCGCGGGATGGTACCTCGAGCTGCCCAGTAAAAAGTTACCTGAGCTTCGCTCTATAATGCTGCAAAAGACGGGACCCACAGACCATCAGACACAAACATTTCTAAACGTTTCGCTATTTCTTCCTTAATGACAGCTTCAAGCATTTTCCCGACTACAGATGTTAAGCTAACTGGCCTATAGTTGCCCATCTTTTGCTACATCCTTTTTTAAGAAGTGGCGTGACATTTGCTGTCTTCCAATCCGCCGGGATCTGCCCAGAGTCTAGAGAGTTTTGATAAATGATTATCAACGAGTCTACTATAACGCCCTCCAATTCCTTCAGCACGCTGGGATGCATCCCATCGGGACCAGGGGACTTAGCTACCTTCAGGCCCTCTAGTTTGCTCATCATTATCTCCTTAGTGACAGCGATTTTATCGAGGTCCTCATCTCCCATTTCGTCCATAACTTTCTACTTTGGCATATTAGACGTGTCCTCCACCGTGAATACCGACACAAAATAGTCGGTCAATGCCTCAGCCATTTCCTCAGCACCCATATCAATTTCCCCTTATTGTTTTCCAAGGGACTTACGATTATATCCGGACGTGTATCATGTATGGCCCTATCTCTAATAATGGATCGGTCGTAATATAATTGTAGGACTCTGACACTAAAACTGGTCAGAAATGTATTTATAGTAATGTCCAGTATCTTTCATAAGTTTGTATTTTAAAGCGAGATTTTGGTGAACGATGCGTGCCACGAGATGGTTCTGTGTAAGTAATCAGATTGAACTAGACTCTAACAGGATCCTGGACTGTTTTTGGATAGTTCCTCGTTCCTCTTGGCATTGTCTGCTTTAATTGTCTTGAATTTGTTCTTTCTTATTTATATAATGTTGATATATTTGTGTTAATACCCTGTTAGGGAATGTCCTTTTCCACACAAAACTCAGATCCAGGTATTCATTAGGAGTCTCTTTGTTTACGTGACCTGGAGAGCCGTACCTCCGGAGAGAAACGTCTCTGCTGACAATCAGCACACGCACCGTGTTTATGGTTGATTCTAACTGGTATAGCTTATTCAACATTTCCATCTTTGGTTTTGCTCCAAGGAAGCGAGAGCGGAAAACACCGAAGTCACGTGGCCTGGTGGCGTACAGCTGCAAGCTGGAAGACAGAACAATGCAGTCCTATGTCTACAGCAATAGGCTAAAGGGCAACGCCAGGATTCTCTGCTGATGCAGGCACTGAGCAATACAGACACTCAATTCTACATTCTTGCAAAGAACCAGACCAGACCCAGATGGCTAAAATCCCTCTCCTTTTCGATCATTCCAATTAATTCTCCTCCTCGGGAAAGGGGAGTTCATATGAAGGGGGAAGTGGACGCGTGGCCAGACAGGCCAGAGGGGGACAGTGCAAAGCAGTTACCAACTTGCAGGCATTTACAAAGTTCCCCAAGAATCTCCAATTCCCCACTTTCACCATTATTCCGTGTCACAGCCAGTTTCGCCAGGGGAGCCACTTTATATGTCAGCATGTAAAGCCACCTGCGTGTCTATGGGTCCCGTCTTTTGGAGCACCATAGAGAGAAGCTCAGGCAGCTTTTCAATGGGCTGCTCAAGCTACCATCCCGTGAGAGTGCAATGGATTATGACGTTTAGTTTGCAAAAAAAAAGCCTGGCGTCCTAGTGTGCTAACGGGTGAGTTATTGGCTATAACGACGTTTCTTCAATCACTCTACCTTTTACTCTAATTTCTATGGGCTGGGGAAATGGATCGATCATGGGGACTCCGGCTTTTTACAGTAGTAGTACTCTCAGGCAGTGCCACAGAGGGGCTTACGGACGATAGAGTGGCGCCGGTATCGATCAGGACATGGACTCGTTTCTTAGCTATTTCTACATCCAGGAGAAGATCCTCCTGCGGGTTCGCATGGAGCCTGATCATCACCGCTTGTATCGTATTCCCCTCGTGACCCCCCTACTGGGAATCGCAGGGCTCACGTAGAGTGAAATGTCTCATTTCCCGGGGGTGTTTACGGGTCATCCTTTCTTACTGCCCTGGCCTATCCCTTCCACCCACGCCGCCCCGACTCTCTCTGGTCTAATGCCTATTTCGCCCACATTTCCTATATACGCCCTGCCTCCTGTCCCGGGGTCTTGGCAGACCTCCCGCCTTCCACTTCCATTTTTGTATGTACTGCCCCCTTTCTCCCGTGATCTTAAACAACCCATTTCGTTGCATGTCGGTCAGGGTCTGGGTTACCACATCTGTTACTGGGTCTGCCAGTTCAGACTGGTCAATTAAAAGACATGGCGGAGCTCAGGTCGGGGGCAGTTCGGAAGGTTTGTACAGCTCACGGGGCATTTGGCTAGTCCAGGAGTATTTCCGCATTAAATTCCCAGGTGTATTTGATCGGGCTATGAAATAATTGACAGTCTCTCCTTTCGTTTGCATGCACCGGGTAACCTCTCTGAATTCTCCGTGTTGTGGGGCCGCGACAAGAACAGGGCCTTTAATTTCGCGCACCCTCGTGTCCATAGCCCGTCAGGCTTCCTCGCCGACTGACGGTGGCCAGTCTCTCTCGGGAGTAACCCTGGCAGCGAGAAGTTGGGTTCCGCCACAGCCCAGGAAGTTCCGTATATGATACGGAGCAGCGCCCGTAAATCGGCAGGCGGCGGGTAAAGTATTTGACAGGTCCGAGTAAACCAATTATGAAACGCTGGAGGTTCATAAATCATGGTGTCGCTGATCAGATTGCGAACCTCAGGCAGGGTCCAACATTTTAAAATACGGATATTGTCCACAATTATCCGGGGGAATTGAGAGTTCCCTCCCTTTGCTATCGGGCAACACCTCTCCCCTGTCTGGTGGAAACGCGACCCTCTGTGAACGGAGGGTCCGTCCCCGCCCGTAGGCTGCGGAAGAAACGGGCACAGGGGCGGGGCTCCGGTCCAGGTGGGCGAACATCCGGTGCCGCCACAGCGTGGGCTGGCTGCCCGTTCTGGGGTCTTTTCTGTTGCAATCAATGGATTCTATTAAATTCCGTAAAAAAAATATATTTTCTCCATCAGGTGAGATTTCCCTCTCCCAGTTTCCTTCTTGTTCTCACCAGAACCCAGGAACTGGGCACTGGCTGGTCAGGGACAGCTTTACTCACGCCTCACCCTGGTCCTGGTCTTGATTCCCCTCTTTCAGGGAAGTCTCACAGGGAGGGATGGAGATTCCTTTCAGAGGGATAGGATATAGGGATATACGGGGATCCCCTCCTTGCCGCCAGGTTATTAGGGAATGTCCTTTTCCACACAAGACTCGGACCCAGGTATTCGTTAGGGACTCTTTAGGGAAGCCGATCCTCCGGGGAGCATCGACCCCGCTAACAATATTTATAGTTGATTGGAACGGGTATGGTCTGTTCAACATTTCCATATTTGGTATTGTTCTGTGCAATCTCGAGGGAAAACACTTAAGTCACGTGGCCTTGTGCTGTATAGCTGCAGGCCAGAGGGCAGTGCGACGTATTCTTTTGTCTACAGCAGCCCGCCAGAGGGCGACATCAGGAAGTTTTGCTGATGCAGGCATTAGGCAATACAAGCACAAGATGCTATATCACAAATAGGGCTGAGTGAGACCCCAGTGATCCTCTTGGCGGTCTTCACTGTCCCCTGTGGTTCGATGCCTTGCAGCTTCCGCACCATAGAAAGATGGAGCCGGACATGACACTGCCCATGGTGTTCTGGTACCATAGAAAGATGGAGCCGGACATGACGCTGTCCATGGTGTTCTGGTACCATAGAAAGATGCAGCCGGACACGACACTATCCATGGTGTTCTGGTACCATAGAAAGATGGAGCCAGACATGACACTATCCATGGTGTTCTGGTACCATAGAAAGATGGAGCCGGACATGACACTATCCATGGTGTTCTGGTACCATAGAAAGATGGAGCCGGACACGACACTATCCATGGTGTTCTGGTACCATGAAAAGATAGAGCCGGACACGACACTTTCCATGGTGTTCTGGTACCATAGAAAGATGGAGCCGGACATGACACCGTCCATAAAAGCTCTGGTACCATAGAAAGATGGAGCCGGACATGACACTGTCCATGGTGTTCAGGTACCATAGAAAGATGGAGCCGGACACGACACTGTCCATGGTGTTCAGGTACCATAGAAAGATGGAGCCGGACACGACACTGTCCATGGTGTTCTGGTACCATAGAAAGATGGAGCCGGACATGACACCGTCCATAAAAGCTCTGGTACCATAGAAAGATGGAGCCGGACATGACACTGTCCATGGTGTTCAGGTACCATAGAAAGATGGAGCAGGACACGACACTGTCCATGGTGTTCTGGTACCAGAGAAAGATGGAGCCGGACAGGGCACTGTCCATGATGTTCTGGTACCATAGAAAGATGGAGCCGGACACGACACTATCCATGGTGTTCTGGTACCATTATCCATGGTGGTCTGGGAGACGCTGCTCTGTAGTGAGGAAGTGTTGTGAGTACAGGTTAGATCGCTACCTATGTGAACACGCAGGAAATTCGTGCTCCTGACCCTCTCCAGAGCAGAGCCATTGATGCGCGATGGAGACTGGTCGATCTGTCCCTTCTTGGTCCCCCATCATCGTATCCACGCTGACACTCCTGCTGCTGTTCTTTCACCATTTAACAAGCGCCTCTACCTCCTCTCCCTATGCTGACTCACTATTGTTGCTGATGATACCAGCCTCTGTCATATCATCGGCGAACCTGATGATGTTGTTCGAGTGCAGACGTCAGACAGCAGTTTGGGGAGCGGCGGACTGAGTACACAACCTGAGGGTGGGGGTGATCCGCGCTCAGCGTAATGGAGCTTCCGATGTTGCTGGCAACACGGACTGACCGAGTCTTCCCGTCAAAAAGGCCAACATCCAGTTACGGAGAGGAGTGCTGTGTCACAACGAGAGCACTTTACCCACCAGCCTCTGAGTTATGACCGTGTCAACGCCCAGCTGAGGTGTGTGAACAATATCCTGGCGTAGGAACCATCGTCTTCTCGGTGGGGCAAATCGGGGAGAAGGGCAAGACCATGACGTCATCAACGGAACCGTTTGAGCGAGAGAGCGAACTGGAAATGACCCAATGTAACCGGAAAGTGATATTTTATTCGACCCAGTACCAACCTCACAATGCACAGCAAGACTGTTGAAGACAGTGACACTGCGTGTTATCTTTTAGCCCAGTTATCGTTGTTCTCCTGGGCACCGAAATCGTGGCGGCTGCCTTGAAGCTTGAAAAGACATTGGACTCTTTCAGAGAGAATTTAAATTTGCCCGTCAAGAGTTCTCTTACCGGGGCCATATGGTCCCTTGGCACCTGACTGGGTAAGTTGTCCGGCTCTGCGGGTTTGTCTAGGTTGTCCCTGAGTAGTTTCCTCCTCATTTCGGCTCTGGCCAGACAGGGTGTCTGTTCTCTGGAAGAGAGGGAGCTTTTCTTCAATGGCACATCATTCCATTGGTCCAATCGTGCACACAAATCATTCAGCCGATCAGAAACGGAGGCGTCTCCGTTATTGAGGTGTAGCGTCCACTTGTAATCCGATTGGCATTGGTACCTTGCCATATCCTCCGCTTGTCCCTGCTGTCACAAAGGTGTCTGTGCATTTTCTGTGCGAACTGTCACATCTACTCCCTGAGGGCACGCTATCCGCTCTTTTGCCTTCTGCAGTTCTGTTCCGTGCGATCATGAATGGTTCAGGACAGACAGATTTGAGGAGGACAGAATTAGCAGGAACAGAGAAGCAGAACATGCTGACAATTTACCTGAGCAAAGGAGACAGGAACAAATACAGTAGTTGTTGGAAATATCGAAGGGTTGCAGGAATTTGAAAATCACGGATGTCCGAATGATTCTAAAAAGGGGACACTGGTCGGATTTAAACATTGCTTGCCAGGTGTTACAGTCTCAGTGAAACACTCCCACCGGCCCTTCACTCTGCCTGGGAGCAACGAAACACCCTCACACAAACAGCAAAAACACCTCAGGTCGCTGCTACTGATATAACTCGGCGTTTAACACAATCATCCGCTCAGTACCGATCAACAAGCTTCAGATTTGGGCTCCCCACCTCGCTCTGCAGCTGGATCCGCAGTTTCCTCAGCTGGAGTTCACAGTCAATGCAGATCAGTAGAAACCACTTCTTCCTCGCTGAGAGTTGTGATGAGCCGCTGGGTTTATCTTGCCGTGGACTGTCATTCTGAAGAGAGAGTGCCTGAGTGACGTCAGCCGACGGCTGTCTCGGCTCCTGTTTGATTCTCACTGAGAGAGAGAGAGGGACGGAGCTATGGGACTCTGCAGCTTGTTTTGATTGAAGCAAGGACACTCACTCACAGACGGTCAGTCGCAGTTGCAGTCGGACAATGGAAGGAAGTCGGTGACTAGAGGGTCACTGGTTGGAACTTTCGAGAGCCCACGAGGGTGGGTTGAGTATCGACCCAACACATCGATAAGTGGCTATCACGTTGTGTGATCGGGGCAACCTTGTGGAATCTACCTTTGTGTTAACCCTTGCCTGGGTGCTAGTTCCCTTTAAAGGTACCCCTGTGATAAGCTACTATTGGCGATGATTCGTAAGTGGATTTGGAACGACGACGGGTAAAACCTACAGCGATTGTTATCCTGTTTTACCACCGTGGAAACTGTGGAATACGATATAAAGGCCTTATCTCGACATTCACCTTGGTTTACAAATATCTCTCTCACATCCTTCAATCCGTGGATGAACTGAACTTTCATACCTTACCATCTCTAGAATTTAAGCCTGGTGCTCCTCCCCGCGAGCTCAATAGTTTGGGAGTTATATTGACACATCTGTATGCTGATAGCACTGTTAACTTTTGATCATTCTTGTTTACGTTGCTATATTAAGTAGATACTAATAAAGATAATGGTTTTAACATCACAAGCAGACTCCGGCTGTGGTCTATTGCTGCTGGTTCATTTAACCCGTTACGGGTCCGTAACAGAGTTAACACAGACACGCCTGAAGGTTGCGTGTTTAGTCGACCGCTGCACGATCTGTCATCTTTGTATATCTAAACACAGCTACGAGATCTGTGCTATATTCGCATGTTCTTATGATTTTTTTTGTTGTTAGAATCACAGCTGACGGCGAAAATTGCAAAGTCTTGCAAAATTTCATGGACGTACATGTTTGTGAAAGTCACGTGCGCCCTTTTCCCGCTCCCTTTTCACCGCAGACCTGCCTTGTTTCCGAGGCTCCGCCCCCAGCTGTGATGACGTAAATTACAGTCCTGACTTCCCTTCAGTTCTGTGTTGAAGTGGGTCGGCGGCGGCGGATCGTCTGTAGGATCCGGATTGGGAGAGGACCATCACCCCCAGAGTGGGGAATCGGGAGGACGGTTCACTGTCCGGGCGTGAAGAGAACACGTTCTCATCGGTGAGTACTGAGCCTAGTCCCGAGGGTGGACATCTGATGTAAGGTCGTGCATCCAGTTAACTTCCCCGATCTGGCGGCCTCTCTGCGCTCGCTGGAAGAACCTGCCGGGGTCGGTCTGCGTTCTGGGACCTTCACAACAGACCGACTGAGATGACCGCCGCTCAGCCCCTTTTTCCCTGGTCCTAGGGGCGTGATGAGGTGGTGATACCGAGACTGTAGTCATCCGTTGAGGTTTGTGCTGGGAACTTTCCCTTCATCACCCAGCCCCGCATTGGGTCCAAACTTCACCTGGATCGATAGCCGGAGTTTACAATTGTTTTACATCATTCCAGGGAGAGGGAAGCGGCCCGTCCACCTGTTGTGTGTTCTTGCAGACAGAGAAGGTTAAAGAGGGTAATAGCACCTTCGGGACACTGTTCCATCTGCCTGAGTAGATCCACCTTTCACCCGTTCAGACAAGGCAGTGAGATCCAGATCTCTCACGACCTCTCGTTTTGGATGGCCATCGTTGTGTTTATTTTTGTTGAATCCATGCCACTGTTCCGACTTGCCGAAGTGCAACCAAAGTTTCCGCTTTTTTAACCCCATTAAATGCTAGAAATAAGCCTTTTCCATTTATCTGGGCTTCTCAGAAGTTTGTAAACTTCAGTTAAACCTTCCTTCAACGGGTGTTACATATCATCCACACAGATCAATATAACAGCACATCGAGGTGATATAAGGTAAAACAATAACAGAGTGTAGCAAAGCGTTATGGTTACAGAGACAGTGAAGTGTGCATCGAGTTAGACGGTGAGATCCAGGGTACAACTTTTCACGCTGGGAATATTCAATGTGCTTACAACAGCAGCTTGAAAGGTTTCCTGGAGCCTGTTGCTGTGTGTTTTCAATGTTGTTTTAAATCTTCGACCCGGCTGAGAAGAGAGAATATCGAGGGTTATGAGGATCTTTGATGCTGCCGGCTTTACTGTTGCAATGGGAAGTGCAGTCACAGTCCAGGGAGGGGAGTCTGGTTTCTGTCATGTCCTCAGCTATGCCCACAGTTCTCTGTAGTTCCTTTCAGTCAAATGTAGAGCAGCAGACTTATGAAGGCGTTATGTAGACGGATGGGATACTTTCTACGGCGCTTTGATAAGGTTTGGGGAGGGGCAATGTGCCTAAGCCAAAGTTATTGTTGTTTGATCGAGGTTTGTCATTTTAGGATCTCTTTCTATCCTATTATTCAGTAGCCGTGCATTGCTGCATGGCCACCAGTGACTGTCCTTGATCCCTCACCCACATGGTTCCATCTCCTCAATCACTCACATCTTGTGCAACCTCTCTCCAGCCCGTGTGTGCCCACCTCATTGAGGTACAGTGCTTCATCCAACATTTGACTTCATTGTGAAATATTATCTTGCATCTCCTATCTCACTGAGCTTTCCAGAAATCGTTTTTTGTTAGCTAGAACTACCAGAGGTTTAATTAAATGCAGCATCTGGTAGGGTAAGACGCACAAGCTACGAGCCACGGTTATGACCAGAAAAATTCTAGCATGGATAAAGAAGTAGTTGGTAGGTAGGAGATAAGGGGTGGGGAAAAAAGCGAGTCTTTACGGTTTGAAAGAATCCAAGGTAAATTACACAGGTGCAGGTGGATGGGACATTGCAGGGATTGGCACGGACGGGCTGAAAGCCCTGCTTCTGCGCTGTAGGAGAATGAATCGAAATTAGGTGTTTCACTAACGTCCCAAATGCTCAGAGGAAACATGTTGTCGGGCCCTGGAGATTTATCCATCCAAATGCGCCTCAACAGAGCAAGCGCCTGTTCTGTAAACTGTATACAATCTGTGACTTGACGAACGTTTCCTCATTTCTATCGTCTCTATATCTGTCTCCTCAGCACATGTAGACACGGAAAAGAAACACTGAAGGTCTTCCCCATCTCGTTTGGCTCCTTGCATAGTTTAGCACTCTGATTCTCAGAAGTTCTTTTGTCCAGTTAATCGGGCAGGAAGGGAACCACAGGTTTTTATTTTCTTATTTATCTTGCCACCAAGAAGTTTGTTATTCATGGAAATGTTTTCATCCCAGTAGTTCTTCACAAAGTTTACAAGAAAGATACTTGGAATGAAAAGCTTTATCTATGTGATACATTTGTTGTCCCTGCGCCTGTTCTCAAAGGAGGGATGGGGGCGCTGGGAGTAGGAACCTCACTGAAACCTACCAGATACTGATGTTTCGATAGAGTGGACGGGTGAAGATGTTTTCATCAGCAGTGGAGTCTAGGAACTGAGAGCCATTCAGCTGTATCTAGAAAAATTTTCTCCTCCATCATTCTATGCAGTCGCAGGGGCCAAACTTGATTGTATTGTCAAATGTAGTTTTACGTTATTCAAAGGTACAGTAATTTGATAGAATTTTTAATAGCTTAACTAAGCAAAGACGAAAATTTCATTAATATCACCACAATATAATGTACTTTTTAAATAACAGATAACCGACGTTTGAAGCAGACTTATCGTATTGAACGAAGTGCTTTATTTTGGAACAGCTTCTGCACTGCTGAAGTTCCGTAGAGTTGGAACTACCAGCAGGTTTACTGGATGCACCTCGACAGGGTTAAAACAGCAACTGGTATACTAGTTTCACCATTACAAAATGGCTGAGTGTTCAGTGCTCACTGTGGTCATAATGAAACTCAGTAAATATGAGGTTGAATGTTGCTTCCTTTTTCGTTAAGTTCTGGTGGGTCTCTTCCTCAGTCACCAGGGAAACAGCCCACCAAAGCTTCAAGGAGTGTTGAGGATTTTTATCACTCTGTAGTCAGAGCCCCTTAGCGGAGAGACAGTGGCCTCAGGATTCAGTGTGGTTTCGAGGATTTACTGTCTGGAATATATGATGTCTGTGCTGGAATAAAGAGATGACTAATGAATGTTGGGATTGTATATATGCAAATCTATTTAGAAGGTCACAAACATCTTGCAGTCAGTCAATATTTGTGAATTAAAAGAAGAGAAAAATCTCTATACTCTGTTTCCAAGGCTATATTTACTGCTTAATACTAAAATATAATTTTCCTGTTCCACTACGGGAAAAGTGGTGGCTAACTGACCTGGTGTAGATCCCATCCAATAATAAAATAATCATCAATATACTCAATTTATCTGTGGAGACAAACAGAAGGCAACAAAAGTTGTTAAAAAAGTAAAGGTACAGTCGAGGGTCTCGGCCTGAAACGTCGACTGTACCTCTTCCTAGAGATGCTGCCTGGCCTGCTGCGTTCACCAGCAACTTTGATGTGTGTTGCTTGAATTTCCAGCATCTGCAGAATTCCTGTTGTTTGTGTAAAAAAGTAAAGGTAAAATACCAAAGTAAACAAGCCAATAATATTAAGGAGGTTTGTAAATGTTTGTTCAGATACATTAAGTGTGAAAGAGAGGCAGGACTGGATATCAGAACGCTGCAATACGTTACCAGGGATGTAGTAAATGGGGACAAGGAATGGCGGACGAACTGAATAAGTATTTTGCACCAGTCTTCGTGCAGGAAGACACTAGCAGGATACTGGAAACTCCAGGTGTCGGGAACATCAAGTGTGTGATGTTACCATAGCTAGAGAGATATTTCTTGGGAAACTGAAACGTCTGAAGTTAGATATCTCACCTGAACTAGATAGCGTGACCGAGAATTCTAAAAGCGGGGGCTGCAGATATGGTGAGACATTAATAATGTTCTTTCAAGAATCACTAGCTTCTGTAATGGTTCCGGAAGACTGGAAAATTGCAAATGTCACTTCACCTTTAAGAAAGGAATAGGACAGAAGGGAACCCATATGCCAGTTTGTCTGACCTCAGTAGGTGGGAAGATATTGGAGTCGATTATTAAAGATGTGGTCTCAGGGTACTTGGAGACCCGTCATTAAATAGGTCGTAGTTGGCATGATTTCCTCAAGGGAAAATCTTGCCTGACAAATCGGATGAAGTTCTTTGAAGAAATAACAAGCATGATTGACAAATGCGAATCGGTTGATGCTGTGTATTTGGATTTTCAGAAGATCTTCGTTACGCTACCGCACATAAGGTTGCTTAACAAGTGACGAGATCACGGTATTACAAGAAAGATTCTGACATGGATAAAGCAGTGGTTGATTGGCAGGGAGAAAAGCGTGGGAACAAAAGAAACCTTTTCTGAATTTCTCCCAGAGACTAGTGATATTCCACAAGGGCCTGTGTTGGGACCGATTCTTTTACGTTATATGTCAAAGATTTGGACAATGGAATTGATGGCTTTGTTGCAAGTTTTCAGACAGTATGAAGGTAGGTGGAGGGGAATGTGGTTTTGAGGAATTAGAAAGGCTACAGAAGGACATGGACAGATTAGGAAACTGATCAAGATGTGGAATACAGTGTCGAGAAGTGTATGGTCATGCTCTTTGTTAGAAGAAATGAAAGGGTTAGCTATTTTCTAAATACAGCAGAAAACGGAGGTGCAAAGGGACTTAAGCGTCCTTGTGCAGGATTCTCTAATGATTATTTTGCAGGTTGAGGCAAGGTGAGGAAGGCAAATGCAATGTTAGCATGTATTTCAAGCGGAAAAGAATATAAAAGCAAGGATATAATGTTGAAACTTTATAAAGCACTGGTGATGCCGCACTTGGAGTGTTGTGAACAGGTTTAGGCCTCTAAATGTCGAAAGAAATGTGCTGAAATTGTATAGGGTTCAAAAGTTGTTCACGGAAATGATTACACCATTGAATAGCTTGTCGTATGAATAGCGTTTGATGGCTCTGGGCCAGTATTCACTAGAATTCAGAGGAATGAAGGGTGACCTTATTGAAACCTATCGAATGGTGAAAAGCCTTGATAGAGTTGATGTGGAGATGATGGTTCCTCTGGTGGGTTAGTTTACCTCAGAATAATAGGCGCCCTATTAGAACGGGGTGAGCAGGAATTTATTTTGCCATGGCATGTCCAATCTGTGGATATTTTTTTTTTTTTTTTTTTTTTTGCACAGGCAGCTGTGGTGGCCAAATCGTTGTGTGTATTTAAGACAGAGTTTGATAGATTCCTGATTGTTCAGAGCATGAAAGGATAGATTCTTGATTGGCCCCTTAGCGGAGAGACGGTGGCTTCTGGTTCCAGTGTGGATCCAGTATGCTGTGAGCATTTACTGTTGGAATATACGATGTCTGTGCTGGAATGAAGAGATGATGAATGAATGTTGGGATTGTATTTTTTCAAATCTTTTTATAATGTCACAAACAATTGCAATCGTTCAATATTTGTGAATCAAAAGAAAAGAAAAATCTCGATACTTTCTTTCCAGGGCTACATTTACTATTTAATGTTAAAATATATCATTCCTGTTCCGCTACGGGAAACGTGGCAGCTAAATGACATGGTGTAGAACCCGCTCAACAATAATATAATCAACAATATGTCCAATTTATACGTGGAGACAAGCTGAAATGTATCCCGGGCCATTTTTGAACCACGGGCCGGAACACAACCTCGACCCCCGTCCAGACACAGGTTCCTCAGGTTACAATTCGGTCACGGGTTGGTGTAGGAGTGTTAGTGTTTGAACTGGGAATAGCTGAGACACCGCGGCACATTAGCGGCAGTAAAGAGTCCTGGGAGTGCTGGCCCATTCGTTATAATCCTGGGATGGGGGTCCAGGAATATGGAATTCCCACTGTTTGGATTTCCCCCGAGCTCACTGCTTCTACAGATGACATTGGGCATTCCTCCTTCCGCAATGAAGCAGACGACTCAGACAACAGTTTGCGAGGAATTCTGATTACACTATCCTGTGTGAGACAGGGGGTAGACTTGCGAAAATCTTGGGGGTGGGTTGGGATCCAGTGAGGACGGATCCTGGAATACCATACAGGTTTTGACACATATATAATGGAACCGTCTTTCAAGCTGCCCAGGCGTATGAAATGATGCGTTAGTATTAATGTTTTGTGCTCAGATGTTTGGCTCTGGAGTTCCTTTGGAAACAAGAAGAGAATGAGTTGCCATTCCTTCCCTCACAGTGAGAGGCTGTGAGTTAATGGGCTGTTCCATGATTGCAGCAGTAAACATGGACCCGGGGTTTAGTGTTCAATCCGTGTTTGGAAAGTCCCTCTTACTGTCCCCTGTCTGTCAGCTAGTGGGAGTCAAATAGAAACTAAAGAAGGAGAAGCTAAAGACAGACCAATTGATATTACAGAAGTAGCAGCATTACAATGGTGGGAACTACAGAGGCATGAGAGGGGAATTTGCCAGAATTGATTGGAAATGATGAGATGCCAGCAGAGCAGCAATTTGTGGGAAGTTGGAGGATTTGTCCTGACCGAGGGTCTCGGCCTGAAACGTCGACTGTACTTCTTCCTAGAGATGCTGCCTGGCCTGCTGCGTTCACCAGCAACTTTGAATGTGTTGCTTGAATTTCCAGCATCTGCAGATTACCTCGTGTTTGGGAACCTATATGCCAGTTTCTCTGACCTCAGTATTTGGGAAGATATTGGTGTCGATTATTAAGGCTGTGGTCTCAGGGTACTTGGAGACCCGTCATAAAGTGGGCCATAGTCTACTGGATTTCCTCAAGGGAAAATCTTGCCTGATAAATCTGACGGAGTTCTTTGAAGAAATAACAAGCATAATAGACAAAGGAGAAGCAGTTGGTGCTGTGTATTTGGATTTTCAGAAGGTCTTCTTTACTCTGCCACATATAAGGTTCCTTGACAAGCGACGAGATCATGGTATTACAAGACAGATTTTGGTATTATTAAAGCAGTGGTTGATTGTAATGGGGCAAAGCGTGGGAATAAAATAAACTTTTCTGAATTTCTCCCAGTGACTAGTGATATTCCACAAAGGCCCGTGTTGGGACCGATTCTTTTACGTTATATGTTAAATATTTGGGCGATGGAATTGATGGCTTTGTTGCACAGTTTGCAGACAGTGTGAAGAAAGGTGGAGGGACATGTGACTTTGAGGAATTAGAAAGGCAACAGAAGGACATAGACAGATTAGGAAACTGGTCAAAACGTGGAATACAGTGTCAAGAAGAGTATGGTCATGCACTTTGATAGACGAGATGAAAGGGTTAGTTATTTTCTAAATACAACAGAAAAATGAGGTTCAAAGGTACTTGGAGGTCCTTGTGCAGGATTCCCTAATGATTAATTTGCAGGTTGGGGCTGTGGTGAGGACGGCAAAGGCGATGTTAGCATTCATTTCAAGAGGATTAGAATATAAAAGCAAGAATGCAATGTTGAAACTTTATAATATCCAGGCCACACTTGGAGTATTGTGAGCAGTTTTGGGCTTCTTAACTTCGAAAGGAATGTGCTGAAACTGTATGGGGTTCAAAGGCTGCTCACGGAAATGCTTCCACGATTGATTGGCTTGTCATATGAACAGCGTTTAATGGCTCTGGGCCAGTGTTCACTGGAATTCCGAGGAAGGGAGGGTGACCGTATTGAAACCTATCGACTGGTGCAAAGCCTTGACAGAGTTTATGTGGAGATGATGGTTCCTCTGGTAGCAGAGTCTATGAGCAGATGACTCTACCCCAAAATAGAGGGGCGTCCTATCAGAACGGTGTGAGCAGGAATTTATTTTGCCATGGAATGTCGAATCTGTGGAAGTTTATTTTTCCCCCACAGGTAGCTGTTGTGACCAAATCTTTGTGTATATTTCAGACACAGGTTGATAGATCGCTGATTGATCAGGCCATGAAAGGGTGTGGTGAAAAGGTAGGAGACTGGGAATGACAGGAAACTTGGATCAGACATAATGAAATTGTGGAGTAGACTCGATGGGCTAAATGGCCTAATTCTGCTCCTATATGGTATGGTCGAATGGAGATAGAACATCCCATGGAACATAGAATAGTACATCACGGGAACACCTTCTTTGAAATCAAACCTGGAATCATTTTCCTGAACCGCCTTTTAACCCTCTCCATTTTTAACACATTTTTCTCATGTTAGGGGCTCAAACCTGCTAAGAATACTCTAAGGGTTGCCTCATCAGGACTTTATAAATTCTCAACAGTCCATCCTTTCTTTTATATTGCAGTCCTCTTCAAATGAATGCAAAGATCGCATTTGCCTTCTCCACCATCAACTAAACCTGTATATTAACCTGTAAGGAAATTGCACAACCACTGCAACCCTCTTTGCAACTCAGTTGTTATTGTTTTTTTTTTTTTGAATTTTGGGCCCAGCCTGTCCATAATCTCCACACAATTCAAATAGGAAACCTGCTTATTATTCTCAAGTACAGAGGTGCAATGAAAACCCTGTTTAGCATCTCATCCATACAGATCAATAGAGCACAACAGGACATTCAGGTGATATAAAGTAAACAATAACAGAGTGTAACAAAGCATTATGGTTCCAGAGAAACTAAAGAGCAGGTAGCCATGTGGTGCAAGGTCGTAACAAGTTACATTGTGAGGTTAAAGTCAAACTTATAACGTCGGGGACCATTCACATATTTTCTGCTCCAGCTTGCCGCATTTCCATCTGTTATCTAACTCATTAATATCAATACCTGCAGCACCCCGCGAGTCTCATGCCTACGTTCGGAGAGACAACCATTTGCAAGCACTCTCTGGCTTCTGCACTCGCTTCATCCTGAATTCTAAGGACCTTTCCCTTTTGGACCAGCCTCCCATACAGAACTTTTTTCAAACGCCCTGTTAATATCAATGTAGGCAATGACACCCACATTACCTTCATCAAACTTCTTGATAACTTCCTCAAATATTTGAATAATTTGATTAGACATGACCTGTCAGGCTGACTGTCTCTCATCAGGCCCGGTCTTTCGAAATTTTATAAATTCTGTTTATTAAAATACCTTCCAATGACATACCCAAGACTGATGTCAGGATCCAATGACAGACCCAAGACTGACGTCAGGATCCAATGACAGACCCAAGACTGATGTCAGGATCACGTGCCTATAATATCCCTTCTTACCTTTCGAGCCTCTCTGGCCTAAATGAGCAAAACCAGCTATCCTCCCATCCTCTGGCATATCACTCATAGCTCTGTACATTTTAAATGTCTCTGCCAGTGTTCGAGCAGTTTCTGCACTGGCCTCCCACAGGGTCCGAGGTACACTTTGTCAGGCCCTGGGGATTTAACTTTTCTAATTCAGCAAGCACCTGTTCCGCAATCTGTATACAATCCATAACAAGATTAACTTTTCCCGATTTCTATATTCTCTGTATCTCTCTCCCAAGTAAATACAGGCAAACAAAAGGTATTGAAGATCTACCCCATCCCTTTCGGTTCCTTGTCTAGATAGCACGCTGATCTTTTCTGACAGTTAATTGGGCAGTGAGAAATATTTGGCTCAATAAATTATTCTGCCACCAAATTGTCTGTATCCCTGGAAAAGCGCCCATTACAGTTGTTGTTTACAAAGTTCACAAGAGTGATTCTGGAATAAAAAGTTTTATGTATGAGGAGCATTTGGTGTTTCTGGGCCTGTTCTCAATGGAGGGGTGGTGACTCTCGGAACAGGAACCCCAATGAACTCCTGAGGTCTAGATAGAGTGGATAGGGACAAGATGTTTTCAACAGCAGGGGAGTCTAGTAACTGAGGTCACAATTTCAATCCATTCAATTGTACCTGGGGACCTTCCCTTCCATCATTCTGTCCAGTAGCCAGATCTGAATTGAACCTGTATCAATGCCTGCGGTCGATCATTGATATAAGCTATTTGCAGACTCAAGAATATAATGGCATTTTAACCACTTAATTGAACAAACAATTAAACTTTATGGTTATCAACATGAAGCATTGTGTGACATCTTTTGTAAATATCCCATAGTTGCCATCTGGAGTGGATAGGCCGCATCCAACAACGTGGATTTGATTTTGGAACAGCTTCTGCACTACTGGAAGTTCTGTAGAGATGGAAATACCAACAGATTTACTGGATGCACCTCGAGACAGGGTTAAAACAGACATTGGAATCTTAGCTTCCCCATTACAAAATGGCTGAGGGTTCAGTATTCATCTTTGTCATAATGAAACTCAGAGCATGTGAGTTGATCCTTATTTCCTATTTTCAGTTAGTTCTGCTGATCCACTTCCCCCATCACCAGGGTAACAGCCCACCAGAGCTGCAAGGAGTGTTGAACATTTTATCACTCTCTGGTCACCGCCCCTCAGTGACCTCAGAAACCGGGGTGGATGTCTGGATGCCTTGAGCATTCACTGTACGGAATATATGATGTTTCTATTGCAATAAAGAGATAACGAATTAATGTAGGGATTGCATTTATGCAAATCTCTTCAGGATGTCACAAACATCTCGCAGTCAGCAATATTTGTGCATAACAATGGCAAAAACCTGTACTGAGTTTCCAGTGATTTATTTTCAATTTTATATTAAAAGCATTTTCTTATTGTTTCACTGTGGGAGATGTGGCGGTGAATTGCACTGATCCAGGTCCCGCTCCGCAATAAGTTAATAAACATATGTGCTCAACTCACCTGCTGAAGACAAGTTAAAATATATTCCCACCCACTGGTGACCCATGGTCCGGGTTCCCCACCCGGTTAAATCATTATCGGGTTCTAGCCCTGTTATGGGATGGAGCGGAGTGTTAATTTTAGAAGTGGGATTACACGAGACACTGCTGAATATTACCAACAGGAAAGAGTCCTGGGAGTGTTGGTGCTTGGGCTATAATCCTGGGATGGGACTTCTGGATTACGGAACTGGCACAGTGTTATCCAAAGAGATATTACATCTAAACATATCCTTACCTTCCTCGCTCGCTACCGCCTTCTTCCTTCAACAGGGATCACTCCCTCCACAATTCCCTTGTTCATTCATCCCTCCTCTCTAATCTCCCTCCATCCACTTATCCCTGCAAGCGGCCTGAGTCCTACACCTACCCGGACACCTCCTCCCTCACCTCCACTCAGACACAAAACAGTCCTTCCAGGTGAGGCAACACTTCACCTGCGAATCTGCTGGGCTTATCTATTGTGTCCCGTGCTCCCGATGCGGACTCATTTACATTGGTGAGTGCCGCCATAAACTAGGATTCCATTTTGTTGAGCATCTCTGTATTATCTGGCACATGGGGGACTTCGCAGTGGTCAAACAATTTAATTCTGATTCCTATTCCCACATCTCGATCGGTGGCCTCCTCTTGTGCCAAGATGAGACCACCCTCAGAGTGGAGGAGCAACACCTTATATTCCATCTGGGTACCCTCCAAAATGATTGAATGAATATTAAATTATCCTTGCAGTAAACAATTCCCATCCTCCCCCAAAAAAAACTCCTCTATTCCCCAATCTGAACTTTAATTTACCCTCACGAAACTATTATTTCTCCCTGGATCCTCCCCCCCCCCCCACCACCGCTTCCCTTTCTCCTATTGACAAGTCTCTGATTCTTTCATCTCCAGCCCTTGACCTGTCCTACAGTTGACTTCACCTGACACCTTCCAGCTCGCCTCTCTCCCCTCCCTTACCTTTTTATTCAGATATCTTCCCCCTCCTCCTCAGTAATGAGGAAGGCTCTTTGCCTGAAATGTCGACGGTTTACTCTTTTCCATAGATACTGCCTGATGTGTTGAGTTCCTCCAGTATTTTGTGTGTATTGTTTGGATTTCTAGCGTTTGCAGGCTTTCTCATATTTAAGTGTGGTAATTACCGTAACAATTGTTTAGGCTTTGTTGAGATTATATCTGGAATATGGTGTTAAAATTCTGCTCCCCATACTAACACATTTCGTTATGTAGACCAAAGAACAAACTGCCGGAGGAACTCAGTGGGTCGGGCAGCATCTGTGGAGGGAAATGGACCGTCAACATTTCGGGCCGAGACCCTCCCTCTGGACTGAGAGTGGACGGGAAATAGTCCGAGAAAAGAGGTGAGGGGTGGGGATGGGGCAAGAGCTGGGGAGTGAGAGGTGGATCCAGGTGAAGGGGAGGTGGGAAGGTGGAAATAATGACGGGTGGGAGGTGAGTAGTTGGGGCAACACGGGGTTGCCGAAGATGGATTTTAATTCCATGGAGGATTATCAAGGAGATTAGAGAGTATTTGTTTTAGAGATTCAGCAGACTGATCCCTGGAGGACGATGATGATCACTGATCGCCTTGACATGAAACAGGTCGGCAGATGTGTGCAGACTGAAGGGATCGAGGAAATGAAGATTGGGCAGGAACGTATGGCTGAGATGGAAGAGCAGCCGTCATCTTGTTGATGGTTGGAGGGGCTGACTAGCCAACTTCTGCTGTTTCTCACTTGATGTTTCAGTGTTCCTGTCCAGTGAGGCCCCAGAGGAATGTGAATAGAAATTAGTGTTTATGAACATAGAATTTGGTTGAATGAAACTTGCACAATATCCATTCAGGTCTGAATTGTGTGTCAGATGGGGATGGAAATCGAACCCATAACTCTGAGACGGGTTGGGGTGTGGAGAGCGATGGGGACGGCGAAAGTACCATGGAAACATTAAAAGAAATGTAGCTGGTGTAAATATGAAATAATGTATAAAATGCGGCAGGTAGGTCAAGCATCATTTAGAGCATGGGGGGCATCACTGGTACAGTCAAAGCTATTTTCCCTAACGCAGTCTGCAATGCCGTTGATGCCCAGTCAAATAGACCAAGGATTGTTCCCCAGGGTTGGGGAGCCCAAAGTCAAAGGGCACAGATACAAACGAGCGTAGAGATCAGAGAGACCTGAGAGGTAATATCAGTACACAGAGCGAATGAGTATCTGGAACAGGCTGTGTAGTGTTTGCATCGTTGGTTATCTACCTCGGGTTCAGTATTTTCACCGTGTCTGGAAGTTCCCGCTCCTGTCGCCTGTCTTTGAGCAGCTGGAAAATAAAGAAATATTCAAGTTGTTCGAGACCTGAAATCAGATCCGAAAATGTTTGAAACCATTCCGACACAGGGAGTTGGAGCTGAAGCATTAACTTTTATCCTCTTTATCTGTAGTGTTTCTTGTATTTGCAGCATTTTCAAACATTACGTTGAAATGATTTAAGTCTCCTGGGAAATAGACTTGTGTAGGACGTTCAATTTAAATTCGTTCCCTTTCAGCACAGAAAGAGGGCTTTCGGCCCATCTAGTCTGTGCCTTCCTCTGCCTGAACCCATCCACATGCACCCAGACCATATCCCTCGATACCTCCTTCATCCATGTACACATGCAAACGTCTCCTAAATACTGCATTTGAAACCTGCATCCGCATTCGTGCCACCCTCTGAGTGAAATAGTTCCTACTTCGATTCCCTTTAGATATTTCACTTTTTACTCTAAGCCTATGACCACACTGAACATGAAGCGCAAAAGCCTGCCAACATTCACCCTATTTACACCATCATAGGTTTGTTTACCTCCAACAGGGGTTCCCAACCTGGGGTCCACAGATCCTCCCGTAAATGGTAGGGGTCCATGACAAAAAAAAATGTCTGGGAACCCCTGCTAGCATCTCCCCCCTCATTCTCCTGCGCTCCAAGGAATCAATAGATTATCCTGCAACCAGCTTGTCTGCTATTCATGGAAATGTGTACATAACAGTTTCACAAGAGTGATTCTGGAATGAAAGGTTTTATGTATGAGTGGCATTTGGTGTCTCTGGGCCTGTTCGCAATGGAGGGGTGGCGACTCTGGGAACAGAAACGTGAATGAAATCCCGAGGACTGGATAGTGCGAAAGGGGCAAGATGTTTTCAACAGTAGGGGAGTGTAGGATCTGAGTCACAACCTCAATCTATTCAGTTGTATCTGGGGACCTTCTCTTCCATCCTTCTGTGCAGTAGCAGGATCTGAATATCACCTGTATCAATGCCAGGGTTTGATCGAGGTTATAGGGTATTTGCAGACGCAAGAATATAATGGAATTTTTAACCACTTAATTGAACAAAGAAGAACACTTAATGGTTATCACCACAATGCATTGTGTGATGTCCTTATGTAAATATCCTATAGTGACATTTGGAACAGACCGGCCGCATCGAACAATGTGTTTTGATTTTGGACCAGTTTCTGCACTGCTGGAAGTTCTGTAGAAATGTAAATACCAACAGATTTAATGGATACACCTCGAGACAGGGTTAAAACAGCCATTGCAATTTTAGCCTGCCCATTACAAAATGACTGAGAGCTCAGTATTCATCGTTGTCATAATAAAACTCAGAGCATGTGAGGTTGAGTTCTTTATTTCCTATTTTCAGTTGGTTCTGCTGAGCCACTTCCTCCATCACCAGGGTAACAGCCCACCAGAGCTGCAGAGTGTTGAACATTTTTTATCACTCTCTGGTCACTACCCCTCAGTGGCCTCAGGAGCCGGCGTGGAGGCCCGGATGCCTTGAGCATTCACTGTCTGGAATATATCATGTTTATATTGCAATGTAGAGATAACTAATGAATGTAAGGATTGCATTTAAGCAAATCTGTGCAAATCTGTTTCGGATGTCACAAACAGGGGTCAACAGGGATCACTCGCTCCACAATTTCCTTGATCATTCATCCCTCCTCACTAATCTTCTTCCAGATACTTATCCCTACATACGGCCTGAGTACTACACCTACCCGTACACCTCCTCCCTCACATCCATTCAGAACCCGGAACAGTCCTTCCAAGTGAGGCAACACTTCACCTGCGAATCTGCTGGGATCATCTATTGTGTCCCGTGCTCCCGATGCGGACTCATTTACATTGGTGAGTGCCGCCATAAACTAGGATTCCGTTTTGTTGAGCATCTCTGTATTATCTGGCACATGGGGGACTTCGCAGTGGTCAAACAATTTAATTCTTATTCCCATTCCGAAGTCTCGATCGATGGCCTCCTCTTGTGCCAAGATTAGACCACCCTCAGAGTGGAGGAGCAACACCTTTATATTCCATCTGGGTACCCTCCAACCCGATTGCATGAATATTGAATTATCCTTCCAGTAAACAATCCCCCCCCCCTCCACACACACACTTCTCTATTCCCCACTCTGAACTTTCATTTCTGCTCACCAGCCTATTACTTCCTCCTGGATCCCCTCTTTCCCTTTATCCTATTGACAACTCTCTGATTCTTTCTTCTCCAGCCCTTGACCTACCCATCACCTGAATTCAGCTATCACCTTCCAGGTCGCTTCTCTCTCCTCCCCGACCTTTCTATTCAGATATCTTCCCCCTCCTCCTCAGTAATGAAAAAGGCTCGTGGTCCAAAAAGACTCGTGGTCTGCCTGTTGTGCTGAATTTCTCCAGCATTTTGTGTGTGTTGTTTTGGATTTTCAGCATTTGCAAGCTTTCATCATGTTTAAGTATGGTAATTACCATAACAATTATTTGTGCTTTGTTGAGATTGTACCGGGAATATGGTGTAAAATCCCGCTCCCCATACTAACACGGGTTATACAGACCAAAGAACAAACTGCCGGAGGAACTCAGTGGGTCGGGCAGCATCTGTGGAGGGAAATGGACCGTCAACATTTCGGGCCGAGACCCTCCCTCTGGACTGAGAGTGGACGGGAAATAGTCAGAGAAAAGAGGTGAGGGGTGGGGATGGGGCAGGAGCTGGGGAGTGAGAGGTGGATCCAGGTGAGGGGGGAGGTGGGAATGTGAAAATAGTGACAGGGGTGGGAGGTGAGTGGTTGGGGCAACACGGGGCTGCAGAAGATGGAAATTATTTCCATACAGGATTATCTAAGAAGTTAGAGAGTGTTTGTTTTAGAAATTCACCGGGCTGATTGCTGGAGGACGCTGAAGTCCCACTGATCGTCTTCACATAAAACACAGATCGGTAGATGTGTGAGGACCGAAGGGGTCGAGAAAATGAGGCTGAGATTGGAGAGCAGCCGTCATCTTGTTGATGGTTAGAGGGGCTGAATGGCCACCTCCTGCTGTTTCTTACTTGATGTTTCAGTGTTCCTGTCCAGTGAGGCTCCGGAGAATGTGAATAAGAATTAGTGTTTATAAACATCAAAGTGATTTCAATGAAATCTGAACAATTCTTGTTCGGGTGGGAATTGTGATTCATACCTGGATGGGAATCCAACCCGTAACTCTGAGAACCGATAGATGGAGAGATGGGGACGGGAAGATACAGAGGGAAAAATTTCAAAGTTAGCTGGTGTAAATATGAAATAATGTGTAAAATGCTGCACAAAAACTCAAGATGCTGGGGATCTGCACCAAAAACGGGACATGGTTGAAGTCATTCTGACGAACGGTTGTGAACCCAAATCGCTAACTTTGTTCCTCGGGAACTGGGCCTGTGTTTAGTCACTTGTTTTAAAATACTTAGAGGAAGAAACCACATTTCTCCCCTGCAAATTATCCTGGTACCACATTCCCTGTTATTCCCGGAAATGTGTTCAGTACAACTGTTGCTCACGTGCTTCACAACAGTAATCCCTGTAATGAGAGGCTGCATGTACGACAAACATTTGATGACCCTGGACCTGTACTCTATGGAGTTCAGAAGTACAGAGGTGGACGGGTTCTTATTTAAACCGACGGAATGCTGAACAGCCTGGATCCAGTGGACATGGAGGGATGTTTCCAACAGATGGGGAGTCTGTGGTCTGAGAGGACAGCCTCCGAATAAAGAAGTTTCCCTTTAAAACTGAGATGAGAGAAACTTCTTCAGCCAAAGAGCGGTCAATGTGTGGACTTTGGTGCAACAGATAGTGATTGAGGCTGCCACTGGGTATATTTACGGCAGAGGTTAATATATTAATGATCATTTTTGTTAGCCAGAACTACTAGAGAATTAATTGAATACAGCACGAGGCATGGTGAAAAACAGCCTTTACAATTTTAGTTTCACCGTTACAAAATGGCTGCACTGTTAACCTTTGGCATAATGAAACTCGCAGCATACAATGTTCAGCTTGTTATTTCCCTTTTCGGTTTCTTTTGGTGAGCCACTTTCTCCGCTTCCAGGGTAACAGCCCACCAGAGCTGCAAGAAGTGTTGCATATTTGTTTTTATTTCTCTTTGGTCACCGCCTCTCAGCGTAGAGACAGTGGCCTCGGCAGCAAATGTAACAGAATGACAGTGGGAGGAAAGGATGCTGTGAGTATTGACTGTATGGAATGTATACACCAGGGTCCCACTGAGCTCAGAACTAACAAACCGGTGGGGGTGGGGGGGACATTTACACAGTTTGGGGTGTTGCTGATATTTTGCAATCAGTTACTATCTGTGCATTAAAATGAAGAGGAAAAAAACTACAGTTACAGGAAATTTAAAGTAAAAAAAGAGAATGCTGGAAATATACAGCAGATCGCAGCACCTTGGACAGTCTAATTCTGTAACTGGGTCTTACACATTTCTCCTTTCACAGAAGTACCCTAATGTACTGAGTTTAAAGCAGTTTCTATTTTATAATTTTACATTTTGTTCCTGCTACACTGCAGGGAAACATGACAGCCAACTGTGCTGGGCAAGATCCCGCCCAGCAATGATATTGTGATCAAATGTGCTCTGTTGAGCTGATGGAGACAAGCTGAAATTCCAAACAGCAGAAGAAGACAGCAAAAAGGAAAATATCGACCAGTTAGCCTGACCTCAGTGGTTGGGAAAATGTTGGAGTCAATTGTTGAGGATGATGTGATGGAGTACTTGGTGACACAGAACAAGATAGTATATAGTCAACATGGTTTCCTTCAGGGAAAATCCTGCCAGTCAAACCTGTTGGAATTCTTTGAGGAGAGTACAAGTAGGATAGACAAAGGGGATGCAGTGGATGTTGTATATCTGGACTTTCAGAAGGCCTTTGACATGGTGCCACACATGAGCCTGCTTACCAAGTTAGGTGCCCGTGGTATTACAGGAATGGTACTAACATGGTTAGTGCATTGGCTGATTGGTAAGAGGCAGCGAATGAGAATAAAAGGATCATTTTCTTGTTGGCTGCCAGCGACTAATGGTGTTCTGCAGGGGTTGGTGTTGGGACCACTTCTATGTATGCTGTATTTAAATGATTTAGATAATGGTATAGATCAGAGTCAGAATCAGGTTTATTATCACCGACATGTGATGTCAAATTTGTTAACTTAGCAGCAGCAGTTCAATGCAAAATATAATCTAGCAGGGGAAAAATAATAACCAAAATAATAATAAATAAACGAGTATTACAATTACGGCATACATATATTGAATAGATTTTTTTAAACAGTGCAAAAACAGAAATACTGTAAAAAGTGAGGTAATGTCCAAAGATTCAATGTCCATTTAGGAATCGGATGGCAGAGGGGACGAGCTGTTCCTGAATCGCTGAGTGCGTGCCTTCAGGCTTCTGTACCTCCTATCTGATGGTAACAGTGAGAAAAGGACATGCCCTGTGTGCTGGAGGTCCTTAAAAATGGACACTGCCTTTCTGAGACACCACTTCCTGCAGATGTCCTGCGTACTTTGTAGGCTAGTATCCAATATGAATCTGACTAGATTTACAACCTTCTTTTGGTCCTGTTCAGTAGCCCTTCCATACCAGACAGTGATACAGCCTGTCAGAATGCTCTCCACGGTACAACTGTAGAAGTTTTTGAGTGTATTTGTTGACATACCAAACCTCTTCAAATGCCTAATAAAGTATAGCCGTTGTCTTGCCTTCTTTATAACTACATCGATATGTTGGGACCAGGTTAATCCTCAGAGATCTTAACACCCAGGGATTTGAAACTGCTCACTCTCCCCACTTCTGATCCCTTTATGAGGATTGGTATGTGTTTCTTCATCTTACCCTTGCTGAAGTCCACAATCAGCTCTTTTGTCTTACTGACGTTGAGTGCCAGGTTGTTGCTGCGGCACCATTCCACTAGTTGGCATATCTCAGTCCTGTACGCCCTCTCGTCATCACCCGAGATTTTACCAACAATACCTGTGTCATCAGAAAATTTGTAGATTGTATTTGAGCTATGCCTAGCCACACAGTCATGTGTATACAGAGAGTAGAGCAGTGTGCTAAGCACACACCCCTGAGGTGCGCTAGAATTGATCATAAGCGAGGAGTATATGTTATCACCAATCGGCACAGAATGTGGTCTTCTGGTTAGGAAGTCGAGGATCCAATTGTAGAGGGAGGTAAAGAGGCCCAGGTTCTGCAACTTCTCAATTAGGATTGTGGGAATGATGGTATTAAATGCTGAGCTATAGTCGATGAACAGCATCCTGACGTAGGTGTTTGTGTTGTCCAGGTGGTCTAAAGCCGTGTGGAGAGCCATTGAGATTGCATCTGCCATTGACTTATTGTGGCGATAGGCAAATTGCAGTGGGTTCAGGTCCTTGCTGAGGCAGGAGTTCAAACTAGTCATGACCAACTTCTCAAAGCATTTCATCACTGTCGATGTGAGAACTACCGGGCGATAGTCATTAGGGCAGCCCACATTATTCTTCTTAGGCACTGGTATAATTGTTGCCCTTTTGAAGCAAGTGGGAACTTCGGCTCGTAGCAGTGAGAGGTTGAAAATGTCCTTGAATACTCCCGCTAGTTGGTTGGCACAGGTTTTCAGAGCCTCACCAGGTACTCCATCGGGACCTTCTGCCTTGCGAGGGTTCACTCTCTTTAAGGACAGCCTAACATCGGCCTCTGAGACAGATATCACAGGGTCATCAGGTGCAGCAGGGATTTTCACGGCTGTAGTTGTGTTCTGCCTTTCAAAGCGTGCATAGAAGGCATTGAGTTCATCTGGTAGCGAAGCATCGCCGCCATTCACGCTATTGTGTTTCGCTTTTAGGACGTACAGACCCTGCCGGAGTTGCTGTGCATCCGAAGTCGCTTCCTACGTCTTTCGAAATTGTTTTTTCGTTCTTGAAATAGTCCTCCCCAAACCATACCTGGTCCCTGCACAGGCCTGGGTTGCCAGACTTGAATGCCACAGATCTAGCTTCAGCAGACGACATACCTCCTGGTTCATCCACGGCTTTTGGTTTGGGAACGTACAGTCAGTCTTTGTGGGCACACACTCATCTACACAGGTTTTAATGAAGTCAGTAACAACTACAGCATACTCAAAGATGAATCCCTGAATACAGTCCAGTCCGCCGATTCAAAGCAGTCCTGTAGGGGCTCCTGTGCTTCCCTTGTCCAAACCTTCTTGGTCCTCACTGCTGGTGCCGCAGTCTTCAGTCTCTGCCTGTACTCAGGGTGTAGAAGTACAGCCAGGTGATCAGACTTCCCGAAGTGAGGGCGTGGAGTAGCACGGTAGGCCTATTGATGGTGATGTAACAATGGTCCAGTGTGTTGTTTCCTCTGGTATTGCATATCATCTGTTGATGGTAGTTGCTTGGTGATGTTTTTCAGACTGACCTGTTTAAAATCACCCAAAACGATATTTTGTTAAGCAGATTTGTCCCTCGCCATTTATGGAATTCCCAGCAGTTCAATATTGTAGTTAAAATTGTGAAGTGTTACGGATTTGCAAGAAAACATGCTTCTTTTAATGCTACATCTCACAATAATATTTAAAATATATGTTTAAAATCCGGCAGTATTTTTAGCGATCGGTCAATAACGTTGGTGTCTATTTCCCAGTTAGAACCCCAACACTTCTGGGATCAGCAAGAGTGAGATGCAGAGATATTTCGTGTTGCAACTCGGGGCTTCATTATGGCCAATTCTCTGTTTCCACAGCAAGCGTTACTAACAAGGCCATAAACCGAGCACTGTCAAAATGACTGTGGGGTAATCTAGACAGAACGTGTTAAGAACACTAGCTGTGAAGCACATTGCAATCGATGCACGTTAATTGCGGTTAGCCAATATTTTGGAACATGGCCTATAGCACGGTCTCATCAAGAATGATGAGTTCGGAGAAGGACATAAAGATGCGGAAGGTGCTGGCGTGGAGGGCTATGATTGAGATGAAGGAAATCCGGATGTCGAACCTGACCAGAGGGCTTAAAAAGAGGATTTTCATAGCAGTCATAGAGTCCATTCTCACGAACGGATGCGAGACATGGACACTCACCAAGACTATACTAAAGTCTGTAGATGGTTGCTATACACAAATGCTCTGAATGGCTCTTGACGTGAGTTGGCAACAGCACATGACGAACGTCGAGCTCTATGACGACCTACCGATGCTCACCACTAAAATCCAGGCGAGAAGACTGCAACTAGCGGGGCACTGTCTACGCCACCACGAGCTACCTGCCAGCCTAGTCATCATATGGGAGCCCAAGCACGGGAGGATGAGCCCTGGGCGCCCTCCCAAGACTATGGTCAACATGCTGCTAGAAGACAGCGGCGCGGCTAATGTGGATGAACTGAACACACTGATGAGGGACAGGGAGAAGTGGAGAGTCCGTTATCGTGCCCGACGCCGGCCCCCTCGGCCTGAGTCGACGTAGTGGTAGTAGTAGTAGTAGTAGTATTAGTACTAGTCGTACTATAGCATGGCTGAATAGAATGAACAGAACTCCTTCACCAGGACATTCTCTAATAACGAAAAGAAAATGAATAGCACACAAAATCAATTTGCCTCACCAGGGGGAATATATAGAGGGGCGATGCAGCTTATGAGCCTGAGAAGCCATTACTTACAAAATCCAAATATTCTGGTAGCTTTTTATTTCCAGAAAAATAACATTAACAAATTGATAGATCGTTAACGCTGTTGCTAAGTTAAAGAGTGAATTATATCTATAGGCTTCAATGGGTACATTTAATGTCAGAGAAATGTATGTTTCTTCGCAAATATCCACGAGAACAGAGGAGTGCCCCAAAGTATGAATGACAGTCAAATGTTAGAAACTCAAAGACAACCCGCAGCTCCTCTCACTCACACATAAACAGCAGCAAAACAACGACCGCCCCTCCCCACCAGCAAAAAAGCATCCGCACACTCCACCGAGCACTCAAGCGTTTGGCAAAGCATCAGTAAAGATACAGACAAAGCCTACTCTTTCACCCGGTAATTCGACATACCACAGGCTCTCTCTGTCCCTAATAAGGGATAAAAAGAGATGTCCCTGTTTCGCAGCGAGAGGAGAGACATAACAAACAACTCGCTGATTTCCGATGTTAAAAAAGTCAGTTGTGTTGCTTTTTCCGAGCTCTGTGCCCAAAGAACTCGAGTCCCTGGCACACAGTCATCTTGTTGCTTCTGATCCTCCATCTCCCACGACACACCAGTCATCAGAGGGAATGCAAATCATCCTTTCACTGTCAGGTTGAACGTTGTAAACATTATCTCCAGCACAAACTTATCCAGCCTGGAAATGTCAAAATTATCCCCAGCCTTGTCTTCAGAAAGTAGGAAATACTGCACAATATTTATTAATTTGAAGAACCCAGTCAATAACCGAGGTTTGAATTTGACTTCCACAGGTTCTGAACCACGATTAGCACCACTACAATTTGAATGTGCAAATTCCTAGTTTGGTAAATTAATGGACCGCGTGCAAAAGGAAAGGTGAACTCAAATACTCAAAGTTCACAGTCCCATCTGCAGCCTTTCATTGATTCCTGGAGGCAGATTTCGTTACAGTAATCGCTGTCCCCCTCCCTCTTCAGTGGATCATCAGATAATAAACAAGTCATGCATTAAAATTTAACCAAATGCATTAAATGTAATCATGATGCATGGTATCGCACTAGTCCACAGGATGAGCTGTTTTTTTTTAATATATATGAAGGTCAGATGTAAAGGTTGGTGAAGGTATAATCACTGTTAGTAGGCACAGATTTAATAAAGGCGAGGAAATGGTGCAAATCGTTTCATCAAAGCAAATTGCACAAAAATTAATCCACTGAGACTTTAGAAACCTTCTAACATCGCTCCTGTATTTAACTTCATGGAAACTTGCCAGTGACATCCATGTTAAAATGAAAGGAGAATCAGGTGTGATTAAGAAATCTGCGCAATTCCGCAACAAGAGGAATGGAAGTCGCATGGTCAGCAGGAGTGTTATGGGTTTCGCTGTTGTTACAGACGTCCGTTGATCATCACAGCGCCACCAGTGGTGGGAGGGTCAAAGCAGTGGGTACTGTCTGCTCAGACTCTCCAACCTGCATTGAAATTCCACCGATCCACAATTCGGTATGACACCACTCCGGGTCCATGCCACAGGACTGGTTCCTGAAACTTGTTCTTGCTTTGAACAGCGTGAGCAGATCAGCCGGTAATGCGGCCAACGTGGGTACTCCAGGGATTGTGTGATTGGGGGTGTGAATGTGTGCAGAAGGATCAGGCCATATCATGACTGCATTGGATATGAACATGTTACTGTCAGTGTGTAGCTGAATGGACATGGCAAAGTTCTCCTTTGTGCCTTAATTGATGTCTGACCCGTCTGCTAATTTTACTTGTTACAGAGAACCAGAAGCTGCCCACACTTATCCTCAAAATGGCTGAAGCAGCAAGTAAGGGAGGGGTTCCAGAAGCTACAACATCAGGAAAACAGATGGGTATGTAGGAATCATTTTGTTGACACCAAATTGGGCAATCTCATATTCAGCATCTGCTCTGTACCTGACATGTATATCTCAACTTCCCACACCGGTTCAAATCAATCATCAGAATTTCTTCAGATATAACCACTGCATCCAGATTTGTCTCATAAACAAATGTGGAGATGTCACAGTTATCTCCATAGTCAAAATCGCCATCTGAACAGCGCGGGTCCTGGCACTAATTCCAGTGACCCACAGGTCACTCCCTGCCATTTGGAAAACAACCCATTTATCCCTACTTTATGTCATGTTGACCAACTAATTCCGTATCCATATAAATACTTTATCCCCAGCACCTGGTGGTTGAAGTTTCCCGATGAATCTCCAATGTGGGATGTTACTGAAAATCCAAATGCTCCACATTCTCTGGTCTCGCCTTAACTATTCTGCTAGTTGCATCACCAAGAACATTCCAGTGGATTCAGTCAGCTTAATTTCTCCTTTACAATTCATTGGTGGATTTGTTCGATCCTTTCAACTTTCTCCTGTCATAGTGTTTACTATGGCTGAACATTATTCACACCACTGAGGTCAAACTAACCAGAATACTGTTCCTAAATTTTACTCTAACTTTTTCTTATGCAATTTTAAGTATATCAAACCATTCAAACTGTCTCGGTTTACCTGTGCCTGTAAGGTTTTCGGGACACCATTTAGAGCAGCATTTACCCGCTGAAGGCAATTTTTTGAAGTAGGTAAATGCAGGTGGAATTACTGAGAACTGAGTGTCTCCAAAGCTGATCCATGTTGCAACTGCACACAATACTCGAACTACGACTCGCGAACGACCCCTACAACTCCAAAATGACATACCAATTTACCTATTCAACTGAGACGAGACAACCTGCAGAATCGGGAATTCTAACCAACGCACACAAAATGCTTGAGGGGCTCGGCGGGCCAGACATCAGCTACGGGAAAGAGTAAAGTGTCGACGTTTTGGAAAGGGTCTTGGCCCGTAACATCGACTGTAGACAGATTTCCACAGTTGCTGCCTGAACTGTCGAATACTTACAGCAGTTTCTGTACGACTCTACTCACAGTTTGACTTATAAAATCCAATGTACCAAATATTTCTTTACAACCCCAACTGCACGTGACACCACTTTCAATAAACTAAAATCCCTGGTGTCATATCCATGTTCGTCAGTGCACTACTCACTACCCTGACTTTCACTGTGTAATTCCTTCTCTGATCTGTCCTTCCAAAGTGTAACACGTTTTTGTGTCTGTTTCAGATTGTGTTCGGCGACGTGCTGCACAAAAACCCCGTCTTTAGGATCCAGAGAGAAATTTGCTGTCCAATAGGTGTTCGATAATGTCTTTAATTTCCCCCATTTTCCTTCACAGGTCCGAGCTCAGTGATCACCGAGCTCCTGGCAAGCTGTGACGATTTCCAGCTGCTGCTGTTGATGGATTTCTACCAGGACAGGCTGGAGCAGGCGATGCTCCCGGATCCCAGTACAGATCCCTTGTGGCCGCTCAATGCTCACAGCGAGTGGAGCAGTTCACAGTTCTCTGACGCTGGAATAAACGAGTTTAAATGGAAATACGGCAGGAACTTTAGTTTCGGGAAGACTGTACCGTGTGACGGCAGGATGTCAGCGAGGACTGGGACATCATCAGTGGTGAACGGAGTGAGCCTGGCGTTAACGGCCGAGAATCAGTTCAGTGGAGAGGAACATCGGGTGAGTGGGAGGGAGAACGTGTTTGAATTTTCGCACATCACAGCACTGATGGGTGTCGGAACTCTGATTAATAGGGATATCAAAGCATAAGAACAAATCACAAATAAATAAATATAATTGTTAAAAATGTTAATCTCAAGCAATGATTGAAAAGGTTGTAAATACCTCTGGCGGCGGCTCAATGATCAGAGCGAGGGGAGTATCTCACAATTCTGAGGTTGCAATAAACGAGTTTAAATGGAAGTACGGCAGAAACTTTTATCTCGGGAGGACTGTACAATGTGACGGCAGGATGTCCGTGAGAACTGGGGCGTCATCAGTGGGTGCCACAGGAGCTGGAGTGTGTTCTGTTCTGGGTGATGATAATTGTGTTACAATCTGTAACTGCAAGGCTTATTGAGAAAGTAAGGAGGCATGGGATCCAAGGGGACATTGCTTTGTGGATCCAGAACTGGCTTGCCCACAGAAGGCAAAGAGTTGATGTAGAAGGGTCATATTCTGCATGGAGCTCGGTCACCAGTGGGGTGCCTCAGGGACCAGTTCTGGGACCCTTACTCTTCGTGATTTTCATAAATCACCTGGACGAGGAAGTGGAGGGATGCGTTCATAAGTTTGCTGATGACACAAAGGTTGAAGGTGTTGTAGGTAGTGTGGAGGGCTATCAGAGGTTACAGCGGGGCATTGCTCGGATGCAGAACTGAGTTAGAAGTGGCGGATGGAGTTCAACCCAGATAAGTGTGAAGTGGTTCATTTTGGTAGGTCAAATATGATGGCAGAATATAATATTAAAACATAGAACATAGAATAGTACAGCATATTACAGGCCCTTCGGCCCACAATGTTGTGCCGACCCTCAAACCCTGCCTCCCATATAAGCCCCCACCTTAAATTCCTCCATATACCTGTCTAGTAATTCTTAAACTTCACTAGTGTATCTGCCTCCACTACTGACTCAGGCAGTACATTCCACACACCAAACACTCTCTGTAAAAAAACTTCCTCTAATATCCCCCTTGAACTCCCCACCCCTTACCTTAAAGCCATGTCCTCTTGTATTGAGCAGTGGTGCCCTGGGGAAGAGGCACTGGCTATCCACTCTATCTGTTCCTCTTATTATCTTGTACACCTCTATCATGTCTCCTCTCATCCTCCTTCTCTCCAAAGAGTAAAGCCCTGGCTCCCTTAATCTCTGATCATAATGCATACTCTCTAAACCAGGCAGCATCCTGGTAAGTCTCCTCTGTACCCTTTCCAATGCTTCCACATCCTTCCTATAGTGAGGTGACCAGAACTGGACACAGTACTCCAAGTGTGGCCTAACCAGAATTTTATAGAGCTGCATCATTACATCGCGACTCTTAAACGCTATCCCTCGACTTATGAAAGCTAACACCCCATAAGCTTTCTTAACTGCCCTATCTACCTGGGAGGCAACTTTCAGGGATCTGTAGCCCTGTATCCCCAATTAATTGTAAGACACTTGGCAGTGTGGAGGATCAGAGGGATTTTGAGGTCCGAGTCCACAGAACACTCAGAGCAGCTGCGCAGGTTGACTCTGTGGTTAAGAAGGCATACGGCGTTTTGGCCTTCATCAATCGTGGAATTGAATTTAGGAGCTGAGAGGTAACGTTGCAACTATATAGGACCCCAGTCAGACCCCACTTGAAGTACTGTGCTCAGTTCTGGTCACCTCACTACAGGAAGGATGGGGAAGCCATAGAAAGGGTGCGGAGGAGATTTACAAGGATGTTGCCTGGATTGGGGAGCATGCCTTATGAGAATAGGTTGAGCGAACTCGGCCTTTTCTCCTTGGAGTGAAGGAGGATGAGAGGTGACCTGATAGAGGTGTATAAGATGATGAGAGGCATTGATCTTGTGGAGAGTCAGATGCTTTCTTCCCAGAGCTGAAATGGTTGCTACAAGAGGACACAGGTTTAAGTTGCTGGGAAATAGGTACAGATAAGATGTCAGGGGTACATTTCTTTTACGAAGAGAGTGGTGAGTGCGTGGAATAGGCTGCCGGCAACGGTGGTGGAGGCGGATACGACAGGGTCTTTTAAGAGACATTTGGATAGTTACATAGAGCTTAGAAAGACAGAGGGCTATAGGTAAGCCTAGTAATTTCGAAGGTAGGGACATGTTCGATACAACTTTGTGAGCCAAAGGGCCTGTGTTGTGCTGTAGGTTTTCTATGTTTCTATGCAAACAGTGTGAATCTGGGAATACTGCCATGTTGTAATGTGTAATCACTGAATAAACCTCCACTGGAAAAGGCAAAGGAAAGGCATCAGGTGTCAGCCGGTAATCCGCTGTAACTTTGGACACTGGCGGACTGAGGAGATGAATCACATCTTCTTTTCTGCGACTGTTCACTCTGTTATAAAAACCTTCTGACTTCTTTCTTCCTCTGTGATCGTTACTTGTCTGGTTTCTGTTTTACACCGTCAAATCCGATGAGGAATTATTTATGGATTTGGAGCCACGTCAAAGAAGCGGTCACAGACTAGCCAGGATCTCATTGAAACATAGAAATATAGAAAATAGATGCAGGAGTAGGCCATTCGGCCCTTCGAGCCTGCAACACCATTCAGTATGATCATGGCTGATCATCCAACTCAGAACCCTGTACCTGCCTTCTCTCCATACCCCCTGATCCCCTTAACCGCAAGGGCCATATCTAACTCCCTCTTAAATATAGCCAATGAACTGGCCTCAATTGTTTCCTGTGGCAGAGAATTCCACAGATTCACCTCTCTCTGTGTGAAGATGTTTTTCCTCATGTCGGTCCTAAAAGGCTTCCCCTTTATCCTCAAACTGTGACCCCGCGTTTTGGACTTCTCCAACACAGGGAATAATCTTCCTGCATCTAGTCTGTCCAATCCCTTTAGGATTTTATACATTTCAATAAGATCCCCCCGCCCCCACAATCTTCTAAATTCCAGCGAGTATAAGCCTAGTCGATCCAGTCTTTCATCATATGAAAGTCCTGCCTTCCCAGGAATCAATCGGGTGAACCTTCTTTGTACTCCCTCTATGGCAAGAATGTCTTTCCTCAGATTAGGGAACCAAAACTGCACACAATACTCCAGGTGTGGTCTCACCAAGGCCTTGTACAACTGCAGTAGTACCTCCCTGCTCCTGTACTCGAATCCTCTCGCTATAAATGCCAGCATTCCATTCTCCTTTTTCACCGCCTGCTGTACCTGCATGCCCACTTTCAATGACTGATGTATAATGACACCCAGGTCTCGTTGCACCTCCCCTTATCTAATCGGCCAGCATTCAGATGATAATCTGTTTTCCTGTTCTTGCCACCAAAGTGGATAACTTCACATTTATCCACATTAAATTGCACCTGCCATGCATTTGCCCACTCACCCAACCTATCCAAGTCACCCTCCATCCTCTTAGCATCCTCCTCACAGCTAACACTGCCACCCTGCTTCTTGTCATCCGCAAACTTGGAGATGCTGCATTTAATTCCCTCATCCAAGTCATTAATATATATTGTAAACAACTGGGGTCCCAGCCCTGAGCCTTGCGGTACCCCACTAGTCACTGCCTGCCATTCTGAAAAGGTCCCGTTTATTCCCACTCTTTGCTTCCTGTCTGCCAAACAATTCTCTATCCACATCAATACCATACCCCGAATACCGTGTGCTTTAAGTTTGCACAATAATCTCCTGTGTAGGACCTTGTTAAAAGCCTTTTGAAAATCCAAATATACCACATCCACTGGTTCTCCCCTGTCCACTCTACTAGTTACATCCTCAAAAAATTCTATGAGATTCGTCAGACATGATTTTCCTTTCACAAATCCATGCTGACTTTGTCCGATGATTTCACCGCTTTCCAAATGTACTGTTATCGCATCTTTGATAACTGACTCCAGCATTTTCCCCGCCGCTGATGTCAGGCTAACCTGTCTATAATTCCGCGGTTTCTCTCTCCCTCCTTTTTTAAAAAGTGGGGTTACATTAGCCACCCTCCATCCTCAGGAACTAATCCAGAATCTAAAGAGTTTTGAAAAATTATCACTAACGCATCCACTATTTCTTGGGCTGCTTCTTTCTGCACTCTGGGATGCAGACCATCTGGCCCTGGGGATTTATCTGCCTTTAATACCTTCAATTTACCTAACACCACATCTCTACTAACATGTATTTCGCTCAGTTCCTCCATCTCACTGGACCCTCTGTCCCCTACTATTTCTGGAAGATTATTTATGTCCTCCTTAGTGAAGACAGAACCAAAGTAATTATTCAATTGGTCTGCCATGTCCTTGTTCCCCATGACAAATTCACCTGTTTCGGACTGTAAGGGACCTACATTTGTCTTAATCAATCTTTTTCCTTTCACATATCTATTAAAGCTTTTACAGTCAGTTTTTATGTTCCCTGCCAGTTTTCTCTCATAATCTTTTTTCCCCCTGTCCTAATTAACCCTTTGTCCTCCTCTGCTGGACTCTGAATTTCTCCCAGTCCTCAGGTGTGCCGCTTTTTCTGGCTAATTTGTATGCTTCTTCTTTGGAATTGATACTATCCTTAATTTCCATTGTCAGCCACAGGTGCACTACCTTCCTTGATTTATTCTTTTGCCAAACTGGGATGAACAATTGTTGTAGTTCATCCATGCGACCTTTAAATGCTTGCCATTGCATATCCACCGTCAACCCTTTAAGTATCATTTGCCAGTCTATCTTAGCTAATTCACGTCTCATACCTTCAAAGTTACTCTTACCCAAGGGGCCTCGCACAATAAGATTGCAATCTAACTCTTCCTCATTGCTCAACACCCAGTCTAGAATGGCCTGATCTCTAGTTGGTTCCTCGACATGTTGGTTCAGAAAACCATCCCGCAGACGTTCCAAGAAATCCTCTTCCTCAGCACCCTTACCAATTTGGGTCACCCAATCTATATGTAGATTGAAGTATCCCATTATAACTGCTGTTCCTTTATTGCACATATTTCTAAATTCCTGTTTAATGCCATCTCCAAACTCACTACTACTGTTAGGTGGCCTGTACACAACTCCCACCAGCGTTTTCTGTCCCTTAGTGTTATGCAGCACTACCCATATCGATTCCACATCCTCCAGGTTAATGTCCTTCCTTTCTATGGTGTTAATCTCCTCTCTAACCAGCAACGCTACCCCACCTCCTTTTCTTTCACGTCTATCCCTCCTGAATATTGAATATCCCCAATGTTAATTTGGTGGAGCAGATTCACTGTGAATGTGCCTCCATGTGCTCTGCACTCAGAATGTACAGTCCATGTCCAGACAGGATCAGCACCTGTCCGGGTGACTGCTCAGTGTGATCCCGTTACAGAGCACATCATTTATTTCTCATTCTCTGTGTGAATCTGTCAGTCCCCAATAAGTTCACTGTTACTCTTCACAGAAAATCTCTGATCTTGCTGATAAGGGAGAGCGGGCAGACAGTTCTAAACTCCTCCTGAGCCTGGTGATGGAGAAAGGCTCCCGCGCCTGGAGGGTGATGTGGGAAACGGTTGTGAAAATGCGGAATTGTGTCCCAACGTTTGACGAAATACTGAAGGAAATACAGGAATATGGTGAGAAAATATCAGAGATTAATTTAAATTTTGGATCGCATCACAGCACACTTTACAATTTTACAAAAATGATTTCCTCAATTTGTTTAAATTTAATCAGGTTATGATCCTTCCCATCGGCCAAGTCCCGCTCAACTTTCACTAAAGGGTCTCAATGAGCTGAACGGTAAGTGAACGTGCATTGAACATTGCAGAGTATAACACAGGAATAAGCCATTAGGCATATCATATTGTGCCAAACCAGCTAAGAAGTAAATCAAATGTACCCAAACTCTAATCTCTCCTTCCTACACCATGTCCATATGCACCTATCCTCCTTACATCCATTTGCCTGTCCAAACGTCTCTTAAAAGCTTCTAATAGTTTGCCTCTATCAGCTTATAAGGCAGTGCATTCCAGGCAGCCACAACTCTCTGATTTAAAAAAAAAAGCTATCCCTCACATCCCCTTCATTCTACACCCTCTCACCTTCAATATATTCCCTCTGGTAATAAACACTTCAACTGTGGAAGACCGATTCTCTCTCTCCAATCTATCTAAGCCTCTCATAATGTTGTCAACCTGTGTTAGAGCTCCCCTTGGCCTCCGATGGTCCAGAGAAAACAACCAATTTTTTCTCCAGCCTCTCGTGATAGCACATACCCTCTAAACCAGGCAGCTGTCTGAAGCCTCAACACCCCTCCGGTAGTGGGGTGATCGGAACGGTACGCAATGGCCCACATGTGGCCGAAGGAGAGTTTCTAAAATTGAAACTTGACGCCTGTTTCCACCAACGGTTGTAAATTGACTTAGGTAATGTTAAGTATCTCAAACCGTTCAAACTGTCTCGGTTCATCACTGCGTGTCAGGTTTCTGAGGCACCATTTGCCCGTTGAGGGCAAGTTTCTGAAGTAGCTAATCGCAGGTGTAATTACTGAGAACTGAATGCTTCCAAAGCTGATCCAAGATGGAACTGCACACAATAATCCAAATTAGACCTTGCGAATGACCCATTAAACTCCAACATAACATGCCAATTACTCTACTCAGCCGAGAAGAGATAATCTGCAGATTCCGGTAATCTAAGCAATGCACACAAACTGCTGGAGGAACTCAGGGGGTTAGGCAGCAGCTGTGGGAATCAACGTTTCGGGAAGCGTCCCGGCCTACAAAGTCGGCTGTATACACATTTCCTTAGTTGCTGACTGCCTGCTGAAATTCTCCAGCACCTTGTGTGTCTATCCTCAACAGTTAGATTTATAACATCAAATGTATCAAAGCTTTCTTTACGACCCTTTCTCCACATGACATTACTTTGAATTTAATTAAATTCCTTTGTGCTGTATCTACTTTCCTCACTGCACTGTTCAGTGCCCCGTCCCTCGCTGTGTAATTCCTTCCCTGACTTGTCCTTCCAAATTGTAACACATTTGTGTGCCTATTTTGGATTGTATTTGGTCACCTGCTGCACAGACACCCCGTCTTTAGGTTCCAGAGAGAAATTTTCTGCCCAATAGGTGTTGGGAAATGTCTTTAATTTTCTCCATTTTGCGTCACAGTTCGGAGCTCAGTGATCACCGAGCTCCTGGCAAGCTGGGACGATTCCCAACTGCTGCAGCTGACGGATTTCTACTGGGACAGGCTGGAGCAGGCGGTGGAAGGAGGGGTGCACGGAGTGAGCCTGGTGTTAACGGCCGAGAATCAGTTCAGTGGAGAGGAACATCGGGTGAGTGGGAGGGAGAATGGGTTTGAATTTTCACACGTCACAGGACTGATGGGTGTCTGAACTCTGACTCATTGGATAATAAAGCATAAAAACATTTCACAAATGTATATAATTCTTAAAACTGTAAATGAGAAGCAATGATACCCCCAGAGGCAGCTGAATGTTCAGAGCGAGAGGAGCAGATAACAATTGAATGAGGTTGCAATAAATGTATTTAGATGGAAATAGAAACATAGAAAACATAGAAAGCCTACGGCAGAATACAGGCCCTTCTGCCCACAAACTTGTGCCGAACAGGTCCCTACCTTAGAAATTACTAAGGTTACCCATAGCCCTCTATTTTTCAAAGCTCCATGTACCTATCCAGAAGACTCTTAAAAGACCCTATCATATCCGCCTCCACCACCGTTGTTGGCAGCCCACTCCACGCACTCACCACTCTCTGTGTTTAAAAAAAACTTACCGCTGACATCTCATCTGTACCTACTCCCCAGCACCTTAAACCTGTGCCCTCTTGTGGCAGCCATTTCAGCCCAGGGAAAAATCCTCTGACTATCCACACGATCAATGCTTCACATCATCTTATACGCCTTCATCAGGTTGACTCTCATCCTCCGTCGCTCCAAGGAGAAAAGGCCGGGTTCACTCAACCTGCTCTCATAAGGCATGCTCCCCAATCCAGGCAACATCCTTGTAAATGAGGCCACCAGATCAGAGCACTGTACACCAAGTGGTGTCTGACCAGGGTCCTATATGGCTGCAACATTACCTCTCGAATCCTAAATTCAAGTCCACAATTGATGAAGGCCAATATACCGTATGCCTTCTTAACCACATGGACAACATGCGCAGATGCTTTGAGCGCCCTATAGACTCGGACCCCAAGATCCCTCTGGTTCTCCACACTACCAAGAGCCAACATATTTGACCAACCAAAATGAACCACTTCACACTTACCTGGGTTGAACACCATCTGCCAATTCTCAGCCCAGTTTTGCATCCTATCAATGTCCCGCTGTAACCTCCACACTATCCACAACACCACCAACCTTTGTGTCATTAAATATGGTAGGAACTTTTATTTTGGGAAGGCCGTGCAGCGTGACGGCAGGATGTCAGTGAGAACCGGGACATCATCAGTGGGTGCCACAGGAGCTGGAGTGTGTTCTGTTCTGGGTGGAGATCACTCTGTTACAATCTGTAACTGTAAACAGTGTGAATCGGGGAATACTGTCATGTTGTAATGTGTAATCGCTGAATAAACCTCCACTGGAAAAGGCAAAGGAAAGGAATTATGTGTCAGCCGGTAATCCGCTGTATTGTTGGACACTGGCGGACTGAGGAGATGAATCACATCATCTTTTCTGCAATTTATCTGAGACTGTTCACTCTGTTATAAAAACTTTCCTGACTTCTTTATTCCTCTGTGATCGTTATTTTCTGATTTCTGTGTTACACCGTCAAATCTGGTGAGGAATTATTTATGGATTTGGAGCCAGGTCAATGAAGCGGTCACAGACCAGCCAGGATCTCATTGACTGGTGGACCAGGTTCACGGTGAATGTCCCTCCGTGTGCTCTGCACTCAGAATGTACAGTCCATGTCCATTCAGGATCAGCACCCGTCCGGGTGACTGCTCAGTGTGATCCCGTTACAGAGCACATCACTTACTTCTCATTCTCTGTGTGAATCTGTCAGACCCCAATATGTTCACTGTTACTCTTCACAGAAAATCTCTGATCTCGCTGATAAGGGAGAGCGGGCGGACAGTTCTAAACTCCTCCTGAGCCTGGTGATGGAGAAAGGCTCCCGCGCCCGGAGGGTGATGTGGGACACCTTTGTGAAAATACGGAATTGTGTCCCAAATTTGGACAAAATACTGAAGGAAATACAGACATATGGTGAGATAATATCAGAGATTAATTTAAATTTGGATCGCAGCACAGCACACTTAAAATTTTTACAAAAATCATTTCCTCAATTTGTTTAAATTTAAACAGGTTGTGATCCCTCCCCTCGACCAATTCCCGCTCAACTTTTACTAGAGGTCCTCAGTAAGTTGAAAGGTAAGTGACCGTGCATTGAACATTGCAGAGTATAAGATGGGGATAAGCCATTCGGCGTATCACATTGTGCCGAACCAGCTAAGAAGTAAATCAAACACACCCAAACTCTAATCTCTCCTTCCTACACCATGTCCATATGCCTCCATCTTCCTTATATCCATGTGCCTGTCCAAACGTCTCTTAGAAGTCTCTAACAATTTGCCTCTCCCACCTTACCAGGCAGTGCATTCCAGTCATCCATGACTCTCTGATTTAAAAAAAAAACTATTCCTCACATCCCCCTTAATCCAACCCCCTCTCACCTTCACTGCAGGCCCCTAGTGATAGACATTTGAACCCCAGGAAACCGATTCTCTCTGTCCACTCTGTCTAAGCCTCTCATAATTTTGTCAACCTGTGTCAGATCCCTCGGCCTCCGATGATCCAGAGAAAGCAATTCATTTTTCTCCAGCCTCTCATGATAGCACATGCCCTCTGAACCAGACAGCATCCTGGTAAACCTCTTCTGCTCCCTCTCTAAAGACTCAACATCCCTCCGGTAGTGGGGCAATCGGAACGGTACGCAATGGCCCAGATGAGGCTGAAGCAGAGTTCATAATGTTGAAACCTGACCTCTGTTTCCACCAACGGTGGTACTTTACGTCGGGCGGTTAAGTTGTTGAGCCACAAAGATCTGACCAAGTAAATGTTGGCACTGTGACAGAGAACACAGTGAGACACAGGGAAACGTGTTTGCTAGAGGGAGAGTTTTCAAAGGACACTTTGAGGAAAGAGGCAGAGAGCTGGCGAGTTTGACTAAAGTGGTCACACCGCTCTGGGACCTGCAACCACAGATCTCCACCGGAGTCTGGCTGGAGAAGGGGGTGATCCAGAGAATAGAAAAATAAACGCACCAAAAAGTCAAAACCTTCTCTTGCCAGCCACTGCCCCCTCCTGAACAGCCTCATCCTTAACCATTTTCTAAACTCCCCCAGTTCCTGCAGATTATCCTTTCTTAGAGTTGGGCGTCCGCTGAAGTTCCAGTCACAGAACAGTAATAATAGCATCACTTTAATTAGAAAAGCAGGTAACATCCCAACCGGTCTGTTCAACCACAGAGCAGCATATGAACACCGCTGTGTTCACATCTGCACTCCCCAGTACAAACACTGTTACAGTGTTAGAGAGGGTGAGATTGGGGGACAAATTCCTCAGCTCAGTCCACAGAAGCTGAAATTCATGACTGCCGGTGTTGTGTGATGGACACTGTGGAAGGGTCAAAGATGGGAATTAGGACAGAGAAACCGAGCGTTGTGGGATCGCGGCATGGAAGGTGCTAAGAACTGAAAATGTCTATAAATAATATTGCAATTAGTTGAATTGTGACCGTCTGGATGGGAAGCTCACTGCATCCATAAGCCCATCATGTCAGTGAAAATAGAGCCCGGGGCAGTGCATGAGCTCAGAGATTGTGAGGCTTCATCATTGCAGACTGAGTTGGATCACTCAACTGCATATTTAACAGAGGAGAGAGCGTAGGAAAGACAAATATCACAAAATTTATTAATATTGCATCAGCGCATGTTTTAACTGATTATTCGAAGCACTTAACAGAAATATAAGGAATCTCGGCCAGAACGCTGGTTCAGTCTCTCTCATTTACAATAACAAATCCCAAAGATAATAATTTAAATATGGGATCAGAGACAGACGAATCAGGAAGTTTACAAACTACTAACGTCTCTGTCACCTCTGTTAAAGCTGTTCTAGTCCACATCCGGTCAATGAAACCCCTCAGTTTCCCTGCACCATTGATTTGGTAAATCGCTACAAGATTCTTCTTCACTATTCCTCATGTTGTTTGCCGAGGGAACAGACACGACAGTGAAATTCCCACAACCATTTCTGAATACGAAACAGATACACTCCTTGATTATTGAAGAGCATCATACCTACCACTGTCACATTCTCTAAAGTAAATATGTACACAATCAATGTTTTCCTATGCTCCCAATCACAGCCAAATACATTGAATGGAGACCCACACACGCCTGACAGGGTCCTGTCACATTGTGAGACACCACACAACCAGGGCAGGGTCCAGGCACATTATGAGTCCCTACACATCGCTGGCAGAGTCCTGGCACATTGTGAGACCCCACGTGACTCTGACAGGGTACTGACACACTGTGAGACCCCACACACCCCTGACACGGTCCTGACATACTGTGAGACCCCACACACCCTTGACAGGGTCCTGACACATTATGAGACCTCACATACCACTGACAGGTTCCTGACACACTATGAGACCCCACACACCTCTGACACGGTCCTGACATACTGTGAGATGCCACACACCCCTGACAGGGTTCTGACATACTGAGACTACACACACCCCTGACAGTGTCCTGACACACTGTGAGACTACACACACCCCTGACAGGGTCCTGGCACACTGTGAGACCCCACACACCCTTGACAGGGTCCTGACACATTATCAGACCTCGCATACCACTGACAGGTTCCTGACACACTATGAGACCCCACACACCTCTGACACGGTCCTGACACACTGTGAGATGCCACACACCCTTGACAGGGTTCTGACATACTGAGACTACACACACCCCTGACAGTGTCCTGACACACTGTGAGACTACACACACCCCTGACAGGGTCCTGGCACACTGTGAGACCCCACACACCCTTGACAGGGTCCTGACACATTATCAGACCTCGCATACCACTGACAGGTTCCTGACACACTATGAGACCCCACACACCTCTGACACGGTCCTGACACACTGTGAGATGCCACACACCCTTGACAGGGTTCTGACATACTGAGACTACACACACCCCTGACAGTGTCCTGACACACTGTGAGACCACACACACCCCTGGCAGGGTCCTGGCACACTGTGAGACCCCACACACCCTTGACAGGGTCCTGACACAGTGTGAGAGCTCACACACGCCTAACAGGGTTTCTGACTCACTGTGAGACCAGATCTTATCAGGGAGATTAATGCAAATGTACCCTTAGGAGGCAGCTAGGGACTGTATAAAGGAAATAGAAACAGTATATAACGTAGCGAAAGTGAGTGGGAAGTTAGTTAATTGGGAAGCTTTTAAAATCTAACAAAAGGCAACAAAAAGCATAAAGGAGGGATGAAGGCAAATGAATTGAAATTATAGACTAACACACATAGAATGATGGAGAAACCCAACAGACCAGGAAACATCTATGGTGAAAGTACAGTCAACGTTTCGGGTCGAGAACATTCTTTTGCATAACTGTGGCGGACTGGAAGTCTCTACAAAGGCCAGCCAAAACTGCCCAACGCATCACCAGCACCCCTAGCCTTCCTTCCATCAGGGACATATATACAGGAAGGCTTCAGAAAATGGCCAGCAGCATCAGGAATGATCCCACCTATCCCGCCTATGGGCTGTTTGCCCCTCTCCCACGAGGCTCCTGTCTGAACCACTTGAAGTCAGAGTGGCTCCTGTATCATAGGTATCTACATTGATTGTGTTTTTCATTGCGTTCTTAGTTTGAGTTTTTGGTGCTGTATCAGATCCGGAATAACAACTATTTCCTTCTCCTTTATACTTGTGTATCTTCAATCTTGAATCTGTTGAGCATTTGCAACACACACTCCTTAAGAGACACGAGACTGCAGATCTGCCGTCTCAAGCCATTTTCTGGAGGAATTCAGTGACCTGAGCAGCATCTGTGATGATGGAATGATGGAACGGGGAGGGGGGGAGGCGGAATTGTCTGCGTTTTGTGTCAAAATGCTGACTATCTCAATCTCCTGAACAAGACACGGACATTTTCTCCCCCAACCGCCCCTCCCTCCACCCCCCAATGTGCACGTGCTGATCAGCAAAGCAACTTCTTTGCATTTTGAATCAGTGACCCTGGGAGGGAAAGCTGTGATTCCCTGATCTGTTCCTTTGACAGAATGCCCATTTTCCTTTTCTCCATCTCCATCCGCTACATCAACACTGGGGATTAAAAGTTTCTTCCACAGGAACCATCATGTCTGTGGCGGTACTTGGGTTTGTCCAGTACGGGACAGTCGGGGGTCAGTAAACTACCAAGAAAAATAAAACGTTCACAGCACAATTAATGTGGAAATGTGATGATCTGGTGTTTATCAAGATCGCGCCTCTCTGTCTAGTTTGGGGTCTGTTAATCAAAATTTACTTCACTGTACGAACATCCATTGATTAATGCAATTAATGCAATAGTGTTGAGCTAACTCTTGCGTACTTAAATACTTAATTCTGAGTTGAGGCATCTAACAGTTTGTCCACTGTCTGTTCCCATGGAAGATGTTCAACAGAAGCACAAGGAGACTCTGCGGGCACAAACTGAAACACTGAGAGTCAACACGATCCTGATGAGGGAGAAGGTGAAGGTTTTCCAGCTGGTTGATCGATACGCTGAGCTCACGGTCATTTCTACTGTTCGAGATCGGACACTGGTGGAACATGAGCTGCTGGCAAGAGGCAGAGACCACGAGGAGTGGAGAGTGAAACATCTCCGCAGAGAGCTGGAGAAACTCCGGACAGATCGGTTGTTCCAGAGCAGCTTTTCCCGGAGTAACTCCAAATCTGGGAGTTCAGCAGCAGTGGCTGGAGTTGCGGGGATTGGGAAAACAACAATGGTTCAAAAGATTGTTTATGACTGGGCCACAGGGAAAATATACCAACAATTCCAGTTTGTCTTCAGTTTCAAGTTCCGGGATTTAAACTCTATTAACTGCAGAATAAACCTGAGGGAACTGATTCTGGATCAGTATCCTCACTTTGGGAATTTACTCAGAGAGGTCTGGAAGAACCCAGAGGGATTGCTGTTTATATTGGATGGTTTGGATGAATTCAAACACAGAATCGATTTTGCTGACAGTCGGAGAGATACAGAACCCAAGCACCAGTGCTCAGATCCAGAGTGGTGGTGTGAAGTGTCTGACATTGTGTACGGTTTAATCCAGGGCAAGCTGCTCCCAGGATGTTCAGTGCTGGTGACCACCCGCCCCACTGCGTTACATTTATTGGAAAAGGCTGATATCTGTGTCTGGGCTGAAATCCTGGGATTTTCTGGTGAGGAACGGAAGGAATATTTCATCAGGCATTTTGAAGATCAGACAGTGGCAGCAGCTGTTTTCAAACACGTGAAGGAGAACGAGATCCTGTACACCATGAGCTACAACCCCTCCTACTGCTGGATCCTCGTTCTGGCACTGGGCCCCTTCTTCACACAAAAAGTCAGGGACCCGCAGCGAGTTCCCAAGACCATCACCCAACTGTATTCCTACTATATTTACAACGTCCTGAAAAACCACGGCCGTGAGATAGAGAACCCCCGTGATGTGTTACTCAGGGTTGGTCAGATGGCCTTCAGAGGAGTGTTCGATAAGAAGATTGTGTTTACAGATGGAGATTTGATCAACTACAATCTGCAGCCTTCCCAGTTCCTGTCCGGGTTCCTGATGGAGCTTTTGGAGAGAGAGGATTCTGTCCGGAGTGTGGTGTACACATTCCCACACCTCACCATCCAAGAGTTTATAGCTGCAGTCTCACAATTCCTGAATCCACATCCCGGGGATATTGTGAAATTCCTCACTGAAGCCCACAGCAGGACAGATGGGCGATTTGAGGTATTTCTCCGTTTTGTTGCTGGTCTCTCCTCCCCAATGACAGCTCGGGGCCTGGAGGAGTTTCTGGGCCCATTTCCTCATCAAACAACCTGCCGGGTGATTGACTGGGTGAAGGAGGAGGTTAAACGCCAGAGTGGAAACAGCAGTGAAGCTGGTAAAAGGAGCCTCCTGAACACATTGCACTACCTGTTTGAGTCTCAGAATAGTGGACTGGCTCAGGCCGCACTGGGATCTGTGGAAACACTTTCATTCCGTGAAATGACACTGAATCCGGTTGACTGCGCGGTCCTGTCTCATGTCATCAGATTCTGTGATACAATAAAACTGCTGGACCTGTTTCGCTGCCACATTCAGTGTGAAGGAATCCAGCGGCTGGGACCCGGGCTGTACAAGTGCCAGGAGCTGAGGTATCAGAATTTATCTCTCAATCTGAACTGTGAAACTGTTCCATTGTGTTGTTTCAATGTAAGGAACTGTGACAAATGCCCAGGGTTCGGTCAGTAAATCCCCAACGACGGGACGGTTCTGTGGTTCCTTGTGAAGGGATGTTGGAGACTTCATCAGATCAGTGAACAACGACCATTGGTTTAATGGTAATAAATCACAGGAATGGCCGTGTTTCTCGCTGCCTGTGACACGTCCATCGACAATGTTCCTTCTCACTGTCACTGACACCCAGAGTGACACTGACTGCAGCAGGTGGGTCAGAGATTCACACCCCATTCCGGAGAAAGACAAACGACCGTACAGACTCTACATCCACTTCTCGGTGTTTGACGGGAGACCATCACCGGTCTGTCCCAGCTTTACAACGTCTTCCCGGTCAGAGAAAAGAGACCATTAGCGGACCATCCCAGTGAGAGGGAGAGACTTACCTCTGTGAGATTATCCTCCTTCTGCCCTTCCCCGTGTGTGACTATCACCATCAGTCCACCTGTGTGACTATGTGCACGACCCCGCCCCAGATGTCCTCTGCTGATTATGGGCTCTTCAGCATACAAGCGACCTACCTCAGCATCCGATCCTCCTAAGGGATTTCTCTTCCCCAACCCTTTCCACTTCGCCATCCCCCTTCCTCCTGTGGGATCTTTCTTCCACATCCCCGCTTCAATATGTGGAATCTTCCTTCACCATCCCCTTCCTGCCAAGGTATATCTCTTCCTCACCCCGTTTCTCCTGTCGGATGGCTGTTCCCCATCCCCCATTCTCCTGTGGGATCTCTCTTCCCCATCCCCCTTCCTCCTATGGGATCTATATTCCCTATCTCCCTTCCTCCTGTGGGATCTCTCTTCCCCATCCCCCTCCCTCCTTCAAGTTCAGTCTTCCTATCCTTTTTTCTCAGGTGGGGTCTGTGGACATTTCCCCATTGACAAATCTTCACTGTGGGACTTACTCCCCTTCAACCCTGTATCTCCCGACCCGCTCACGTCAGGAACACTTTTCTAACCATTAGGGAATGGGACAGAATATGTGGAGTTTACAGGGTCACACCGACAGACTAAATTACTGACATTCGGTGAATACCCTGGAGCTGGGCAGTGAGGGACATTGACAGTGATGGGAACTCCGATCAGTGATTTACTGAAGGGTTTAATGTTTCCTGAAATATCCGAGTGAGAGAAATTCCCTCAGACCCACGGTTTGAATCACTTTGTTCATCAGTTTGTCTGTTTGTGTTTAGACTTGGGGAGAATGAACTGGGAGATTCAGGAGTGAAACTGGTGTCTGCGGCTCTGAGGAACCCGGAGTGTAAAATACAGAAACTGGGGTAAGTACCAGACTGTGGGAGATTGTGTTTACAGTCACTGGGTGTCTGACACTGAACATTAATGTGATCAGTAATTGTGTTACTGATAAACAGTGGGGATCTGTACCGTCTTCTGTCTCTATGTGTCCTTCACACTCACTCTCTTTTATCTGCAGGCTGGACGAGGTTGGTCTCACAGATTTTGGTGCTGAGGATCTCGCGTCTGCTTTCAGTACAAACCCATCACTGACAGAGCTGGATCTGAGTGGTAATAAACTGGAAGATTCAGGAGTGAAACTGGTGTCTGCGGCTCTGAGGAACCCGGAGTGTAAAATACAGAAACTGCGGTAAAGGCCAGACTGTGGGAGTTTGTGTTTATAGTCACTGGGTGTCTGAACATAGAACATAGGACATAGAATAGTACAGCACAGCACAGGCCCTTCGGCCCACAATGTTGTGCCGACCCTCCAACCCTGCCTCCCATATAAGCCCCCAACTTAGATTCCTCCATATACCTGTCTAGTAGTCTCTTAAACTTCACTAGTGTATCTGCCTCCACCACTGACTCAGGCAGTGCATTCCACGCACCAACCACTCTCTGAGTAAAAAACCTTCCTCTAATATCCCCCTTGAACTTCTCACCCTTTACCTTAAAGCCATGTTCTCTTGTATTGAGCAGTGGTGCCCTCGGGAAGAGGCACTGGCTGTCCACTCTATCTATTCCTCATATTATCTTGTACACCTCTATCATGTCTTCTCTCATCCTCCTTCTCTCCAAAGAGTAAAGCCCTAGCTCCCTTAATCTCTGATCATAATGCATACTCTCTAAACCAGGCAGCATCCTGGTAAATCTCCGCTGTACCCTTTCCAATACTTCCACATCCTTCCTATAGTGAGGTGACCAGAACTGGACACAGTACTCCAAGTGTGGCCTAACCAGAGTTTTATAGAGCTGCATCATTACATCGCGACTCTTAAACTCTATCCCTCGACTTATGAAAGCTAACATCCCATAAGCTTTCTTAACTACCCTATCCACCTGTGAGGCAACTTTCAGGGATCTCTGGACATGTACCCCGAGATCCATCTTCTCCTCCACACTACCAAGTATCCTGCCATTTACTTTATATTCTGCCTTGGAGTTTGTCCTTCCAAAGTGTACCACCTCATACTTCTCCGGGTTGAACTCCATCTGCCACTTCTCAGCCCACTTCTGCATCCTATCGTGTCTCTCTGCAATCTTTGACAATCCTCTACACTATCTACAACACCACCAACCTTTGTGTCTTATGGATCCTTGTCAAATGTCTTACTAAAATCCATATAAATCACATCCACTGCACTACCCTCATCTATGTGCCTGGTCACCTCCTCAAAGAACTCTATCAGGATTGTTAGACACGATCTGCCCTCACAAAGCCATGCTGACTGTCCCTGATCAGAGCATGAATCTCTAAATGCCCAGAGATCCTATCTCTTAGAATCTTTTCCAACAGCTTTCCCACCACAGACGTAAGGCTCACTGGTCTATAATTACCCGGACTATCCCTACTACCTTTTTTGAACAAGGGAACAACATTCGCCTCCCTCCAATCCTCCGGTACCATTCCCGTGGACAACGAGGACATAAAGATCCTAGCCAGAGGCTCAGCAATCTCTTCCCTCGCCTCGTGGAGAAGCCTGGGGAATATTCTGTCAGGACCCAGGGACTTACCTGTCCTAATGTATTTTAATAACTCCAACCCTTCCTCTCCCTTAATATCAACATGCTCCAGAACATCAACCTCACTCATATTGTCCTCACCATCATCAAGTTCCCTCTCATTGGTGAATACCGAAGAGAAGTATTCATTGAGGACCTCGCTCACTTCCACAGCCTCCAGGAACATCTTCCCACCTTTATCTCTAATCGGTCCTACCTTCACTCCTGTCATCCTTTTTTGCTTCACATAATTGAAGAATGCCTTGGGGTTTTCCTTTACCCTACTCGCCAAGGCCTCCTCATGCCCCCTTCTTGCTCTTCTCAGTCCCTTCTTAAGCTCCTTTCTTACTTCCCTATATTCCTCAATAGATCCATCTGAGCCTTGCTCCCTAAACCTCATGTATGCTGCCTTCTTCCACCTGACTAGATTTTCCCCGTCACTTGTTACCCATGGTTCCTTCACCCTACCATTCTTTATCTTCCTCACCGGGACGAATTTATCCCTTACATCCCGCAAGAGATCTCTAAACATCGACCACATGTCCATAGTACATTTGCCTGCAAAAACATCATCCCAATTCACACCTACAAGTTCTAGCCTTGTAGCCTCATAATTTGTCTTTCCCGAATTTAAAATGTTCCTGTCCTCTTTGATTCTATCCTTTTCCGTGATAACTATAAAGGCCAGGGAGCGGTGGTCACTGTCTCCCAGATGCTCACCCACTGAGAGATCTGTGACCTGACCCGGTTCATTACCTAGTACTAGATCTAGTATGGCGTTCGCCCTGGTCGGCCTGTCCACGTACTGTGACAGGAATCCATCCTGGACACACTAACAAACTCTGCCCCATCTAAACACTTGGAACTAATCAGGTGCCAATCAATATTAGGGAAGTTAAAGTCACCCATGATAACAACCCTGTTATTTTTGCACCTTTCCAAAATCTGTTCCTCTGTATCTCTGCTGCTACCAGGGGGTGTATAGAATGCCCCCAGTAGAGTAACTGCTCCCTTCCTGTTCCTGACTTCCACCCATATTGACTCAAAAGAGGATCCTTGTACATTACTCACCCTTTCTGTAGCTGTAATAGTATCCCTGACCAGTAATGCCACCCCTCCTCTCCTTTTTCTGCCCTGTCTATCCCTTTTAAAGCACTGAAATCCAGGAATATTGAGAATCCATTCCTGCCCTGGAGCCAGCCAAGTCTCTGTAATGGCCACTACATCATAATTCCATGTATGTATCCAAGCTCTCAGTTCATCACCTTTGTTCCTGATGCTTCTTGCATTGAGGTGCGCACATTTCAGCCCCTTCTACCTTACTGTCTTTACACCGTTTATTCTGCTTATCTTTCCTCAAAGCCTCTCTGCATGTTAGGTCTGGCTTTACTCCATGCACTTCTTTCACTGCTCTATCGCTCTGTGTCCCATCCCCCTCGCAAATTAGTTTAAACCCTCCCGAACCATGCTAGCAAACCTTCCTGCAAGAATATTGCTCCCCCTCGAGTTCAGGTGCAACCCATCCAATCTGTACAGGTCCCACTTTCCCCAGAAGAGATCCCAATGATCTAAAAATCTAAAACCCTGCTCCCTGCACCAACTCCTCAGCCACGCATTCAACTGCCATCTCCTCCAATTCTTACCATCACTGTCAGGTAGCACTGGCAGCAATCCTGAGAACGCCACCCTTGAGGTCCTGCTCTTCAGCCTTCTGCCTAATTCCGGAAACTCACACTTTAGGACCTCATCCCTCTTCCTGCCCATGTCGTTGGTGCCAACATGTATCACGACTTCTGGTTGCTTTCCCTCTCGTACCAGGATGTCGTGCAGCCGGTCAGAGACATCCCGGACCCTGGCACCCGGGAGGCAGCAAACCATGCGGGTGTCCTTCTCACGTCCACAAAATCTCCTGTCTGCTCCCCTGACTATAGAGTCTCCAATGACGACAACTCTCCTCTTCTCCGTCCCACCCTTCTGCACCACAGGGTCAGACTCAGTGCCGGAGGCCCTGCCACCGTGGCTCACACCTGGTCGGTCGTCTCCGCCAACAGTATCCAGGATGGTAAACTCACTATTCGGGGGAATGGCTAAAGGGGTGCTCTGCACTACCTGTCTGCTCACCTTTGCTTTCCCCCCTCTGACTGTCACCCAACGACCTGCTTCCGACAGCCTAGGTGTGACTACCTCCCTGTAACTCTCATCTACGACTGCCTCATTCTCCCTTATGAGTCGAAGGTCATCCAGCTGCTGCTCCAGATTCCTTACATGGTCTTCCAGATCGCCCAGCCGTATGCATTTCTGGCAGATGTGACTCTGCGGGAGAGGGGCGTTCCCCCAAGACTGCCACATCTCACATGAGAGGCACATCACCATCTCAGGAGACATTGTAAAAACTATCTGCGAGCTAGCTTGTCCTCCGCCTCTTCTCGCCGAAGACTCTCGTGTCGAAGCCTCAAAGCTCCACTCCTTCACTGGCCCACTCACGCTCTGGCCGCTTCTCTTGAGCTATCCCTCTATTTATCTGTTTGAGCTTTTCAAAATGTTTGGTCACCTGACAATCAGCTGCTTTCTGCTGAGTCTGAGCTATTCAAATCTTGATTGTCTAATCAACGGCTTACTGCTGATCTATTCAAATCTTGATTGACATGATTGCACAGACCAACTGCCAAAACTGCCAGAACCTCTCGAGTCAAAGCCTCAAAGCTCCATTCCGTCACTGGCCCACTCACGTCTGACACTGAACATTAATATAATCAGTAATTGTGTTACTGATAAACACTGGGGATTCGTACCGTCTCCTGTCTCTCTGTGTCCTTCACCCTCACTCTCTCTCATCTCCAGGCTGAGTAATGTCGGTCTCACAGATTCTGGTGCCGAGGATCTCGGCTCCGCTCTCAGTACAAAACCATCAGTGACGGAGCTGAACCTGAGTCGTAATAAACTGGGAGATTCAGGAGTGAAACTGGTGTCTGAGGCTCTGAGGAAATCAAAGTGTAAAATACAGAAACTCGAGTAAGTACCAGATTGTGGGAGATTGTGTTTACAGTCACTGGGTGTCTGACACTGAACATTAATGTGATCGGTAATTGTGTTACTGATAAACACTGGGGATTTGTACCGTCTCCTGTCTCTCTGTGTCCTTCACCCTCACTCTCTCTCATCTCCAGGCTGGACAATGTCGGTCTCACAGAATCTGGTGTCGAGGATCTCGCCTCCACTCTCAGCACAAAACGATCTCTGACGGAGCTGAACCTGAGTGATAATACTATAAGAGATTCAGCAGTGAAGCTGGTGTCTGTGGCTCTGTTGAACCCGGAGTGTAAAATACACACACTGCGGTAAGTACCAGACTGTGGGAGATTGTGGTTCCAGTTACTGGGTGTCAGACACTCAACATTAATAGAACATAGAACATAGAAAACCTGCAGCACAATACAGGCGCCCAGAAAGCTGTGCTGAGCTCATCGCTACCTTAGAACTACCTAGGTTTTACCCATCGTCCGCCATTTTTGTAATTTCCATGTAGCCATCCAGGATTCTGTCAAAAGATCTTATCGTTTCCGTCTCCACCACCGCCACCAGCAGCCCATTCCACACAATCATCACTTTCTACGTAAAGAAACTTACTCGTGACATCTCCTCTGTACCTACTTCCAAGCACCATAAAACTGTGCCCTCTCATGTTAGCCATTTCAGCCCTGGGGAAAAGCCTCTGACTATCCACATGATCAATGCCTCTCATCATCTTATACAACTCTATCAGGTCACCTCTCGTCCTCCGTCGCTCCAAGGAGAAAAGGCCGAGTTCACTCAACCTATTCTCATAAGGCCTGCTCCCCAATCCAGGCAACATCCTTGTAAATGTACCCTGCACCCGTTCTATAGTTTCCATGTCCTTCCTGTAGTGAGGTGACCAGAATTGAGCACAGTACTCCAAGTGGTGTCTGACCAGGGTCTTATGCGGCTGCAACATTACCTCTCGGCTCTTAAACTCAATCCCACGATTGATGAAGGCCAATACACCGTATGCCTTCTTAACCACAGAGTCAACTTCCGTAGCAGCTTTGAGTAACCTATGGACTCGGACCCCATGATCCCTCTGATCCTCCACACTGCCAAGAGTCTTACCATTAATTCTATATTCTGGCACCATATTTGACTTACCAGAATGAACCACCTCACACTTAACTGTGTTGAACCCCATCTGCCACTTCTCAACCCAGTTTTGCATCCTATCAATGTCCCGTTGTAACCTCTGACAGCCCTCCACACTATCCACAACACCCTCAACCTTTGTGTCATCAGCAAATTTACTAACCCATCCCTCCACTTGCTCATCCAGGTCACTTATAAAAATCACTGTGTTGGGGTCCCAAAACAAATCCCCAAGGCACACCACTGGACACCGGCCTCCACGGAGAATATGAGCCGTCTGCAACTACTCTTTGCCTTCTGTGGGAAAGCCAGTTCTAGATCCACAAAGCAATCTTCCCTTGGATCCCATGCCTCCTTACTTTCTCAATAATGTGATCAGTAATTGTGTTACTGATAAACATTGGGGATTTGTACCGTCTGCTGTCTCTCTGTGTCCTTCACATTTCCGCCCCTCTCTCATCTCCAGGTTGCACAATATCAGTCTCACAGATTCTGGTGCCGAGAATCTTGTCTCCGTTCTCAATAAACTCCCATCACTGACGGCGCTGGACCTGAATGCAAACTTCCTCCATGTTGAATCTGTCCCCGCTCTCCGCCGCCTCATACTGACCCACCCGAGTCTGACGTGGATCGGGTGAGTGTTTGTGTTCATGTTCAATGTGATAAAGTATCAGGGGATCCGCGGGGTTTCTGCTGATATTTGTCTGTGAGTGTTGTAGAATGATGAACTCCAGTCCCCTCTCACTGACACTGCTATTTATTTCATTTTTATTCATCTATCTCTTTCAGCATGTGGAACAATCATGCAACTGGCGGGAGGGAGGAACTGGAGTCTCTGCAGAAACTCAGACCCGGAGTGAGAGTGCAATATTAGATCTGAATATGTGAACATCCGCGCCCACGGGATGGGGACGTTTTGGCCGATTTCCCGCCCTCCCCTTTAATGTTCACGCTCCGGGTTTAATTCCAAATGGTTCTAAAGGAACACGCTCCAGCAGAGCGCTCTCTGACTCAGAAGTTGTCCTGCAGTGACGTCCTTCTGCCTCCTGTATGGTGCAGCTGCTTCTGCCGTTTATCTGGGTCCGAGATCTTCCCCAAGTAGGACGCCGGGGAATTACATAGAAAGAGAACGGTGGTGGTGGGGGGCTCAGTCTGGGACACCGGTGTCCCGGGGTGGGATTATTCGGGGAGAGAATCCTTCTGCTCACTTTGCTGAGGACGGTGCATTCGGCAGTCTGGCTGATAAAATGATGTTAACTCGACAAATATCTCGGCGGTAACCCTCGATCTGCAGCGATATCGGACATGGCCCTGAAATGTGATTTTATAATTAACCCCGATGCAGAATGACGCTGAGAAACGGGACTGATTATTCAACGTGTCATTCATTGTCGCCGGTCAGTTAATTGTGTGTGACTCTGGGTGAGTCGGAAGCAGGCTATTTATTCCCGCACCGTCAGCAGCTCACACATTGTTTAATTTACATTTGTCATGATGAAATCAATAAATCTGTAACTTCCTGTCTTGGTGTCGGACTTGAGTCTCATTTGAGGTTTCTGCTGCCCCCTACACCCTGTGCAATGCAACAGTGGGTCGGAGCTCCTCACACTGACACAGTAGCGTCTCAGCTCCAGACTGAGGGAGGTCGGACTGCGAAAGTCTGGGTGCCCAGGATCTCATCTCCACCCAACCCACTTCCTGGCTAACTGACCCTCTCCTGCCCCTCGCAGACAGTTAAAATTGACGTGATTCCATACTGTCAACGATTAATATCAGACGTGAGTCCACTGAGGTCCCAAGTACGGGAGGGATGGGGGATGGAACATCGGCGTTAAACACGGAGTAAAGCTCCCTCCACACCGTCCCATCGCACACTCCCGGGATCAGACACAGAGTGAAACTCCCACCACACCGTCCCATCACACACTCCCGGGGTCAGAAACAGAGTGAATCTCCCTCCGCACTGTCCCATCACGCACTCCCGGTGTCAGACACAGAGTGAATCTCCCTCCGCACCGTCCCATCACGCACTCCCGGGGTCAGACACAGAGTGAATCTCCCTCCGCACCGCCCCATCTCGCACTCCCGGGGTCAGACACAGAGTGAATCTCCCTCCACACTGTCCCATCACACACGCCCGGGGTCAGACACAGAATGGAGCTGTGCTGACTGAGCTGGGAGAAATCGAGGCAAAACTATTGGATAAAGTTCGTGGAATACTTTGGAGGTGGCTCTAAAAGTCTCTTGGACAACTGAGTGAGTGACGGCGTTGGTGTGGAAGCTCGGTGTGGAGTTTTACTGCCGGTTTGGACTGGGTTTCTCGGCGGCTGCTAACTGCGTAGCTCCCAGCTGCGGCCGCTGGCAGCTCGCCAGGAAGCCGGTTCGCTCCAAAACCGGAGGCAAACGCCGTCGTTCCCCCCCCCCCCCTCCATTGACATCGGGGCAACGTTCCTCCTCCTTTATCTCCCTGATTTTCGTCCGGTGTCAGAGCCGGAGCATCTGAAAGGACGTTTCGACCTCTCCCGGCCTGGGTTTCTGCAAGTCCGACGGAGCCTTTCCTGGCGCCGAGCCAGCGAGGAACTGTCGACTGCAAACTTTCCCGGACAGTTATTGGATTCGTTCCAGGACTTCTAACCGACACCGCTGTAAAATTCGCGGACTAGAAACAGCTCCAGCATGCCGGACCGGTCTCCAGGGAGTCGCGGGCCTGCGGGGAGTTACGCAAGGGCGGCTGCCTCCCCGGCCTCGGACAACGCCCTGTTTCGGTCGGTGAAGGTGGAACGCGGGGTACAGTGTATTTTGCGCCCGGGAATGACACTAGAAAAATGTGCGGAGGCCATGGTGGACCTTGTGGGGAAAGGCGGCATTTTGGCCACCGAAAAGGAGCTCGGAAAGGCGGTGTTCTATCTGGCGAATGAAGAGCTAGTGCACCGGGCCCTAAGCAGGGGACTCACGGTAGACAACATCTTTTTACCGATGTAGCTGGTGACGGCCCCCACGCAACGTATCGTGCTTGGGCATGTTAAGCCTTTCATTCCGAATGAGGACCTGCTTCCCCCACTGGCCCGTTTAGGGTAAGTAAGGTCGGAGATCACTGCCATCCGAGACAAATTTAAGAGACGCACCCTCCGCAATGTAATCTCTTTCCGGCGTCGGGTATTCATGCAGCTGGAAAGAGAGGACGATGTTGAGGGCCGGTTTACTGTCTGGCACGAGGGAGTAGATTATCAGGTGTACTGGAGCTCCGAGCGCCCACGGTGCCATGCGTGCAGGGAGGTGGGGCACTTTCGGAGGGACTGTCCTACCACCCGGAAACCGAGGGACCCCACTTCGGGCACCAGTGCCCCAGCTACCTCTGCCCCTGATCCTACTCCTGCGCGTGCACCTGCGCCTGCATCTGACCCTGCCCCCGCCCCTGATCCTACCCCGACCCCTCACCCTGCCCCTACCCCTGTCCGTACTCGTATGGTTGGGTCGGTCCCTGCTCCTCTCCCTGTGGTTCTGGTGGGGGACGGGGTGGAGTCTGTGCGGAGTAAGAAGGCAAAGAAGAAATCCAAACACACTTAGAAGTCGGCCTCTGAGGCCGCAGAGCTCACGCCCATTTGCCCTGAAGTGGAGCGTGGGGCTCGGGAGGTGCGCAAGCAGACGGGGAGATGGAAACAGAGAGCACCGCCCCATTGGTGAATCCTGCACCTGTCTGCTCCTCAGGCGTGAAGAGGAGAAGGGGATGTAGATGCGGGGGAGTCCCAGGAAGAGGTGGGAGTCCGGGCGGATGTTAGTTCGAAACCTGAGTCCCCAGATGTAGCCACCAGTCCTGGGGTAGCTGGTGTGGTTGTGCAAAAAGCTTGTGACAGCCCTGTTTGCACAAATGAGGCAGCCCTGGAGGCCTCCACCCAGGACTTACTAGTCAGCGCCTCCCTGGAGGCAGGTGAACCGAATAGTGTAAGAGGAGACGAGACAAAGCTCTCTCACTCTCAGCACCAGGCTGCTTGTGAATCCCTTGGACCAAAGGTGCCGGGTTCCCCTTTATACCTGCCTCCTGGGGAGGACGATATTCTATGCACGTCGACCCCAACAATAAATGGCTTGCAGGGAGTCCCTGGGGATTGTCCCTCCACCGTCGCAAATGTGGATGAGGCTGATGCGACGGTGGAGCGGGCAGGTAAGAGCGAGGTACCCGCTGCGCAGTGTGGGTCACAAGCGCGGCCATCTATTGGAACATGCGGGAAGGACGATGGGGAATCTATCTGCAGTGAAGGGTTGGAGGGGGACTCCTTCGATAGTGAGACAATGGAAATCCTCACCCCTCCTGAGAAATCCCCATTGATACCTGTAGAGGAAATTAAGCATATCATTCTCACCTCTGAGGGTGCCAAGCACCGGCCTCACCTAGCCTCGCTTCGCTGGCCCAGCATGCCGAGGCTGGTGAAGTCCCTGCGAGTCATCCTCAGACGGAAGGGAAAGGGGAAGAGGAATGCGGTGTCGGGGAACGGCAGACGGCAACTAAAATCTTTCCTGGATGACCTGGTAAGGGACATCAGAGGGAGAAGCAGCCTCCCTCCTACGGGGGATGGTGAGTCACAGGGTGGCGTTGGTACCGCTCGAGCCCGGAAAGCAAAAAGTATCCTTGCTTTCTTTCCGGACAGTGTGGTGGAGGGCGCCTCCGCTCTCACCGAAATGGACACAGCTGCTGAGGCCTAGTGTGCTCCCGCCATGAAGCTTACCATAGCTAGTCTCAATGTAAACGGCAGCAGGGGTCCTCTTCGCAGGCATAACAATCTCTCAGTTCTCAGAGATGGGCGGTATGCGGTGAGTTTCCTGCAGGAAACCCATACCATCCCTGGGGACGAGTCTGCTTGGCTCCTGGAGGGGCGGGGCGGGGTCTACATGAGCCACCTCAGCTCCAACTCTAGCGGGGTGGCGATCCTGTTGGCTCCGACCTTCCAGCCAGAAATCGAAAGGGTCCAAGACGTTGTGCCCAGCCGTCTGCTCCACCTGGCTGTGCGCCTGGATGGTGTACCATTGCACTTTATCAATGTGTATGCTCCCAGGCGCGGTGTGATGCAGACGCGCCTATTCTGTCAGCTGTCCACCCTGCTGAGTTCCATCGATCCTGGGGACTACGCCATCCTCGGGGGAGACTTCAACTGTACCCTCGAGGCGGAGGACCGCTCGGGCCTCCAACGCGACCCAGCATCGGCAAAAAAGTTAAAGGAGCTAGTCGGCTTCTTTGACTTGGTGGACAGCTGGCGGAATCTTCACCCCGACTCTAGCGCCTTCTCGAGAAGGTCTAGAGAGGGAGGTTCCAGGATAGACCACCAGTCTACCTGTCGGGCTTCTGTCTCCCGTGTGTCAGCGTCCTCCATGCGGCCAGTGTCGTGCTCGGTCATCACCTTGTGTGGATGGAATTTATTCCACTACACCCTCGGGTGGGATCCGGGTATTGGCATTTTAACAACCGGCTGCTGGAGGACAGCCGATTCCGGGATTCGTTCCGAGCGTTCTGGGTCTCCTGGAAGGAGAGGCGGAGAGAGTTCTGCTCCCTACGGCTGTGGAAAGCCCACATCCGGTTTTTGTGTCAGGAGTACACTAGGGGGTCGACAAAGAGGCGGGGCTCTGAGATTGAGCAGTTTGAGAGAGCATTGCTTGACCTGGAGTCCCGCCTCGGTCCGACCGCTGGAGACCAACAGCTGTGGCAGGAATACCAGGAGAAGAAGGACGCACTAAGGAACCTGCAGCTCCAGCGGTCCCGAGGTGCGTACGTGAGGTCACGGATCCAAATGCTGCAGGATTTGGACCATGGCACACCCTTCTTCTACTCGTTGGAGAAGTGGCGGGGAGTTCAAAAGCAGCTAGTGGAGTTGCTGGCTGCCGATGGCTCCTCCATCACGGACCCCGAAGGAATTAACAACGAAGTCCATTCATTCTATCGGTCCTTATTCTCGCCTGATCCGTCAAATGCTGAGGCGTGTAATGAGGCCTGGAAGGATTTGCCTAAGGTCAGCCCAGAGGACGCAGTGCGTCTGGATGCCCCCCTGACTCGGGAGGAGCTGTCCACTGCCCTTCCGCAACTCCGGAGGGGTAAGTCCCCTGGCTTAGATGGACTGAGTGTTGAGTTTTATCGGGCTTTTTGGGATGTCCTGGGGGATGATTACAGCCTTGTTCTAGGGGAGAGCCTAGCCACCGGAAAAATGCCCCTCTCATGGCGAAGATCTGTTGTGGTCCTGCTGCCCAAGAAGGGAGACCTCCGCCTGCTAATGAACTGGCGGCCGGTCTCCCTCTTGTGCGCGGACTACAAGATCTTCGCCCGGGCAATGGCTAACCGTCTGGGTTCGGTAATTGGACAGGTGGTCCATCCTAACCAATCTTACACAGTCCCGGGCCGCTCCATCCTGGACAATGTCCACTTACTACGGGACCTGATCCACCTGCTCCAGGAGACTGGGTCCCCGGCAGCGTTTCTTTCTCTTGACCAGGCGAAGGCGTTTGACCGAGTGGACCACAGTTTCCTAGTGGGCACCCTGGAGGCTTTTGGGCTCGGACCACACTTTGTGGCCCGAGTTCGGCTCCTGTACTCTTCCGCAGAGTGCCTAGTTAAGATTAACGGATCATTGACAGGACCTATTCCCTTCCGAAGAGGAGTGCGTCAAGGGTGCCCCATGTCTGGTCAACTGAATGTGATCTGTGTCGAGCCATTCCTCAGCCTTCTTCGGCGAAGGCTGACAGGTCTGGTTCCGCGCGAACCGGACATGGAGGTCGTCCTCTCGGCCTACGCCGATGACGTACTCCTCATGATGACAGACCCCTGTGACCTGCGGAGGATGCGCGAGTGCCAAGATGTTTTCTCGGCGGCATCCTCCGCCAGGATCAACTGGGCGAAATGTTCCGGACTCTTAGTAGGCCAGTGGCAGGTGGACTTCCTGCCGGAGGAGATGAGAGCTTTTGAGTGGAGCACCAGACGCCTTCTCTATCTGGGAGTCTGCCTGAGTCCTTATGGGGAGACCTGGCTGGCGAACTGGCAGGACCTGGAGACAAAGGTCATGGCCCGGCTGGGGCACTGGTCAGGCCTTCTCAGGGTGCTTTCCTATCGAGACAGAGTGGTGGTCATAAACCAGCTGATGGCCTCCATGTTGTGGTACCGGATGGTCACCTTGGCCCCTCCTGCCCCTTTTGTCGCGAGAATGCAGATGAAGCTAGTGGACTTCTTCTGGGGTAACAGGAAACACTGGGTCTCTGCAGCGGTTCTGAGTCTCCCAGTAGGAGAGGGCGGACAGTCGCTGGTGTGTGTACGCACACGGCTGGCGGCTCTCCGCCTCAGGACTCTGCAGAGATTCCTGTACGCCAAGCACCCTCCCAGGTGGCACGTGTTGGCGACTTTCTTCCTCCGGAAGGGCCGCTGTCTTCACGAAGATATGCAGCTACCACCGGCGGGCGTCAGCCGTGCAGCTTTGCAGAGGCTGCCCGGCTTCTATCAGGACCTACTGAGAGTCTGTAACATGGTTGCCTCAGGCCGGGAATCCCCTCCTCTGGCAGAGGGCGGGGTCCTGGCCGACCCCTGCCCTGCCTCAACGGATGTCGGTGCGGCTCAGGTGTGTGGATCGACTCAAGTTGAGCTGCTCGTCGGGCCCAGGCCCCGCAGCCTTACCCGAGAGACGAATCCACACAACTTGAGCCGTCTTTCATCGACACCCACAATCTCATTCAGGGATGCAGGCAGGAGGTACCTTTATGGGCTGCTGCTCCACACCCTCCACTTCCTAACATTTGTCCACCGTCCCGACACGTCATGGCGGTCGGTCTTTCCACCTGGAGGTGAGGGGGGTCCCCAATGGAAGTCCCTTTACAAGGGAGTCCTTCCCATGCACCTTGGGGATCTCGGTTGGAGGGTGCTGCATAAAGCGGTGCTTTGCAATAAGTTCTTTAGTTTGTACACGGATCTCCCAGCCGCGTGTCACTTCTGCGGGCTGGAGGAGACCGTGTACCATATGTACGTGGAGTGTGTGAGGCTGCAGCCCCTTTTCGCGTATTTGCGTGGGCTGCTTCTCGCCTTCTGGTTGCATTTCAGTCCCACCCTATTCATATATGGTCATCCAGTAAGGAGGGGGGCACAGAGGGATGAGGATGTCCTTGTCAACTTGCTCCTGGGGCTGGCGAAAATTGCCATCCGTGGCTCCTGGAAAAGGGTGCAGGAGGTTCTCCCCGGGCGGACTGCCTGGCTATGTTTAGGGGGTATGTTCGTGCCCGGGTGAATATTGAAAAGGAATACGCACAGTCCACGGCGACCGTAGAGATGTTCCGGGACCGTTGGGCTCCGCGGGGTGTAAATGCCATCATTGATGAGGATGGCAATATATTGGTTTAACATGTATTGTCTGTTTGTACTGTAGTAAATGTGTTAGTCACTGGTTTTGTAAAAATTTATAGCACCGACATTTGTAATAAAGAATTTTGTTTAAAAAAAAAGGGGTCAGACACAGAGTGAAGCTCCTTGCACATCGTCCCATCACACACTCCCGTGGTCAGACACAGAGTAAAGCTCCCTCCAAACAGAATCATCCATCACTCCCGGGATCAGACACAGCGAGGAGCTGTTCTGCTTCAGCAGGGAGAAATCGAGGAAAAACTGCTGTATTAAGTCCGTGAGATACTTTGGAGGTGGTTCGAAATGTCTCTTGGACATCTGAGTGAGAGGCTTGTTTAGTGTGGAAGCTTCGTTTGGAGTTTTTTTGCCAGTCTGGACTCGGTTTGTTGGCGGTTGCTAACTGCGTAGCACCCAGCTGCGGCCGCTGGCAATTCGCTGTGCAAACTTTTGCGTCCGGTTACTCTACTCACTCCAGGACTTTATAAACGGTACTGTCGCATATTTCTCGATTCGGACATAGTGCTAGCATGCCGGACCGGTACCCAGGGAGTTATGCAAAGCCGGTTTCCTCTCCAGCCGTGGAGAATACCCTGCTTCAGTCGGTGGAAGATGAAAGCGGGGTGCAATGTATTTTGCATCCTGGCGTTACTCTGGAACAATTTGCGGAAGTCATGGAGAACTTGGTTGGGAAAGGTGGTATTTTGGCCACCGAAAACGAGTTCGGGAAGGCAGTGTTTTATTTGAAGAATGAGAGTTGGTGCACCTGGCTCTCAGTAAGGTGATCACTGCGGAAAACATCTTTATGCAGATGGAGCTGGTGGCAGCTCCCACGCAACGAATCGTCTTCGGTCACTTCAAGCCTTTCTTCCCCAATGAGGACCTGCTTCTTGCACTAGCCCACTTGGGACAAGTAAGGTCGGAGATAAATGCCATCCGTCCCAAATTTAAGAGGCGCACCCTCCACATCGTAATCTCTTTCCAGCGTCAGGTATTCATGCAGCTGGAAAGGGAGGACGAAGTTGAGGGCCGGTTTACTGTCCGGAACGAGGGGGTAGATTATCAAGTGTACTGGATCTCCGAGCGCCCACGGTTCCATGCGTGCAGGGAGGTGGGCACTTTCGGAGGGACTGTCCAAACACCAGAAACCCGAGGGAGCCCACTTCGGGCACCAGTGCCCCAGCTACCTCTGCCTCGATCCGACTCCTGCGCGTGCACCTGCTCCTGCCCCTGATCCTGCCCCCGGCCCCTCACCCTGCCCCTACCCCTGTCCCTGCTCCTGCCCCTGCCTTTCAGGTGGGGGACGGGGTGGAGTCTGTGCGGGGCAAGAAGGCAACGAAGAAATCCAAACACCCTAAGAAGTCGGTGCCCGAGACCGCAGAGCTCACGCCCATTTGCCCTGAAGTGGAGCGTGAAGCACGGGGAAGTGCGCAGTTAGACGGGGCGATGGAAACAGAGAGCATCGCCCCATCAGTGAATCCTGCACCTGTGTGCTCCTCCGGCCTGAAGAGCAGAAGGGAATGTTCCCGCAAGAGGGCAGGAGATGTAGATGCGGGGGAGTCCCAGGAAGGGGTGGGAATCTGGGCAGATGTTGGTTCCAAACCTGAGTCCCCAGATGCAGCCACCAGGCCTGGGGTAGATGGTGTGGTTGTGCAGAAAGCTTCTGATAGCCCTGTTTGCACAAATGAGACAGCCCTGGAGCACGCCACCCAGGACTTAGTAGTAAGTGCCTCCCTGGAAGCAAGTGTATCGAATAGTGTAAAGGGAGAGGAGACAAAGCTCTCTCATTCTCAGCATCAGGCTGCCTGTGAATCCCTTGGACCAAAGGTGCCGGGGTCCCCTTAATACTTGTCTCCTGGGTAGGATGATATTCTATGCACGCTGACCCATCAATTAATGGCTTGCAGGGAGTCCCTGGATATTATCCCTCCACTGTCGCAAATGTGGATGAGGCTGATGTGACGGTGGAGCGGGCAGGTAAGAGCGAGGTACCCGCTGCGCAGTGTGGGTCACAAGCGCGGCCATCTATTAGAACATGCGGGGAGGACGATGGGGAATCTATCTGCAGTGAAGAGTTGGGAATCTATCTGCAGTGAAGAGTTCCTTCGATAGTGAGACAATGGACATCCTCACCCCTCCTGAGGAATCCCCATTAATATCTGTGGAGGAAATTAAGCATTTCATTCTCACCTCTGAGGGTGCAAAGCATCGGCCACAACTAGCCTCGCTTCGCTGGTCGTGCATGCCGAGGCTGGTGAAGTCCCTGAGAGTCATCATCAGACGGAAGGGAAAGGGGAAGAGGAATGCGGTGTCGGGGAACGACAGACGGCAACTGAAATCTTTCCTGGATGACCTGGTAAGGGACATCAGAGGGAGAAGCAGCATCGCTCCTACGGGGGATGGTGGGTCACAGGGTGTCGCTGGTACCGCTCGAGCCCGGAAAGCAAAAAGTATCCTTGCTTTCTTTCCGGACAGTGTGGTGGAAGGCGCCTCCGCTCTCACCGGGATGGGCACAGCTGCTGAGGCCTAGTGTGCTCCCGACATGAAACTTACCAGAGCTAGTCTCAATGTAAACGGCAGCAGGGGTCCTCTTCGCAGACATAACAATCTCTCAGTCCTCAGGGATGGGAGATATGCGGTGAGTTTCCTGCATGAAACCCATGCCATCCCTGGGGACGTATCCGCTTGGCTCCTGGAGTGACAGGGCGGGGTCTCAGTGAGCCACCTCAGCTCCAGCTCTCGCGGGGTGGCGATCCTGTTGGCCCCGACCTTCCATTCGGAAATCGTAAGAGTCCAAGATGCTGTGCCCGGTCGTCTGCTCCACCTGGCTGTGCGCCTGGATGGTGTACCATTGCATTTTATCAATGTGTATGCTCCGAGGCGCGGTGTGATGCAGACCCGCCTATTCTGTCAGCTGTCCGCTCGGCTGAGCTCCATCGATCCTGGGGACTGCGTCATCCTCGGGGGGGAATTAGAACATAGAACATAGAATAGTCCAGCACAGTACAGGCCCTTCGGCCCGCAATGTTGTGCCGACCCTCAAGCCCTGCCTCCCATATAAACCCCCACCTTAAATTCCTCCATTTACCTGTCTAATAGTCTCTTAAACTTCACCAGTGTATCTGTCTCCACCACTGACTCAGGCAGTGCATTCCACGCACCAACCATTCTCCGAGTAAAAAACTTCCTCTAATATCCCCCTTGAACTTCCCACCCCTTACCTTAAAGCCATGTCCTCTTGTATTGAGTAGTGGTGCCCTGGGGAAGAGGCGCTGGCTATCCACTCTATCTATTCCTCTTATTATCTTGTACACCTCTATCATATCTCCCCTCATCCTCCCTCTTTCCAAAGAGTAAAGCCCTAGCTCCCGTAATCTCTGATCATAATGCATACTTTCTAAACCAGGCAGCATCCTGGTAAATCTCCTCTGTACCCTTTCCAATGCTTCCACATCCTTCCTATAGTGAGGTGACCAGAAATGGAAACAGTACTCCAACTGTGGCTGAACCAGAGTTTTATAGAGCGGCATCATTACACCGCGACTCATAAACTCTATCCCTCGACTTATGAAAGCTCACACCCCATAAGCTTTCTTAACTGCCCTATCCATCTGTGAGGCAACTTTCAGGGATCTGTGGACATGTACCCCGAGATCCCTCTGCTCCTCCACACTACCAAGTATCCTGCCATTTACTTTGTACTCTGCATTGGAATTTGTCCTTCCAGACTGTACCACCTCAAACTTCTCCGGGTTGAACTCCATCTGCGACTTCTCAGCCCACTCCTGCATCATATCAATGTCTCTCTGCAACCTTTGACAATCCTCTGCACTATCTACAACACCACCAACCTTTGTGTCGTCTGCAAAACTGCCAACCCACCCTTCTACCCCCACATCCAGGTCGTTAATAAAAATCACGAAAAGTAGAGGTCCCAGAACAGATCCTTGTGGGACACCACTAGTCACAATCCTCCAATCTGAATGTACTCCCTCCACCACCACCCTCTGCCTTCTGCAGGCAAGCCTCTTCTGAATTCACCTGGCCAAACTTCCCTGGATCCCATGCCTTCTAACTTTTTGAATAAGCCTACCGTGTGGAACCTTGTCAAGTGCCTTACTAAAATCCACATAAATCACATCCAGTGCACTACCCTCATCTATATGCTTGGTCACCTCATCAAAGAACTCTATCAGGCTTGTTAGGTACGATCTGCCCTTCAGAAATCCATGCTGACTGTCCCTGATCAGACCATGATTCTCATTCTCTAAATGCCTATAGATCCTATCTCTAAGAATCTTTTCCAACAGCTTTCCCACCACAGACGTAAGGCTCACTGGTCTATAATTACCCGGACTATCCCTACTACCTTTTTTGAACAAGGAGACAACATTCGCCTCCCTCCAATCCTCAGGTACCATTCCCGTGGACAACGAGGACATAAAGATCTTAGCCAGAGTCTCAGCAATCTCTTCCCTCGCCTCGTAGAGCAGCCTGGGGAAAATTCCATCAGGCCCCGGGGACTTATCTATCCTAATGTATTTTAACAACTCCAACACCTGCTCTCCTTTAATATCAACATGCTCCAGAACATCAACCTCACTCATATTGTCCTCACCATCATCAAGTTCTCTCTCATTGGTGAAAACCGCAAAGAATTATTCGTTGAGGACCTCGCTCACTTCCACAGCCTCCAGGCACATCTTCCCACCTTTACCTCTAATCGGTCCTACCTTCACTCCTGTCATCCTTTTTTGCTTCACATAATTGAAGGATGCCTTGCGGTTTTCCTTTACCCTACGCGCCAAGGCCTTCTCATGCCCCCTTCTTGCTCTTCTCAGCCCCTTCTTAAGCTCCTTTTTTGCTTCCCTATATTCCTCAATAGACCAATCTGATCCGTTCTTCCTAAACCTCATGTATGCTGCCTTCTTCCATCTGACTAGATTTTCCACCTCACTTGTCACACATGGTTCCATCACCCTACCATTCTTTACCTTCTTCAGAGGGACAAATTTAATCCTAACATCCTGCAAGAGATCTCTAAACATCGACCACATGTCCATAGTACATTTCCCTGCAAAAACTTCATCCCAATTCACACCCACAAGTTCTAGCCTTATAGCCTCATATTTAGCCTTTCCCCACTTGAAAATTTTCCTGTCCTCTCTGATTCTATCCTTTTCGATGATAATGCTAAAGGCCAGGGAGCGGTGGTCACTGTCCCCCAGATGCTCACCCACTGAGAGATCTGTGACCTGACCCAGTTCATTACTTATTACCAGATCTAGTATGGCATTACCCCCTGGTCGGCCTGTCCACATACTGCGACAGGAATCCGTCCTGGACACACTTAACAAACTCTGCCCCATCTAAACCCTTGGAACTAAGCAGGTGTCAATCAATATTAGGGAAGTTAAAGTCACCCATGATAACAACCCTGTTATTTTTGCACCTTTCCAAAAACTGCCTCCAAATCTGCTCCTCTGTATCTCTGCTGCTACCAGGGGGCCTATAGAATACCCCCAATAGAGTAACTGCTCCCTTCCTGTTCCTGACTTCCACCCATATTGACTCAAAAGAGGATCCTGTTACATTACCCACCCTTTCCGTAGCTGTAATAGTATCCCTGACCAGTAAAGACACCCCTCCTCCCCTTTTTCCGCCCTCTCTATCCCTTTCAAAGCACTGAAATCTAGGAATATTGAGAATCCATTCCTGCCCTGGTGCCAGCCAAGTCTCTGTAATGGCCACTACATCATAATTCCATGTATGTATCCAAGCTCTCAGTTCATCACCTTTGTTCCTGATGCTTCTTGCATTGAGGTGCGCACATTTTAGCCCCTTCTACATTACTGTCTTTACACCGTTTATTCTGCTTCTCTTTCCTCAAAGCCTCTCTGCATGTTAGGTCTGGCTTTACTCCATGCACTTCTTTCACTGCTCTATCGCTCTGTGTCCCATCCCCCTCGCAAATTAGTTTAACCCCTCCCAAACCATGCTAACAAACCTACCTGCAAGGATATTGCTCCCCCTCGAGTTCAGGTGCAACCCATCCAATCTGTACAGGTCCCACCTTCCCCAGAAGAGATCCCAATGATCTAAAAATCTAAAACCCTGCTCCCTGCACCAACTTCTCAGCCACGCATTCAACTGCCATCTCCTCCAATTCTTACCATCACTGTCATGTAGCACTGGCAGCAATCCTCAGAACATCACCCTTGAGGTCCTGTTCTTCAGCCTTCTGCCTAGTTCCCGAAACTCTCACTTCAGGACCTCATCCCTCTTCCTGCCTATGTCGTTGGTCCCAACATGTATCACGACTTCTGGTTGCTTTCCCTCTCGTACCAGGATGTCGTGCACCCGGTCAGAGACATCCCAGACCCTGGCACCCGAAGGTAACAAACCATGCGGGGTCCTTCTCACGTTCACAAAATCTCCTGTCTGCTCCCCTGACTATATCATCTCCAATGATGACAGCTCTCCTCTTCTCCGACCCACCCTTCTGCACCACAGGGTCAGACTCAGTGCCGGGGGCACTGGCACCGTCGCTCACACCTGGTCTGTCGTCCCCGCCAACAGTATCCAGGACGGTAAACTTATTATTCGGGGGAATGGCTACAGGGGTGCTCTGCACTACCTGTCTGGTCACCTTCGCTTTCATCCCTCTGACTGTCACCCCAACGACCTGCTTCCGACAGCCTAGGTGTGACTACCTCCCTGTAGCTCTCATCTTTGACTGCCTCATTCTCCCTTATGAGTCGAAGGTCATCCAGCTGCTGCTCCAGATACCGTACACGGTCTGCCAGATCGCCCAGCCGTATGCACCTCTGGCAGATGTGACTCTGCGGGAGAGGGGAGTTCCTCCAAGAATGCCACATCTCACATGAGATGCACATCACCGTTTCAGGAGACATTGTAAAAACTACCTGCGAGCTAGCTTGCCCTCCGCCTCTTCTCTTCGAAGCCTCTTGAGTCAAAGCCTCAAAGCTCCTCTCCTTCACTGGCCCACTTCAACTGTACCCTCGAGGTGGATGACCGCTCGGGCCTCCAACGCCACCCAGCATCGGCAAAAAAAGTTAAAGGAGCTAGTCGGGTCCTTTGACTTGGTGGACAGCTGGCGGAATCTTCACCCCGACTCTGGCGCCTTCTTGAGAAGATCTAGAGAGGGAGGTTCCCGGATAGACCGCCTGTATACCTCTCGGGCTTGCATCTCCCGCGTGTCGGCGTCCTCCATGCGGCCAGTGTCGTGCTCGGATCATCACCTTGTGTGGATGGAATTTATTCCTCTGTGCCCTTGGCTGGGATCCGGGTATTGGCATTTTAACAACCGGCTACTGGAGGATAGCCGTTTCCGGAATTCGTTCCGAGCATTCTGGGTCACCTGGAGGGAGAGACGGAGAGAGCTCTGCTCCCTGCGGCTTCCGGTTTTTTATGTCGGAAGTACAGTAGGGGGTCGACAAAGAGGCAGGTCTCTGAGGTTCAGCGGCTTGAGAGAGCGTTGCTTGGCCTGGAGTTCCGTCTTGGTCCGACACTGGAGACCAACAACTATGGCAGTAATACGAGGAGAAGAAGGACGCATTAAGGAATCTGCAGCTCCAGCAGTCCCGAGGTGCGTACGTGAGGTCACGGATTCAAATGCTGCAGGATTTGTACCGTGGCTCACCCTTCTTCTACTCGTTGGAGAAGTGGCTGGGAGTTCAAAAGCAGTTATTGGGGTTACTGGCTGCCGATGGCTTCTCCATCACGAACCCCAACGGAATTAACAAAGAAGTCCGTTCATTCTATCGGTCCTTATTTTCGCCGGATCCGTCAAAAGCAGGGGCATGCAATGAGGTCTGGAAAGATATGCCTAAGGTCAGCCCAGAGGACGCAGTGCGCCTGGACGCTCCCTTGACTCGGGAGGAGCTGTCCACTGGCCTTTGGCAACTCCGGAGGGGTAATTCCTCTGGCTTAGATGGACTGTGTGTAGAGATTTACCTGGCGTTGTAGGATGTCCTGGGGGTAGACTATACCCCTGTTCGAGGGGAGACCTTTGGCACCGGGGAAATACGTCTGTCATGGCGTACAGCTCTCGTGGTCATCCTGCCCAAGAAGAGAGACTTCCGCCTGCTAAAGAACTGGCGTCCGTTCTCTCTATTGTGCACAGACTACAAGATCCATTATGACCAATCTTACACAGTCCCGGTCCATTCAGGACGATGTCCATCTCGTCCGGACCTGATGAACCTGCTCCAGGAATCTGGGACCGCGGCAGCCTTTCTCTCTGTTGACTAGAAGACCGTTTGGCATCGCGGGGCATTAGCGCTGTCATGCACAGAAATGGAAAGATTTTCATTTAATGTCGTTTGTTTGCTAATTGTGTCTTATTTACTTTGTATATATTGTAGCATTGAATTTATAATAAAGACATTTTCTTAAAAAAAGGTTGAGATGCCACAGAGATATGACACAGAGAGAAGCTCTCTCCGCACCGTCCCATCACACACTCGGGGGGGGGGGGGTCCGACACAGAATCAAGCTCCTTCCACAGCGTCCCATGCCACACTCTTGAGTGAAAGATACAGAGAAGCTCCTTCCATACCGTCTCATGACACAGGGCCAGGTTCAGACACAGAGTGAAAGGTCCTCCGCATATTACCTTCCAAAGACCCGGGTCTGACAGCGAGTGAAGCTCCCTGTGCACTGTCCCATCTCACATCCCGGTGTCCGTGTCACCGGAGTACTGATATGGCCCAATTGCGGAGGGAGAAACTTTGAAACGGGTCGAGAATTCACAGACTTTTATGCGACCCGTGATAGAGTGAAAGGAAAGCAATAAACGCACGGCCAAGCAGGGCCGTTAACTAAAACGCTCAAATCGAACGAAGCCTACACTGCGGATGAAGAGAACAACTAAATATAAAACTAATTCCGCTGGTCTTCAGAATCAGTTGACTCGACAGTCCTATTTCTCAGGCAAGGACGAATGCAAGCAGCGAGCGAAGCGTTGCTGTGCTGTGCTGTGCTCAAGTCTCGACAAGCACTCGACGGAACGAATTGAGTTAAATACTATCACAATGAAATAATAATTAGCAAATACTTGGATCTTCACGAGCACTATTGCCGTATCTGCTGCGCTGCCGAATCCGTGTTTCTGAGACGCCCCACCCGCACAAAGCGCAGCCCCTGAGGCGCCACAGCCCTACGCCCGCTGGAAGTCCCTGATGAGTGTCTTGTTCAAGAGGTCCCTCGCTGGGATCTAAGTACGTTCTTCTGAACCATACCTTTCCCAATCCACAAGTACCACGTGCCCAGCGAGATGCCAGGAGGCGCCGCACCGTGTAGACAACGGAACCAATTACCAGGGGAGGAGAAGGGGGAGGTGGGGTGACTGGGGCTAGGGGAGAGGTAGTAACCGACTTGAGCTGGGAAACATGAAATACTGTGTAGGTCTTCAGTAAAGCTGGTAGAAGCAATCTTTCCGACTCCTTGTTGACAGCCTTGTCTACTACAAACGGTCCCACTTAGCGCGGTACCAAATTGCCGCTCTCGACTTTCCTCGATGACAACCAGGCCTCCTCCATTGGCTTGAATGGCCTTACCTGTCGACGGAGCCGATCAGCCTGCCGGGAATGCTGTTTCTGGGCGTGCAGCAGAGAAGCCCTGGCTCGCTTCCATGGGCGCGTGTAGCGCTGGATCAGCTGTTCAATGATGAACTCCTACGTCAGTCTCCCGATCAGGGAAGAGCGGGGGCTGGAATCCCTTCTGGCATTCAAAGGGAGACATACCCGTGGAGGAAGAATGGAGGTTATTGAGGGCGATCTCTGCCCAAACCAACTGGGAGCTCTAGGACGGGAGTTTGGAAGAGGCAAGGCAGCGCAGGGTTTCTCCAACTCCTGGTTCACTCTCTCAGTCTGACTATTGGATTGGGAGTGGAAAGCAGATGAGAGGCTGGCTGTGGCTCCTAAAAGACAGCAGAACACCTTTCAAAACTGGGAATTGAACGGAATTGAATTGAACTGATCAGACGTTACGTCCTGAGGAAAGCTGTGAAGACTGAACTCAGGCTGAACCATGAATGCGGCGAAGGGAGCTTGGGGACGGCAATGAAGTAGGCAGCTTTGCAACATCGATCCACAGCAGCCAAAATAGTGGTGTTTCCATTGAGTGGGGTCCACCCAGTGATGCACTCTACATAGAGGTGGGACCAGAGGCGGTGGGGCACTGACGGTGGACATACCAGGACCGCAGGACGTTGACGTGGTCTTGCTCTGAGCGCAGGTGGGACACGCAAATACAAAGTTGTGGACATCCTGGGACACTGATGGCCGCCAAAATGTTCTCTTTATAAACTCCAGGGTCCGTTGAATTCCCCGATGCCCATCCAGACGGGAGGAGTGACACCATTCCAACACTTTGGAAGGCACCGCAGTATGGACAAACATCCGGTTGGGAGGTCCCCCACCCCGGCAGTGGTCCCACTCTTATGCAGCATCACCTCTGCCTCCCCAGATCACCCGCGAAGCAATACACAAGCGAAGAAGAACAGGCTCTGGATCGGCATGTCCTCGGATGCGTCGAACTGCCAAGAGAGAGCGTCGGCCTTGGTATTATTGTTTCCGGGACAATAGGTGAGGATGAAATTGAACCGTGAGAAGAAGAGAGCATACAAGGCTCGGCGAGAGTTGAGTCTCTTTGTATCCTGAACTTAGGAGTGGTTCTTGCGATCTGTTCAGACAAAAAAAGGATGGTCTGCCCCCTCCAGCCAGTCTTGTCATTCCGTCAGGGCCTCCCTGACAGCCAGAAGTTCCCAGTAGCCAACATCGTAATTCCTCTCGGCCGGAGTCATGAAACGGAAAAGAAAAACACCAGCGTGCACCCGGCTATCCGCAGACTAGGGCTGAGAGAGGACTCGACTCGACTATGAATCGTTGTGATGTGTGGCTAAACTTGGGATCAGGGGGTATGGAGAGAAGGCAGGTACAGGGTTCTGAGTTGGATGATCAGCCATGATCATACCGAATGGCGGTGCAGGCTCGAAGGGCCGAAGGGCCTACTCCTGCACCTATTTTCTATGTTTCAATGTTTGGTTGTTTCAGCACCGCCAAAGTAGTGAAACTACGCTTTAGCTCCGAAAATACTTGGTCGGCACCGTGTGTCCAATGCAATCCTGCCGATGTCTTCCCGGTGATGCATTTGTACGAACCGCGTTAGAGCCGGAATTCTGTATGAAGCGGCGATAAAAGTTTGCAGACCCAATGAAGCGCCGTACCTGTTTGACTGTAGATATTTTGGGCCACTGTTTAACTGCCTGAACTTTACTGAGGTCCATTTCAACACTGGCCAGGGTAACTTTATTGCCCAAATAGGACACTTGATTGAGAGCACGAACACTGATTCCTTCTCACCCATCACTGAAAATAAACCCGAGTGGATAACCTCGCTTACTCCATCACTGAATTGATTCCACAACCCACTGACAACCTTCAATGACGGTACAGCTCACTCATTTATTTATTTTAATTATCTATATTCTAAAATTTAATTTGCATTTTCCTTATTGGATAGTTGTCTATCGTTGAGCGTGGTATTTTGGCAGTTTCCCTGGTGGTCTAGTGGTTAGGATTCGGCGTTCTCACCGCCGCGGCCCGGGTTCGATTCCCGGTCAGGGAATTAGAATATTTCTTACTGTAATTTATTGCGTTTATTGTAACTTATCGTGTTTATTAACTTACTATCACAACAGCAGCATTTTTGTCTATGTTTCGCCTACATCCACCTAATTCAGGACCATAATACCATATGATACAGTAGAATTAGGCCGATTCGCCATTTCATGATGGATGATCCATTTTTTTTACTCAGCCCCATTCTCCCTGTATCCTTTTATGTGAAGCCAAGTCAAATCAATTCGCTTCTGTTGTCATTTCGACAATAAACCTCTGGTACAGTACACAGTAAAAACGGGACCATGATGCTACGTAAAACAACACAAGACTACACTAGACTATGTGAGACAGCACAAGGCTACACTAGACTACGTAAAAACAACATAAAATCTGCACTAGAATAGAGAACTGCACAGGACTACATAAAGTGCACAAAACAGCGCAGGGCAGTACAATAAATAATAAACACACAATAGGCACAGTAGAGGACAAATTACAATATAATAATAAATGATGTAGATATCAGTCTAGTCTCTGAGTTTTGAGGAGTCTGATGGCTTGGGGGAAGAAACTATTGCACAGTCTGGTCGTGAGAGCCCGAATGCTTTGGTACATTTTGCCAGGTGGCAGGAGGGAGAAGAGTTTGTGTGAGGGGTGCGTGGGGTCCTTCGTAATGCTGTTAGCTTTGCGGATGCAGCGTGTGGTGTAAATGTCTGTCATGGAGGGAAGAGAGACCCCTATGAACTTCTCAGCTGACCTCACTGACCGCTACAGGGTCTTGCGATCCGAAACGGTGCAATTCCCCGAACCAGGCAGTGATGCAGCTGCACAGGATGCTCTCGATACATCTTCTGAAGAATGCGGTGAGAATGGGGGGTGGGAGATGGACTTTTCTCAGCATTCGCAGAAAGTAAGGACACTGCTGGGCTTTCTTGGCTATGGAGCTGGTGTTGAGGGACCAGGTGAGATTCTCCGCCAGGTGAACACCAAGAAATTTGGTGCTGTTAACGATCTCAACGGAGGAGCCTCCAATGCTCAGCAGAGTGTGGTCGCTCCGTGTCCTCCTGAAGTCAACAACCATCTCTTTTGTTTTGCTCACATTCAGAGACAGGTTGTTGGCTCTGCACCAGTCTGTCAGCTGCTGCACCTCCTCTGTGTGTGCTGACTCGTCGTTCTTGCTGATGAGACCCACCACGGTCGTGTCATCGGTGAACTTGACAATGTGGTTCGAGCTGTGTGTTGCAGCACAGTCGTGGGTCAGCAGAGTGAACAGCAGTGGACTGAGCACACAGCCCTGGGGGGCCCCCGTGCTCAGTGTGAAGGTGTTGGAGATGCTGCTTCCAATCCGGACTGACTGAGGTCTCCCAGTCAGGAAGTCTGGGATCCAGTTGCGGAGGGAGGTGTTCAGGCCCAGCAGCTTCAGCTTTCCAGTCAGGTGCTGAGGAATGATTGTGTTGAACTGAACTGAAGTCTATGAACAACATTCGAACATATGTGTCTTTTTTGTCCAGGTGGTGGTGGAGATGGCGTTGTCTGTTGAACGGTTTTCCTGATCAATGATGAATCGTTCAACCTCTGCCTTAAATAAGCATACAGACTTGGCCAGACTTTGTCTGTGGTAATGAATTCCACAGATTCACCATTTTGGCTAAAGAACTTACTCCTCATCTCTGTTCTCAGAGGATGTCCTCTATTCTGAGGCTGCGTCCTCTGGTCTTAGCCTCTCGCGCCATAGGAAACGTCCTCTCCACATCCACTCTATCAGGGCCTCTCACCATTCCATAGGTTTCAATGAGGTCGCTCCTCATTCTCCTGAATTCCAATGACCACAGGCCGGAGCCAGCAAACGCTCTTCATATGAGAAGACATTCAATCCTCGAATCATTTTCATGACCCTCCTTTGAACCCTCTCCAGTTGCAACACGTACTTTCTAAGATAAGGGACGCAAATCTGCTCACGATGCTCCGTGAGGCCTCATCAGTGCTTCGTAAGGACTCTAAATCACATCCTTGCTTTTATATTGTATTGTGTTTGGAATGAAGACTGACATCGCATTTGCCTTCCTCACCACAGACTCAACCTGCAGAATAACCTTTAGGGAATCCTGCACAAAGACTCTCAATTCCCTTAGCCTCTCTGTTTTGTTTTGCATTTTCTCCCCATTAAAAAAAAATGTCTACTCTATCACTTCATCTACCAAGGTGCATGTCCATATATTTCCCTGCACTGCATTTCATCTGCCATGTGTTTGACTGTTCTTCCACGGCCCTTCAGAGGATCCCATTTTGCTTTCGCTCTGAAGAACCTGTGTTTGCTGAGTGGAGTGATTCGACCATTCCTGGTGCCTGACCTGGAACTGTTGGAATGTTTCATTAATCAAGTTGTTTTAACGGGATCAAAGACTGTTTAATGACAATATTCTGTACCCATTTAGCGCTCGAGTAAGCCTCTTCATCTGATCTATTTGCCATCCATCTACATGTGCACCAGCCGGACAGGTTAATTAGAAAGAGGGCAGTCAACATGCCTGTGTCCATTCTGATTCTGACTACTGGTGATTGATCAAAGTCTTCTTGTTTACACGTTCGTCCCGGTGATGAAAGCACCACGTGATTCCACTGCTCTGCATGGCTCAGAAGAAGCGGAAAGTGAGTCAGAGACAATATCATTGCTCAGCAATATGGCAGTATCTCCATCGCCTGATCAGAGCGGTACTTGGCTTCGTAACCAAGCATTCTCATTTACCATTGACTTCCATGTCATGTCTGTCCAATGATAACTGTCGCATCCCACTGGTAAGAGTCGTGAGGAAATTATAACCATCATGACCACCAGCGAGTCTCAGTTTCCTGCGGGAGGCCCATATTCATCCAACCCCCGGCCTTCGTGAAAGTGTTATACCTGCCTAATCTACTTCTTCTGGCAGCTCATTCCACACATCCACAAAACTCTGTTAAAATGTTGCTGCACAAGTTCCTTTCAAATCTTCCCTTCTCACTCTAAATCCATCTCCCGAGTTTTAGTCTCCCCTGCACAGGGAAGACTTTTATTGGCCTTATCGCTGCCTTTCATCATTTAAATCGCATTCTCCTCATATTGTAATGAGCAAATGCCAAGCTTGAACAAACCTTTAATATAACCTGGTTCTTCCTGCCCGGACAACGTCATTGTATAACTTACTTCCACTCGTTCCAATTTGACGGGATATTTTCTCTAATACAGCGTCCGAAACTGTACATAGCACTCTATCCACAACCTCAACAACGAGCTATACAGCTGCATTGTAATGTCCCAACTTATGTTCCTTCCTGCTGCCCTGGACCAGGAAGGCCGGGGTGAGACAACGGCTTTTCAATATTCTATCGACCCGTGACGCCGAAATCAGCGAACTGTGCACTTGTGCCGCTGGGTCCCTCGTGTCAATTGCACTCCCTCATGCCCTGCCATTTACAGCACAAGTGCTTTGCAAATTCGATTTCCAAACTGCACTACATTATACTTACCTGCACTGGGATCCACTTGCCACACCTCCGCTCACATCTCTATCTGATCTACATACGCCTGTAATATGCAATAATCGTCAACAGCACCGCCTAAACTTGCGTCATGCAGAAACCTCCTGATCAGGACGTGATTTCACATCAAAATTGCCGACATGAAGGACCAATAAGGAGCAACAGCGACGACTGTGGCATACATCGAGTGTCCGATATCCAGCTGACTATCACACCTCCTGGTCTGCACTCTCCAGTTCCTTCCCAACTCTTGCCCCATTCTTAGCTCCCCATACTGGTCATCTACCCTCTACGGTCAGTTCAGCGTAAGTGTGTGGATCCGAAATGGGTGCCGTCTATTTCCGTCCACAGATTCTACCTGACCTGCCGTCCACTGCACCTGGAGAGATTTGTTCTATGTGTTAGATAAGAAGAGCATGAATTTGAAAAATATCCGATGTGCAGAATCAATAAACCTCAAAATAACTGTGTGAGGTCTTGCAGACAGTAATTTTCAAGAAAACACGTTTGATCTTCTTCAGTACTCACTGCATCTCAATCCCTCGCCGATTAAACACACACAGAGATGCTGTCTCTCTGTAGAAGAGGGTGACCATACATTTCCCATATTGGACTCTAGTCCTATTCACTCAGTTTGACTGCATCACCTTGACTCATCTGGACGTGATCATCGCTGCTCAAAGCTCAGTGAGTATTGTCTGGTCCAGTCGGGTTTATTGCTGTGTGCCCAGGGACGGTGAGGTACAGGTACAATGAAAAACTTGCAACATCATTGCAGGCTCGAAGAGACACAGACATAAAGCATACATACAGACAGTCTCAATAAAGCCCGAAATAGCTGTGCGAGGTCTTACAGACAATTCCTTACAATAAATACAATGTATAATTTGATCTTCATCACTACTCACTGCACCTCAATCCCTCGCCTATTAAACACACTCAGAGATTCTGTCTCTCTGTAGGAGAGGGTGACCATACATTGCCCACATTGGACTCTAACTATAATTGCTCAGTTTGCCTACATCATCTGGACTCATCTGCTCAAATCTCAGTGAGTATTGTCAGGTGCAGCCGAGTTTATTACCGTGTGCACAGGGACCGTGAGGTACAGGTACAAGGAAACATCATTGCAGAAAGACAGTACGCAGAACATAAATTATACAATGCTGCATCATTAACAAATGATAGATATAATTGTGTACCATTTTCAGACCCGGCCATGATTCCTCGACCAGACTATTGACATAGATTGGGAACAAGTCATCTCCAAGCATCTGTCCCTATTATATCCACTGGGATAACATCCGGCCCAAGAAAGGCCTGTCTATTGCTTTTCTTTAAACACCCAGACAACAGAAAGAAGGTCAGGCCTCTCGCCCTCTTCAGCCAGCCCTGGCATTCAATAAGATCATCCTGGCCCAAACTTACCCTCAATCCTCCTCTCCATTCCACACTTTCCGGTTAAAAGTCTTCCGCTGTTCTCCACCAAGTCTTCTTCCTTCTCCGTGGGTGAAAAGAGATAAACTTCTTTCTTCCGCCTTTAATTCGATGTACTGACTACGCCCCCAACTTTGGACAGATGCATACGGATATAAATGTCAATAAAAAAAACGGGACATTGTTAAGTTTTGCTCAGGATTGACTGGACTTAAGGGAGGCAGAAGCAGTCAGGGTCTGCGGGAGAGAACAAGCCCCGGGTAAAACCATTTCCGCCATTGGTTAACACATTAGATTGACATCTGCACACACCAATTGGAGTAGGCAGGTTGCACATCATCTGAGGAGGGTTGGCTTGTGGGTTGTTGGCTGCTGACTGGCGCGTGCGCAGCCGGTGCACCGCATCAGGGACAACCTGCTCGGGTGATATTGATGGAAGATCAGCGAACCTGCCTGCGTCAGGCAATAGGCGGGGTCACTCTCTGCCCAAGGGAGCAATGGAGAGTCTGTAGAGTGAGTGAAATGAACCGTTCCTGCTTGCACCAGTCTGCGCAGTTCAGCAACAGAGTCATAATCTCACCATCCCCCTCCCCCTCCACCTCGGCTGAACAGCATTTCTTATTAAAATATGTGAATAGTTTATTGGTTCAAAATCCAAGCCTTTTCAGCTAATCGAATTTCACACGGTGGTCGTCTACTAACGGAGCACTGAACCAAAGTTCCGGGAACAGGTTTGTTGGGAAAACGCGAGTCCTTCATGCCCTTTCTCCTGTTCTCCCCGATATTTCATCAGCAGTTCACACCCCCTCCCCTACACTCTACCCCCGCTGTCTTGTAGAAGAATACCCATAAATTCCCACTCCAATCACGCAGCACTTTCACCGAACACCGACATTGCTCGCTAAACTTTTGCCTCAGCTTGTGAGGAAACTATGGGTGTCAGAAGGAAATGAGCGAGAGAACGAGAGAGAGAGAGAGAGAGAGGGAGAGAGATGTGCGTACCCGTGTGTGTGTGTGTGTGTGTGTGTGTGTGTGTGTTAGAGAGAGAGCGAGACATGGAAGTAAGACAGGAAAGAGAGGCACATCGTAGACATGAAAAGATTGATAAATGGAGGAGTGTGAAAGGCAGTGGGTGGGAGAGGGAGAGGTACACGGCAATTTCCCAATTTCATGTTCACATTGGGCCACTGTTTTCCGCACTGCTTTCTTGACCATCAGAGAGCAATATTTCATCCCAACAACAAAAAGTAGTGCTGACGAAGGGTCTCGGCCTGAAACGTCGACTGCACCTCTTCCTAGAGATGCTGCCTGGCCTGCTGCGTTCACCAGCAACTTTGATGTGTGTTGGTTAACAAAAAGTAGTGGATCTTTATGTCCCTTTATTCAAAGTCGGAAGCTGGTGGGCTCGTAAGTATTGTCACCCTTCGGACTGAGGAGGGGAAATGGTTCATGCGTTTACACATGACCGTCCAGCAGAGGGAGCAAGAGATGGCGACACGATACAGTTACTGATACCACTTCTCCCAGTTTCTTCAATTATAAAAGAAATTAACATTAAATTGGTGTCATTAATTCTTAAAATTCGTAACTTCGTGCTGCTTTGGATGCAAGAATTCTGCTCAGTGCGGTAAATCGTCCGCAGTCTAACTGAAGGAAGTAGGTTGGTGAACGAAGTGAGGCGCTTTGTATCCATACAGCTGTAGAACCCACCGACATCAGTCGCTCTGTTTCTACTCAAAATCAATCGTTAGACACTCGGTTGCGAAACAAAAACATCGTAGCTAAATACACTGTTTTGGCATGTCCATTTGGCTCGTTTCCTCCTGTCCCCACCCATCAGCAAGTAGATGTTTCATCGCACTTGTGTGTACACTAACATAAATTCCAGTTCACTTTGAAGTAATCACCAATTACGCGTAATACACGTCCCCCTCGATTAGATCCGTCACCAGATACGGGTGAATTAAATGACTGTCATTAAATTTTCTGCAGTAGGAGCTCACCGGGTCGACCAGCCTCTGAGGGTGTGGTGTGGAGGGGTGCGTGGAGGCTGTAAGAAGTATGTAATATTTTGCGTTGTAACACTGAATCAGGACCTCGGTAATCTGGTGTTGAACTGACAGAAATATGGGATGGTTATCAACTCCACAGCTTCTCGAATCTCCCCAGCCGAGGGAACAGGATTTATTGAAGAACGTGTTACCGGCTCCAGTGTTGCGTTGGAAATCAGTACATCGACATTCTGTCGGTAATGAAACTCGGATCGGGAAAGTGCCGCGTCGGGCAGAGCTTCCACCTCACAACCTGAGACACCCAGGAAAACTAATACCTGGTGCCATCCGTGTCGACGTTGTTCTTTTGCAGTTTGGAAGAATTTTGATCGGGAAGCGTCAGGATGGTTCACTATTGTCGCTCATTAATGAGCTGTACTTACTGCTGAGCGTGTGAGGCTGATGACGTGACGTAGCCGGACAACGGGCTGCAAAGAGAATATTTAGGCTCCGATTGGTTAGTTCAGCGAGGGGCTCAAACAGTATTTATTGCAGGAATGTGTGAGGTCATGTATTTCGGTGGGGTTGATATTAAATAAGGGACGATAGGTTGCGGTGAAACTATCAGAGGAAATTGTTCACGAAACAGAGATGGCGAGCCGGTGAGTGGATCAGGTATTTTTCAAAGCAGCTGCAGATTGTAGTTTATTTGAACTAGATTGGAAATTTGAAATAGAGAAACCATTGTCATATATTTGTACGGGGTTGCTGAGGTCGGCGCTGGTGCGGTGACGATACTTTTACTTCGCTTATTTGCTGAAGGGTGCAGTCGCACTGGAGAGGCTCGGAACAATTTGACTGACCCACCTCCCGTGATGAATGCATGTGCTCTAACGAACAACTGAATTTAAAACTGTACTCTGTACAGTATAGAATTAGGGCTGAATCTAGGGTCATGGCTGAGACGTGCCGTCTAGGAAAATTAGTTCAAGTATGAGAAATTATCATTTAAAACCGAGTTAAACCGGAATAACCGCGCGTACCTTACTGATACCATAAAATACTCCACGAGATATGGTTGCGGATATTATAACACAGGATGCCACTTTACATAGGACATGAGTGCATTTCTGAAATATTAAGGACATCTTGGATTGTGAAAAAGGTAAAGACGACAGTTTGAAACGTGGGGAACTGCAGCCATGATCATACGGGATAACTGGACGGAAGCCATCTGTAACTGGCGTGGTCCCCCAGACTGGAAGGAACGTTTCAGAATTTTCTATTCAGCAGCTAATTAAACTCAAGGGACTGACCTCCCCGGTTGACGTTCGTGCAGAACGGCGATTAAAATGCCAGGACCCTATTATCAATTAAATGCCGTCAGGCTGACGAATAGTATCTCTGTCAGGAACTGTACTGCATGAAACCTCAGGGTTTGGGGCATCTGTAGTCAATGACACTGTTTGTCACTCGCCACACATTGCCCGCTTCTACCGCTTGCTGCCCGTGATCGGCAATATTTCCGGGTGCAGAGACGTACCGGAGATTTAATCAGGGGGATGCTACTGCTCTTGTAGCTGAGGGAGACGCTACTGCGCTTGCGTGGATTCTGCCAGAACTACAGTAATTGATTAAGGTCAGAGTCTGACAGAGGATGAGAAGACGTCACCATGTGTATCGTAGAGCGAAATGCTGGAGTCCGCTTCTCCCCGCTGACGCTGAAGAATCTGCTCTGCATATTTCATTCTTTCAGTTTTATGAGACGCAGAGAGTTTAAGCTGCCTCAAGGAGACTGATCAGAGTTGGATAGAAATGAACTCTTCACGCTGAGTAGAAATGCATTGGACTGAATTGTACTAAAGAGTGTAAAAGCCTAGAAAAGCCTAGTCTTTGCAGGCGTCAACTCAGGGAAGATGCGGCGCTCAGACAGCAGACAGAGGGTCAAATTTTATTGGCAGGTATTTGGATTTCTGTTCCTTCATAGCGCTGCGAGCAGGGCTCGAACCTGCGTGGGGAATCCCCATTGGATTTCAAGTCCAACGCCTTAACCACTCGGCCATCGCAGCTCCATCTATGTTAGTTACCCACCGCAGCACTGCAGCTGAAGCGAGGAATGAACGTGATTTATTTTCAGTAATGGAACTGATGAATCATCATTCCGATACGAATAGCATAATTGGACAGTTTTGGAATTTGTTTCAACACCGTTAGGTCAGAGTTTGAGTGTCAAGGAATAGCATTGGCGTCAGTGTCGTAAATGAAGGAGATTTCCACGGTTTGAGATAAAAGTCAAGATCAGAATCAGTTTTATTATGACGGACTTTTTTTTTTAGTTTTATAGCAGTTTTATCTTGTAACACATAAAGAATAATTATATAAGATCATAAGTCCATAAGACAAAAGACCAGAAACAAGTCATTCGTTCCATCGAGTCTGTACCGCCATTGTCGTACAGCTGATTTATTATCCCCCTCAAACACATTCTATCGGACATTGGCATTGACATCCTTAACAATGAATAAGTTATCAACTTCTGCTTCTAACTCCCAATGCCTTGGTCTCCATAGCCGTCTGTGACAACTAATCCCTCAGCTGCACCACCCTCCGGCTAAAGATATTCCGTCTCATCCCTGTTCTAGACCATCATCGTTCTCTTCTGAGGCCCTGCTCTCCAATCCTAGATTGCCCTACGAAAGGAAGCATCCTCCGCACTTCTACTCTAAGTATGCATTTCAAAATTCGATGAATTTCAATGAGATACCCTTGCAGGGAGCACAGACACGGAGCTATCAAAAGCGCCTCGTTTGAATGCGTTAACCCATGCGTTCCCGTGAACCTACCCTGGACCCTCCAAGTGTCTTCTGACCAGTATCCTACATCTGTCAACATTACATTGTTGCTTTTATATTCTACTTCTCCTGAACTGAATATTAAAATTGCATTTGCCTTCCTTTACCACTGACTAAGCCTGGAAGTAAACATTTAGGGAATATTGCACAAGGTCTCTTTGCACCTCTGATTTCTGAAAACTATCATCATTTAGAGACGTTTTTTCAATTTTTTTTCTTCCAATATGCATCACCATACTACACGATTATCAATTTGACAAATCTTCGTCCATTCTCCTCAACTGTCTGATCTCAAATGTGCTTTGAATCTTTTGAATTTTTGAACACGTTAAAGGTACTACCTGGCATATAATTTCCTTTTTTTTAGCCTCCCTTCCTTCTTCCAGAGTGGAGTGAAAATCGCAATTTTGCAAACATCAGGATCTATTCTAGAATGTAATGATACATGAAGAAGTACTACAAGTGCCTACAGAATCTCTTCAGTTACCACTTTCAGAACCCTGGGGTGTGGTGCAACTGGTCACGATGATATATAACTTCAGACCTTTCAGCTTCACAGGCACCTTCTCCAGAATCATAACATCTACTCTCACTTATGCCCTCTGACACATGTTTATCGGTGCCACTATGCTGGTGTTTTCCACAGCGCAGCTAGAAGCAAAATATTCATTCAGTTCGTCCGCCTTTTCTTTTTCCCCCATTACTACTTCTTCCGTGTCATTTTCCAGCTTTCTGATATCCACTCTCGCATTCCTTTTATTCTTCATATGTCTGAAAAATGGCATTTTCTCCATTATTAGCCATTTAATCTTTACTATCATCAATTTTTATTTGCCTTCTTTTGATTTTTGAAAGCGACCCAAACCTTCAGCTTCCCACTAATGCATCCCAAAAGCCCTCACTTTTGCCTTTAATCTGTCTTTACTTTCCAGTGTCAGCCACTGTTGTCTCATCCTCCCTATCGAATATTTATTCTTATTTGTGATGCATCTATCCTGCGCCTTTCCAGTTGCCCCCGGAACACCAGCCCTGCTGGATCTGCCGTTAACCCTGCTGGTGCCCCTTTCCAATCCATTTGGACAGCTCCAGACCTAGGTCGCTGTTGTTTTCTGCGAGTGACGGGGTCGAGGACTGTTATCCTCCCTGATTTTATTTCTGTGAGTGATGGGGTTGAGGGCTGTTATAGTCCCTGATTTTTAAATTTCTGCGAGTGACGTGGTCGGGAACTGTTATTGCTGTTGTTTTTCCATGCGGCTGACGGGGTTGAGGACTGTTATCGTCCCTGATTTTTTTTTTCTGCCAGTGACGTGTTCGGGGACTGATATTGTCGCTATTTTTTTTTTTTTTGCTGCGGAGGAGCAGGCACTTTGGGGTCTGCGAGATTTGTTTCTCTTTTTTTTTCGTGCTGGGGTTGATGTTTGTCCGTACATCAACATCCATGACCTCTCTCTATTTAATTGCTGTCTGGAGCAGACAAATATCAGAGTTGTATTGTACGTGCAGGCTTTGACATTAAAACTAACCTTTTGAACCTTTTTATTCTCTTCACTCGTGCCACTGCAGTTCCTCTTACTGCAAAAAATACTCATACGTCTAATTTTAGCTTCTCATTCTCGGACTGCAGGATAAAATCGATCATATTACAATCACTACCTCTCAAGTATTCCTGTATATTAATCTAACTGGTCAAATCACAACGCAACACACAATCCACAATTGCCTTCTCCTAATGGGCTCAACCACAGCGTGTTTTTAATTAGCTATCCTGTAGGTATTGCGGAAATTACCTCTCTGGGGATCCAGCGCCCACTAGACTTACCCAAACCACCTGAAATCCTACAATGATCATCGTAATATTGCCGTTTTTACATGCCTTGTACGTCTCCCGTTGTCATTTGTACTCACAAAGTCGACAGCTCGAGGCCTGTATATAACTTCCGACCTCTGATCCTCTGTTACCTCTCTCTAAGGATTAAGATTATGAGGACACGCCGTCCCCTTTTTTATTGTTATTTGGTAATACATGCATTAAGAAATGATACAATGTTTTTTTCCAGAATGATATCACGAAAACACATGACAAACCGACTTAAAAACTAAAAAAAACCCACATAATTATAACATATAATTACAACAGTGCAAAGCAATATAGTAATTTGATAAGAACAGACTATGGCACAGTAAAAGTCTCAAAGTCTCTCGAAAGTCCCATCATCTCACGCAGACGGTGAACCTCCAGCGCCGCCAACTTGCCAATGCAGCATCCTGGAAGCATCCGACCACAGTCCGACTCCGAGTCCGTCCGAAAACTCCAAGCCTCCGACCAGCTCTCCGACACCGAGCACCGAGCACCATCTCTGCCAAGCGCCTCGACCCCGGCCCCGGCAACAGGCAATAGGCAAAGCTGAAGATTTGGGACGTCGTCTCCGGAGATTCTCGATCGCACAGTAGCAGCAGCAGCGAAGCAGGCATTTCAGAAGTTACTCCAGATGTTCCTCCGCGCTTCTCACGTCTGTCTCCATCAAATCCGGATTGTGCACAGCGTCCTACTTAACAAATTCGATATTCATTCTGAACGGAATCGATTTATTTGCAATATATCACCATAAATTACACTAAAATAAAGGAAGTAGATATTTACAAAGGGAATTGTTAGCGAGTGTTCATGTGTTGAGAAATGCCTAAGCAGAGGGGAAAAGGCTCTTAATAAAATAAAAAAGATTTTCTATTTTCAGAATACTATTTCCACCACCCCACGCCACCCCACTCCCCACCCTGAGGGTAGTAATGGTGTTTGGTCTGGTGAAGGTCCTGAATGACGCACGCAGCCTTCTTTTGGCACCGTATTTCTAACATGCCCTCGATAGTGGCGAGGCGTGCCCGTGGTGGAACTGGTTGAGGATACAGCCCTCTGTTCCTTCTTCCGATCCTATGCATTGGAGCCCCGCCCACACCAGACTGTGACGCAACGACTGACAAAGCTCTCCACGTACGTCCATAGAAACTCATTTGATTCTTTGACGACGCTCTAAATCTCGTTAGTGAACAGTAATGGCGTCTGGTCCATGTCGGGACCAGGATAGATCCTTTGAGATGTTGACCCCCAAGAACCTGAAGATATTCACCCTTCTGAACCCTCAGTGAGGACTTGCGCTTGTTCTTCTGACGCATTAATTCTCACTTGACAATTAATTCCTTTGTTTTACTGAAATTGATTAGGTTGTTGCTTCGACTCCACCCGACCAGTGTATCTATCTGAAGTTTGTACGCCTTTTGGTGTCATTAGAAACGGGATTGCATGCTCAGTGAACACAAACTATGTGTTCCTTCAAGTTCGGAGTGGTTATCAGGGAAAACCACTGCCCCTCGGGTGCTTTACCCGTCCCAGTCATTCCTAAGCAGTACAGTAAACACATTGGCTGTTCCTCTGGACTACCCGGTGTGAATGACTGTGAGTAGTCTGTTCTCCGTCGTTGCTGAAATGGTTCAGTATCTACAGAATGGAGCAACGAGAGGCGTCACGGGGAACGACACGCTTCATGACGGGTTTGCACATTTCATTGCAAACGCAAGATGGGCTGAGATTGACGTTCACGTGAATGGTTTTAGCTCGTTATGTTGTCAGATATTACTGGTATTCGACTCAGAGTTGGCTTATTATTAGTGATCACACCCGCAGCCTCCAATTGGAACACAACCTAGTCGTGGTTTGAAGGCTTGCGTGCCTCAGTAACCTGGACAGCGAAGCTGGCTGGCGTTAGGAGTTAATGCTGTGGCTCTTGGTAGGGTCACTCATGCCAAACAAGTCAAATGGTAGAGGGCAGACTGAGAATGTTCCACCGGTCCTACAGTTTCGAGGTTTGAGCTCAGAGATAACAAGCCGAACTGGTCAAAGAAAAGTTTAGGGGAAAAAAAATGAAGAGTCCGTCTACACATCTATCCGTCGGTATTTCTGAAACGCTACCCGGGATTTGGCTGGCAATTGTGCAAACCGAGAGGAAGCTACTGACACGATGAATGAATCCCTGAACATCGCCGACTGACAGGGATGGAGGATCTTCATTGCTGCCGGGAAAAGCCAGTGGCGAGACTGGCAGTAAGTTATGAAATTATTCAGCTCCGCCACGGGGACAAGCCTCCGTTGTATCCAGGACGGAGATGGGAGAGAGAGTGGTAGGTGTAGAGAGAAGTGAGAGACGGGGAGGGGGGCGAGAGACGTGAGAGGCAGGAGAGGACCTCCCAGGCGGCGCTGCGGGGAACCTCCTGCTAAACGCAGGCGCGGTGCCGACCGCAGCTGGCACTGGCGCTTTTCCTAATCGGGCGGCGGTGAGTTAGGGCTGATCCCGTGGTTGTGTAAATCGGGGGTTACATCGGGAAAGGGCCGGGCCCGAGCTTGCCGTCCGAAGCAGGGGTGCAGTGCCAGTTATTTAGGTGCCGGAGCTGTACAAGGGGTGATGATAAGTTCGTCTATATATATGTGTGTGTGTGTGTGTGTGTGTCTGTGATTATATATATATATATATACATGTATGTACACACTCACACATATGTATACATATGCATGTATATGTAACGCTCAGCTATATCGACTCGTATTTATCTCGGAGAAACCTTGTCCGCCGCCCAACCGTGTCTCCCGGTTGCGTCCTTCGCTGTGTAATAACACCTGGTACAAAGAATGTGTATAAAAATAAGTAACAGATGGGGTACGAGGGGGAGGTGGGGTATTAGCGGAAGTTAGAGAAGTCGATGTTCATGCTATCAGGTTGGAGGCTACCCAGACAGAATATAAGGTGTTGTTCCTCCAACCTGAGTGTGGCTTCATCTTTACGGTAGAGGAGGCCGTCGATAGACATGTCAGAATGGGAATGGGATGTGGAATTAAAATGTGTGGCCACTGGGAGATCCTGCTTTCTCTGGCGGACAGAGCGTACATGTTCAGCAAAGCGGTCTCCCAGTCTGCGTCGGGTCTCGCCAATATATAAAAGGCCACATCGGGAGCACCGGGCATAGTATATCACCCCAGCCGACTCACAGGTGAAGTGTTGCCTCACCTGGAAGGACTGTTTGGGGAACCGCTAATGCCCCACCTCCCCCTCGTACCCCATCTGTTACTTATTTTTATACACACATTCTTTCTTTCACTCTCCTTTTTCTCCCTCTGTCCCTCTGAATATACCCCTTGTCCATCCTCTGGGTCCCCCCCCCCCCACATCCTTGTCTTTCTTCCCGGACCTCCTGTCCCATGAGCCTCTCGTATTCCTTTTGCCTATCACCTGTCCAGCTCTTGGCTCCATCCCTCCCCCTCCTGTCTTCTCCTATCATTTTGGATCTCCCCCTCCCCCTCCAACTTTCAAATCCCTTACTCACTCTTCCTTCAGTTAGTCCTGACGAAGGGTCTCGGCCTGAAACGTCGACTGCACCTCTTCCTAGAGATGCTGCCTGGCCTGCTGCGTTCACCAGCAACTTTGATGTGTGTTGCTTGAATTTCCAGCATCTGCAGAATTCCTGTTGTTTGCGTTAAGATAGATAGACAGTCAGATAGATAGACAGATAGATAGATAGATAGACAGACAGATAGACAGTCAACTAGACAGATAGATAGATAGACAGAGTGATAGATAGAGAGATAAATAGAATGAGAAATAGACAGATATACAGACTGATAGGTAGATAGACAGATAATTTTATCTTGAGTCAAATTAGGGTGGCTAATGTTCAGATACTAGAAAAGTTGTCCAAGCGAACCTTGTGGGAAGCAGGTCCATTAATTTGGGGTCTTGGCTGAGCTATTTAAACGATGTTTAATCGCGGTTAAGAGACAGGGTGAACAGCTATTGTCATGTTTTTTCTGCTCGGATTCTGTCAGGAAATTACTGGCCTGTGAGTCTGACGCCAGTAGTGGGTAAATTATTTCAAGGTACTCGAAGGGACAGTATATATGTGGTAGGTATTTCGATAGACACGACATTATTGTTGAAATTCAACGCGGCTTTGTGAGTGGTACGTCCTATCAAAGCAATTTTACAAACTTTTTTTCTAGGAGTTACCGGAAAATCTGATGAAGACGTGGCAGTGGATCGCGTTGACTGGGACATTAACAAGGCTTTTGACAAAGCCCACATGGGAGGTTAGTCCAGACGGTTCAGTCCCTTCCTTTCAGTGGGATGTAATAAACCGGATTCAACATGACTACGGTAGAAGCTTGAGAGTGAAGTTAAATGGTCGCCACTCTGAATGGAGACTTGACACTAATGGCGTGGTGCAGTGATCACCTCTGGCTCTGTTGTTAATGCAGACGTGTGGGATGTTGCACCCTGGGAGGACTGACCAGCGTAGGACGTGCACATGGAATAGTATGTCACTGAGGAGTGCAGTGGAACAAAGCGGTCTGTGAGTACAGACCAATAATTCATTGAGAGTGGCGCCGTAGGTAGTTTGGGTCGTAAAGCGGGGTTTTGGGAAGTTAGGCATTGATAAGTCAGACTATTCAGTTGCGGATGTAATTCTGAAGTTGCATTGTACGTTGGTGAGGCTCCCTTTGGAGTATTGTGTGGAGTTCTCATCAACTACCTGCACACAGAAATCACTGCGAGTGAACAAACACAGAGAAAGTTTGCAAGGTATTTGTCGAAACTTGAGGACCTGATTTCTAGTGAATGTTTGAAAAGGTTAGGTCATTGTTTTTTTTCCTTATTTTGAGCGCAGCAGAATCTGAAGAGATTACATAGCGGCACGCAAATTATGAGGGGTAAGCGGAAATAGGCTTCTGTCACTATTTGAGTGAGACTAAAACAATCGTTCATAGATTAGGGATGAACAGTAAAATATTAAAGGGAAAACTGATGGGGGGTTCTATTCTAAGAGTGGGGAGAGTGTGCAACTAGCTGCCAGCCAAAGTGGTGACGTGGATTTGATGTAACATTTCAGACAAATTTGGGTAAGTACGTGAATGTAACGGTATGGAAATCCCGGCAGAATTTGTCACGAACTGGATGGGTCCAGGTCTTTGTGCTGTGGTACACTATTTCTCTGACTCCTCTAAAATACATTGAATGAGCATCGAATCCATTGTTTGTCATGCCCCGCGAAGAAAAAAGTGTGTTACCCAATGTCACAATGAGTAAAAATAGACTGAAACAAGCACTAGTTGTTTGTTCACGGTCCTGTAGCTAATCTGACTAAAGGGACATTAATTGGCTTAAGGGACATTCCTTCTGGTGTATAAGAGCTCACTGAACCAGCGCTTCTGGACAATTGGCACCTTTCGTAAAACTGATCGCCGCTTCTGGCAGACAATGGGATATCCAGCAATTTATTACATCGTCTCCATTTACTATCCCGTACTGGCAGCCGTTGGGATTCCAGGTAAGGTCGCAGAAATGCCGAGATGTGTGACATACTGTGGTCTTTAAATTATGCGCTGCTATTTAGAGCAGACGTTGTTTTGATGTTCAAGTCTTTTCATATAAAATCACTTAGGAAATAATGAAAAAGAAGCACGTTTCATCGATTTGTTTAAAATATGACTTACGTGACTTTGAAGCCATGATTATTTTTTCTTTGTTTTAATGTACTGTATCATAACCTTACACATTTATGTTTTGGAGGTAATTAAACGAGTCTGGTTCAGACGCTAATACACCGTGATTGTGTTTGATTCACGATGTCCTCGGCCTGGAATAGTTAATGTAGCTGTCCTGTGTATTCAGCCAAATGGTATCTGCTGTCCTGGTTGTCAGTTCACTGGAAAGTTGTTATCTGAAGGGTCATAGGAGATACAGGGGAAAAGTAAAATTACTCCAGAGAGAAAAATGTTCTATGGAAATACCCTGAATTTAGGATTGACGAGAATCCTAATTTATTTTGGAGGGATAGAGTTATGCAGCACAAAAAAGAGATATTTGATCCAAAGGTTCCATGCCAAATAAGATGCCGGGCGATGGTTCAGCGTTCGCCTCACAACCTTTCAAACGCTTCATAACCATTTACCCGTCCAACTGCCTTTTATCATTGGGCCTGCCGCAGCCACATCATCGCGCAGCATATTTCACCTAATTGTCTCATTTGTATACACGTTGCCCCTCAAATACCTATTGAGCCTTTCCCACTGTATTTATAGCCAGGCCGGCAGGATCAGAATTCCTCAACCCTGTAAAAATAGACTGGGTGAATTTATACTGTCTCTGTCCCTGGTGGTTTTCTGTGCTTCTGTGTGTTTAACTCCCATCTACCTGCGCTGCAGCGAATAATGCCCGGCTCCGATCAATCTCTCTCTGCAAAGCAGTTTCTAAAGTCCTGGAAACATTCTAGTAAATCGTTTCTGGACTAATTCAGTGTGAGTCTTTCCAACTATAATCTGTCCACAATGCTCACAGTTCTGTGTGTACAGGTGTAGCAGAGTCGTGCGCATTTGAATTTCCATCCAAACTTTTCTACTCAATTACTTCACTGATGAATCCTATCGATCCTGGTTTCATAACCACCCTGTCCACCTTATGTTCCACTTTCAGTGAATCATGTTCCTGAAATACACACACCTCTATTCTCGAGACTCCACGGAGCCCTAATGTTCACTGAGAAACTCCTACCTTGCTTATCTTTCCAAAAAAAACCCTCCATGTGTCCCAATTAAACTCCACCATTCCATTCTTTCAACAACTTACTGAACTGATGAAGATAATAACCTAATGCTTGATAGCTGACCTCGCTCTCCACTAGACAATCTATTTTGTTGTCGTCTGTAAATTTATTCCCCGGGTTTTGAACCAAGTCTCCGATATTGATGACACATGACAATTGGCCCAGCAAGAATCCTGAACAAATCACTATCAGCTAACTCGCGATCCCAGAAACAAATTTCCACCATGGTTTTCCTCTTCTACCATCAAGAATTATCATTATGGAACTGACGTCTTTGTGGCAAAGTTTGCGGATGATACGAAGACAGGTGGATGGGTGGGTATTGCTGAGGAAGCAATGCGATTGCAGCAGTTCATAGACATATTGGAAGAAAGAGCACAAAAGCGGCAGATGGAATGCAGTATTGGGAAATGTACGATAATGCATTTTGGTAAAACGAACAATAGTGTGGACTGTAATCTAAACGGCTCGATATGGACTACCAGCCTTACCACGCACGCAACGTCACACTGAGCAATCGAGATACATTATGAATAACTGTCTCACTCTTTCTCTCTCTTTTCTGAGTTAATTTAGCAGCGATTGTGATCCTGTCTCGCAGAAATTGTGGGCTTTCCAAATGTATCACTCGCTACCTCGTGGCCATGGCGGTTGCAGATCTGACGGTCGTTGTCCTTGGTGTTGTATTGAACAAAATCAATGCTCTCTATTTGTATGCTGATTTTCTGGTGAAACCCCCACTGTGTGGTGTGGAAATTATTCTGGGGATTGCAGCCATGGATTCTTCCGTTTGGCTGACTGTCGCTTTCACTTTCGATCGCTACGTCGCGATCTGCCTTCCGAAGCTGCGGACCCGATATTGTACGGAGAGAACAGCGACCGTGGTGATCGTGGTAGTGGCCATAGGTAGCTGTGTTCAGTCATTTCCATTTTACTTTGCAAGTGAACCAGGGGAGTGCATTCCCAAACCCGAGTACTATACATCATCCCTGTGGAGAGGTTACGAGCTATTTGACACAATCATAACCCCGTTATTACCAGTTGGTTTAATTCTGCTGTTCAATGTTTTAACCGCCAGATCTATTATAGCAGCGAATATGGTTCGCCGTGGACTTCGGAGCAATACTGACAACAAAAGTGATCCAGAGGTTCAGAACCGGAGAAAGTCAATGGTTTTGCTGTTCGCTCTATCTGCCAATTTCATATTATTGTGGATAACCAATATTGTGCACTCCATGACCTGGGCAGCGGTAAACGTGTTTTTCACTGACAAATATTACAACACGCCTATATTCATCCTACAAGCGTTCGGGGAAATGTTGATGTTGCTCAGCTCCTGCACCAACACGTGTATCTACGGACTGACACAGAGGAAATTCAGGGAGGAGCTGAAGAATGGGGCGAAGTATCTGTTTACACTAAATGGGAAGCTCTCTAAATAAAATGTAAATATAATTATCCCTAATTGTGTTTTACCATAATTATGTAGAATATTTTACTTCTGTATCGCTGTTCAGTGGCTGTTTCAGCTCTCGCTCTATAACTCATTGTGTTTTGCATGGAAACGAGACCAGGAGATTAAGCAGCAACAATGTGATTATTATCTTTGCGCACCACGTGACTATTCAGACCTATAACATTAGGTCAAAGTCCTCTGTGGTGGATGAAGAACTGAAACTCAGAACTAAGAATGACGAAGTTCAAATATCAGAGTAGTTTTATAGAATAAGTGCACCGATGACACGAGATGTGACAATGAACATACAAAAGCAGACAAAATGTACAAACCACTGTGCGTCTGTAGAAGTTTGTAAAAGTTTAAATGCCGAATCTGGAGAGGCTTATATGAATATACTTGTAACACAACCTCGCAATAGGTCGTCTCGAATCCAACCACATTACGTTACTCTGACCTCTGCTGACTTCTTTTCCATTCCGAATGAGGTCGGGTGTCACAACTGCAAATTTCCTTCCATAGATGCTGCCTGGCTTGCTTAGCTTTCTGTTGCGTGTAAAAAAAACACCTCGGCTGAATCCAAAATGCGAGCTGTACGTCAGGGTCTCTTATGCATGTGCTGATGTCAATGATGCCTATGTCACGTGCTAATCTTCAGTAGTATGACGTCAACACCTATTCATGTTGGGGGAGCGGGGTGTGACTGGGGACATCCCATTCCCTTCACAAACACGTCATAAGGATTTCAGGAATTTATGACCATGTACGGGTTTCAGGCACCTGCAGGATCTCTACCCAGTGCCTTTCGTTGTTCCGTCTTTTTTCCCGCGTTTATGCAAACTCATTGGGAATATAGTACTGTGTCACTTAGTTTCCTTCCATTAAATCTGATCTAGCTATGTTGTAGTCCAGGAGTTTCCGAAACTTTTTATGTCATGTACTCCTATCATTAACAGAGGGATACGTGGACCCCAGAATGGAGACCTCTATTGCAGCAGAAAATATTCCTGTTGAGTCTTGCATTATGTTCACTGGATTTCAAAGCAGAGCATGCTCCCTTTTACATTTCCGTGAGCAAGGGACGGAAGCAATCTTTCATTGCCCGGTGACCGTTGCAGCTTTGTCACATATGGGCGTATAACTGTGGACCAGGGGAAAACATTGTATGTATTTTCCAGATTTATTTTGTAATTGAAACTGGTCCAAGTATTGTTTTGCAGCACCTGAGGTCAAAGTGTCCATCCATATCCGAACAAAGTACCCCGGCGATAAAGACCCCAGACGAATCCTAAGGAAGAGCCGCAATCAGAAACATCGTCTGTTCATTCACCTCCAACATTTTGAGTGAATTTCGCCAGATATCCGTTATGTGCCTATTCTATTATATTTCAGATATAATCGGCATTATAATTGTTTGATTTTGAGAGCATTCTGTATGCAATCATTTATCACTGAGAGTGGCCACTTCAAGCGCATGGCTTTGCTGATTTCTCTGTACGGGTGTTATTCTCCGGCTCCGGGATGAACTAAATGCCTAGCAGTCTATGCTTAAGTAGCAGTGTTATCCTCTTACCAGGGAACTGACCCGGCAGCACAGAAGTCTTTGTAAAACACAACCACCTTGCTAATTCCTAGGATGTAATTAATACTCCAGGCTGTAAGTTCTTCCTACAAAGGATAATCCGTTTATATCTGCATTTTACCTGAGTTTTGAAGAATCAAGGGCGATCTTGTTCAAAATGCAGGTTTGAATTGAGACAGGAAATATGTTGAATAATTTTCATTTGTCTGTCACGCATGAACAAGAGACATTTTTTGTATAAAATCTGATCTTAATTGGATTGTATTAACACAACGTACTCTGTAAGCCAGATCATTAAAAATGTTCCATGCGCGTTAAACAAACAATAAAACACCAACTGAAGTCAGAGCTCTAGCGAGCGTTTCGGCACTGGCATCAAAGGACTGTACACGCCGGCACAGATCAGCCATTACTGAGACCAATACTAACGGAGGCGTGTGAGGCCCTTTGGCCCACTGCCTGCGCAGTCTTCCTCTGTTCTGCCTGCCTCTCCTCTCCATTCGTATTGATGAAAGCTGGAAGCTGATATGAAAGAGAGCACACCGCATATGTGAATGACGTCAAATGCATTGAAAAATAAAGCTCATCGGTCATTTCTAAAATGAATAGCATCCCTAGTTAATAAATGTTATGTAGGGGAGAACAAGGGTAACAAAATGCTAATCCAGCTGATTAGTATTTGGACCATAAGGATCAGTCATGGACATGTCTGATGGGATTTTAATCAAGCAAGCGCGGGGCGCTGTACATGGAGTTCTAATATGTGAAAATATGCCATTAATGACAGATCGTTAATAGAATTGTACACTATAGCTTTAAAGAGTATCTGTCCGCCTAAGCATAGAGATCACAGACAGTGTGTACACAAGCTGGCAGGATGTTAAAAGCACAAATGACATGTTTGCCTTCAGTGGGACGGCCAGTGGGTGGAATAGTCAGGAGTTCATATAAACCTTTGGTAGAACTCCAGTTATAGTTTTCTATACAATACATTGTGATATAATACGTATAACATTACAGCACATTACAGGCCCATCGGCCGGCGACGATGTCCAGACGCTTCAATGTACTCTAAATTCAATCTAACCATCCGCGACAACACAGCCTACTATTTACATAGCCAATCTGCCTAACTGAGAGTTTTTAGATAATAATCCTCCACGCTGTCGACGACTCAGTCAACTTTCGTCTCATCTGTAAAGCTTCAAATCCCCACTACACCAAACAAGTCGTTTTTAAATATCTCAAAGAGCGGTGGTTTCAGAACAGGTTCCCCTGAAGACAGCAATGGTCACAGTCCTCCAAGCGGAATAGTCTCCCACTACTAACATCCTCTGGTTTCTCCGCGAAAGCTAATTCGGTATCCACACAGCCACATTTTCCGGCTCGCATGCCTTCAGTTTTTATTAATGACCCTACAATGGGGAACCTTATCAAGTGCCTTACTAACGTCCATAGGCACCACATCCACTGCTCTACCTTCATCAACATCCTTCGTCACATCATCAAAGAATTCAGCCAGACTCGTGATTCATGACCTGTTCCTTACAAAGCCATGTTGACTGTCCTTAAGCGGACTATATTTCTTCATGTACTAGTAAATCCTGTCTGTCCAATAATTCAGCCACCGCTGAAGTAAGACTCTGGTCTGTGGTTCTCAGTTTTAACTTCTCCCCATTTCCAGAAGAAAGGAATAACATTTGTCACCTTCCAATTGTCTGGTACTCCTGTGGCAAATTAGAATTTGAAAGAGTGCTTTACCAGGGTGTGACCGGGAAAACAAGGAATCAAACTACAGGACCAGTAGTTCAGGAAATCCCGTGACTTTCGGAGACGGGATTGCAGAATGTGAAAGTAATGAAAAACCACAGAGGAATAATCGACCGAATGTCATGTGTCTACTTGGAAGGATTTGTTATGATGCGTCCGACCAACAGTCTCCGCGTTTTTCCGCATCGTGAGTGGCTCAATGATTCAATTGGGCACTCTGAGATCGGGCATCACATGACGAAACTGGCATGGCGGGTGCCTGGACTGTGGGCAATTCCATCATCTCAGTTATTCAGGCTATAAAAGAGAAATCTGGACCCCTTGTGAAGCTTACTGTGGGAAATATGGTGCTCCCGTTACTGCGTCACTGTGAAGAGATTCACCCTCAAACATAATGTCTGTTTCACTGTTAAATATAATGAAAATACTACCCCCTTGGTCCGAACATTCAGGCATTTTGTTCGTATCTAACTGGCTCCAGTGCAAACCCTTCAGTTGCCCCCTGTTTCATGCGTTCCACGTAGTTACAGCATGTTTCAAAATGTAGTTACAAAATGTTTCCCATGATGGGAGAGTCTAGTACGAGAGGGCATGAATTAAGGATTGAAGGGCGCTCATTCAGAACAGAAATGCGAAGAAATTTTTTTAGTCAGAGGGTGGTGAATCTATGGAATTTGTTGCCACGGGCAGCAGTGGAGGCCAAGTCATTGGGTGTATTTAAGGCAGAGATTGATAGGTATCTGAGTAGCCAGGGCATCAAAGGTTATGGTGAGAAGGCGGGGGAGTGGGACTAAATGGGAGAATGGATCAGCTCATGATAAAATGGCGGATCAGACTCGATGGGCCAAATGGCCGACTTCTGAACCTTTGTCTTATGGTCTTATGGTCTTATTCTCCGCCCAACTGACTTGTCCAGTGATTTGCATTTTTTTCCTCAAATGCAACGCCTGTTAACCTGTACATGCTGATTTGCACATAATTTACTGTCACTGTTGCAAAATATTTCCCTACACTCTAGTTGGAAAATTGTCTGAAATTTCTAGTTTTGGGAAAAACTCCCTCATATTTCCGGTATCACTCCCGAAATGATTTATTATCCAAATAGGTCATCGGAATTGAGTGCAGCGCTACTCTCGACAGTGGCAGGAGGAGAGCCATCCACCATGTGGGAAGTCTGATCCAAGTTCACAGTAGAACGGGGTTGAATGAGAAAGATTCAAATGTGTTGGAACTTCAACGAAACATATCTTTGTTTCCGGTTCAGTGATGCTTTATTATTGTCGGGGCCAAAACCAGACTGAAATGCTCCATAATCACAGACGCTTTATCGGCCCGCGGTGCTGGAGCCCAAGATGCTAAAAGCGTTTTCCGCATTGCTCCGTCTGGTCGCCATTTCTTTGCCGGGTGCTTTGCTGATTCGCCTCTGATATTGTCTCCAGCTGTTTGCATTCGGGTCTGATGACCTTGCTGTGTGGAATAGTGATTCTAAATTCCTGCAAATCTGCTGATATTTTATTAACATTCCTGAAGCTGAAATGGTCTGAATTGATAACGTGTGGCAGCTTCTGTGTTATTTTGAGGTGCACCGCCGTTGTGAGACGTTGGGTTATTACAGAGTGTTCCTCATTCGTATAAAATCCATCGCTATTAGGAGCAGAAAATCAGAAGTGATGCTTTTTCGTTTATTTTTGTGCTGAATTTTGTTCCTGAAGAAACTGTGATTCCAGATGATTTTCTTCTTTTTCACATTCTCTCCGACAACGGAATCTCCAAAAAATACGGCGTGAATTATTTCTGAATGATTCACTGGTCCTTGCGTCTCCATACATTTCAAATTTTCAAATATTTAAAACCCAATTAATTCAGCAGATGCTGGGAATCCAATGCGACACACACACGAAATGTGGGGTGAATTCAGCAGGCGGGCAGCATTTATGGAAATGAATAAACTGTTAACGTATCGGGTCGAGATCATTGTTCAGGTCTGGAGAGTCAGGGGGAAGTCGTCAGAATAAAATGGCGGGAGGAGAGGAAAGTGATGGATGAAGCGAGGTGAAAGGCGAAGGTCTGGCGGTGAAGGAATCTGATAAGAGAGGACGGTGGAGTACAGGAAACCGGAAGCATTTTGGGACGCCGTGTGAGATGATAGGTGGGTGAGAATAGGCATGAACCCGGGGTGGTGAATAGAAGAAGAGCGCAGAGAGGGGAATCATTTTTTTCTCGACGTTCATGCCACCAGGTTGGCTACCTAGACGGAAAATAAATTGTCGCTCCTCCGTCTTGAGGGCAGCCACACTGTGGCACAAGAGGAAGCCATGAGCCGAAAATGTCGGAATGGGAATGGGAATCAGAATTAAAACGTTTGAACGCCGGGAAGCTCTGCTTTTCACGGATGGAGCGATGGCGCTGAACGAAATGAGACCCAGTTTATCACAGGTCTCAGCAACGTTGCGAAGGCCGCGCCAGAAGCCCCAGACACAACAGACGACCGCAGCAGATTCGCAGGTGAAGTGTTGCCTTACCTGGAAGAACTGTTTGGGACCCGGACTAATGGTGAGGGAGGAGATGAATGTGCCGTTGTGGCGCTTTGGGTGCCTGCAGGGATAAGCGCCGTGAGGGAGATCGGTGCGGAGGGTGAATGAGACAGGGGTTCATGGAGGGAGCGATCCCTGCGGAAAGCGGAGAGATGGGGATGGGAGGTAGTGATATCTTTGTTGGTAGCATCGCTATAAAAGTGGGATCGGCCTGTCCACACTCACCAAGTCTCCCGCCAGTTTAACGGCGATGGAGTTCCTCTTGCTGTTACCTACCGCTCCATGGCGTTACAACCCTAAAATTCATAACTTCCGATTTCCACCATCTCCAGACAAACTTATCGTTACCTCTCCATCACTGCCCCCGCCCCCCAACCACGCTCCGCTTTCCACAGGACGGCTTCCTTCGTTATTCCGTTTTGTTTCCGACCCTCACCATTCACCTCCCTGCCGGCGCTTACCCCTGCAAGCGGCCACAGCGCTACACCTGTCTACCCAACTCCCACATCACCACCAGTCTTTGTCCCCAAACAGCACTTTCAGATGAGACAACAATTTGCCAACGAATCCACTGGGGTAGTCGGAGTGTGCAATGTTCCCGAAGCAGTCTTCTCTACATTGGCAAGACCCATCGTTAATCGGAGGACCACTTCGTCGAGCCGCTCAGCTCCAACCGCCGAAAAAAGATCTTCCCGCAGGCCAAGCATTTAAATTCCGATTTCTGTTCCTGTTCTGACATGTCGTTCCTCAGCTTCCTCTCGTTCCACGATGAGACCCTCCTCAGGGTGGAGGAGCAACAGCCTGTATGTTGTCTGGGCAGCCCCCAACCTGACGGCATGAATATCGATTCTCCTTCCGGTGGAAAGAATGATCACCCTTCCCCTTTTGTCCTATTCGCCAATCTGGCCTTTTACCTCTTCTCACCTGCCCATCACCTCCTTGTCGGTCCTCCCCAGCTTCCCTTTCTCCTGTGGACCATTCTCCCGTCCAATCAGATTCCTTCCTCTCCATCGCTTTAGTTTTCCCGCCCACCAGGCTTGACCTATCACCGTCCAGCTATCCTTCCCCTCCTCCGTTACCTTTTCATTCTGGCGTCTCGCCACTTCGTTTCCGGTCCTGAAGAAGGGTTTCGGCCCCACACTTCGGCTGTTTATCCATTCCCATAGATGCTGCCTGACCTGCGGAGTTCCTCTCGCAGTTTGTTTGTGTCGCTTTTAGTATTTTTGCTGTGAGGCATCGTGACGGAGGGTGCGAGTCAAACGTGTTATTACAATGTTTTTGAGCCATTGATGCCTCACTGCGTTTCAATAATGACGTTGAATTAAAAACCGGGTGACCCATAATGTCCCGGTTATCAATGACTCCGAAAACCTGTACTCAGATAAAGCGATTTAAAGGCCAGGAGCTTTCCATCCTTACAGCTACAAACACCTGGAACTCGTTACTCTCATAAACGTCAAGCTGTCATTGCTCTCACGATGTCATTTTGAGATGGTCATTGGTCTAATGATTCATTAGTAGATTTGTAGGTCTACAGTGTTGAATTTATCTTTCAGCTTTGTGGCTCCGATTTGTGACTATCTCATTAACGAGCTGTATGTTATGAGGAAGTTTATTAGGTCGTGGTGTTTATAACACCAGAACTTTCAATGTGTTTTAACAGCAATATTGCAATGTGTTCCATACTTATTTTGTTTACCTTCGTACGTTTCCAGTGTTAAAATTTGGGGGTTATACCGCAGCATGTATGTGGTTCTAGTGTACTGTGTGCGATGCATTCGAGAGGCTACCGAGTGTTTCAGCCTCATTCACGAAATGAACAAAGTTGCAGATGACAATATAGGAGGTTGGTCGGGATCCTCAGGGAAGAGTGAGGGACATGACGTGTTGAAACTAGAGAGTTGTGTCCATCCATCCAGGGAGAATTTGGAGCGACACGGATAATCATTGGACAACATTTCGACCTCCTTCTGGAAAGCAATAGAGAAGGACACTGGTCACATAGACCATCAGTGTCGAATCCTTTTCACAATGAGTGCCGGAGGAGAGTTCAACACCTCCTTCATCTGCTCCCTGAGCTTAGTCTGACAGACGAGGTAAAGAGCACAGATGTTGCAGCATGGAGCACAGTTCATTGAAAAATGAAGGTATCTTCAAACAATGTGGGACGCCCACTGCATCAGTCATCCTGTTCCCGATAGCCATCACCGATACAATGCCCATACAGGGTGAAATTTTCCGAGACGATCAGTAGTAAAACGAGGGACTTCCTGCTACTCCGCACCTCCGGGTCTCTGGAACTCTGACCATTGCTGGGACCCCGGAGTCAGCGGTGGACTCTACTGGCCAGTAGAACGATGGTGATGGTGAAAGCATTGAGCAGGGTAATAACAACAAATGGGGTAATAGTGATGGTGATGGTGAAAGGATTGAGCAGGGTAATAACAACGAATGGGGTAATAGTGATGGTGAAGGTGAAAGGATTGAGCAGGTAATAACAACGAATGGGGTAATAGTGATGGTGAAGGTGAAAGGATTGAGCAGGTAATAACAACGAATGGGGTAATAGTGATGGTGATGGAGAAAGGACTGAGCAGGGTAATAACAACGAATGGGATAATAGTGATGGTGATGGTGAAAGGATTGAGCAGGGTAATAACAACGAATGGGGTAATAGTGATGGTGATGGTGAAAGCATTGAGCAGGGTAATAACAACGAATGGGGTAATAGTGATGGTGATGGTGAAAGGATTGAGCAGGGTAATAACAACGAATGGGGTAATAGTGATGGTGAAGGTGAAAGGATTGAGCAGGTAATAACAACGAATGGGGTAATAGTGATGGTGATGGAGAAAGGACTGAGCAGGGTAATAACAACGAATGGGATAATAGTGATGGTGATGGTGAAAGGATTGAGCAGGGTAATAACAACGAATGGGGTAATAGTGATGGTGATGGTGAAAGCATTGAGCAGGGTAATAACAACGAATGGGGTAATAGTGATGGTGATGGTGAAAGGATTGAGCAGGGTAATAACAACGAATGGGGTAATAGTGATGGTGATGGTGAAAGCATTGAGCAGGGTAATAACAACGAATGGGGTAATAGTGATGGTGATGGTGAAAGCATTGAGCAGGGTAATAACAACGAATGGGATAATAGTGATGGTGATGGTGAAAGCATTGAGCAGGGTAATAACAACGAATGGGATAATAGTGATGGTGATGGTGAAAGCATTGAGCAGGGTAATAACAACGAATGGGATAATAGTGATGGTGATGGTGAAAGCATTGAGCAGGGTAATAACAACGAATGGGATAATAGTGATGGTGATGGTGAAAGGATTGAGCAGGATAATAACAACGAATGTGGTAATACTGATGGTGATGGTGAAAGGACTGAGCAGGTAATAACAACGAATGGGGTAATAGTGATGGTGATGGTGAAAGGACCGAGCAGGGTAATAACAACGAATGGGGTAATAGTGATGGTGATGGTGAAAGGACTGAGCAGGGTAATAACAACGAATGGGATAATAGTGATGGTGATGGTGAAAGCATTGAGCAGGGTAATAACAACGAATGGGATAATAGTGATGGTGATGGTGAAAGGACTGAGCAGGGTAATAACAACGAATGGTGTAATACTGATGGTGATGGTGAAAGGACTGAGCAAGTAATAACAACGAATGGGGTAATAGTGATGGTGATGGTCAAAGCATTGAGCAGGGTAATAACAACGAATGGGGTAATAGTGATGGTGATGGTGAAAGGACCGAGCAGGGTAATAACAACGAATGGGGTAATAGTGATGGTGATGGTGAAAGGATTGAGCAGGATAATAACAACGAAATGGATAATAGTTGAAAAGACTGAACGAAGGACATCCAGTACAGTGACACCTGAAATTGCCAACTCCGCAGGCAAGGCCACCCTATGTTAGAAGAAGAATATATATCTTGGACCATGAAGAACCAGAAAATGTTCTTTAAACGACTCAGTGAAGCCACAAAGATCAGAACCACAGGCGTCGTCCTCCCAGTTCAATACTAAGCGTTTAGATCCTGGAAGCAAATGCCCACAAATCTGGTCTGGTTGGAAAGTGGAGATAGTAGACATGAGATTATTTTACTAGTGACTTTTGTGGTTAGACACAAGAACGGTGGCTCTTTTGATTTAAAGCAAATTAAATACGTATTTTAAGCAACATACTTGGGATTATGGTGATATAAATACTTGTTTTGATTTATGCAATTTACTTTGTTTATTTGAGCGTGGTTTATCGGAGGATGTAAGTAGTTGTGCGTTGTGTGTGCTGGGTCGGAGAAACGTTGTCTCGTTTGTCGGTGTGCAAGTGTGCAGTTAAATGACGACAAAATTAAGTTGACTTGAATAAGTGCTGGAGGAAGCTAAGAAATCAACCTCTAAACCTCACCCCCGCAAAAAAGAGCCCACTTGACCCGCAATAGAAGGCGATTTTGGATTCCCCAGTGGAGAAATGATAATGACAGAGACAACGTTACCAGTAGAAAGTGGTTAAAGGGGAGAATGTAAGGCTGCCAATGTGGGGCATCCCGTTAGCATAGTGATTTTGGAGAGGTTACTATGTGCACACAGAAAACAGGAGAAAATGAAACTTTATATCCCGTTTCCTTGACACATGGGAATCATCTGCTGGTACAGACTTGCAGAACAACTCTGCGCTAGCAGTACAAACGGAAACTGCATAACGACATTTATCAGAGATTAAGGGAGCTAGGGCTTTACTCTTTGGAGAGAAGGAGGATGAGAGGAGACATGATAGAGGTATACAAGATAATAAGAGGAATAGATAGAGTGGATAGCCAGCGCCTCTTCACCAGGGCACCACTGCTCAATACAAGAGGACATGGCTTTAAGGTAAGGGGTGGGAAGTTCAAGGGGGATATTAGAGGAATGTTTTTTACTCAGAGAGTGGTTGGTGCATGGAATGCACTGCCTGAGTCAGTAGTGGAGGCAGATACAGTAGTGAAGTTTAAGAGACTACTAGACAGGTATATGGAGGAATTGAAGGTGGGGGCTTATATGGGAGGCAGGGTTTGAGGGTCAGCACAACATTGTGGGCCGAAGGGCCTGTACTATGCTGTACTATTTTATGTTCTATGTTCTATTATCAAAGACCGCTTATTCTGACATGCCGGCCTCTGATACATTCCTATTGTTCCGCCCGATACACTGAAACATCTCAGCCGAGCAATCACCAAAAGGTTCTTTCCGTGCTTAAAAGAGCAGGGACTCTTTCTTTTACCGGACACATCTATTATCGTCCAGAGGGCATAGTGGCAGAAGTGTTTTTGAGTGAAGAACAGAATGAGCGATTTAAATTGCCAAACCTAACCTCTCATATCACTGGAGCCATCAAACTCCCCGCAAATCCTGAACTACTTGGACCCGTGCTTCAGACTTTACAGGAGTTAAACTCACGCAGTGTATAACTCTGCCTAATACTAATGCTACCCGGCAACTTCATTCCGCTCAGGCTGGTTGAATAACATTTGCCCCTTACATCGATAAAACTAAGTTTGACCTGTCAGTTCGTCCTGCTTTGCCTGAGCATATTGCACAATTGTTGTTATTGAAGATACCTCCCTCCCTGTGGGCGATAAACAAAGATCATGTGGAACTTGTATATTCCGCCCCGCCTCACGAAGACCAGTGCTATACGATCCTCTGTACGGCAATATAATTTGTCACCGGCGGCAGGAGAATTTATCCGGTCTGTCATTGAATCAGGAAGGTCTGGTACCAACCTGTAGTCCCTGTAATTCTCCTAGTTTACCAGTTCCGAAAGCAGGTCGTGATAATGAGTGACGATTTGTACAAGAACTAAGGGCTATTAACAAGAAAGTTGTATACCTCTTCCTCCCACCGTAGCCAATACTAACGTCATCTCCATATTCCTGCCGCATCTGCATGTTTTTTTTTTCTGTTATAGACCCTGTTCTGCCTTTTTCTCCATCCCTTTACATAAGGGTAGTCAGCATTTGTTTGCTTTCACTTACAGTGCTGGACAGTGATCTGGGACCAGGTTGCATCATGGGTAAACTGACAGCCCCTGGGTTTATGCCGCAGCGGTCATAGGAGATTTAAACACCCTCCGGTTGCCAGGGCAAAGTAGAATTTTACAAAGTGCCGATTATCTGCTTATTCTCTCCCCCGTCCCCATTAATTGTGAAAAAAATATTGTTGCTTTATTGACAAACCTGGCTGAAAAAGGACACAAAGTATCCCTCAATAGACTGCAGCTTTGTCAGCCCACTCTACAATATTTCGGACACACGCTTTCTCAAGGAACAGAGCAACTTACCAAAGAACGAATTGCCGCTTTTATTAATGCACCGCCTCCCTGCACCCGAAGTGAAATGCATCCCGTTTTGGGAATGGCCAATTATTGTAGACATTGTATTCCTGAAGATCGAATGATGGAGTCTCCTCTTCGACGAGCCTCATTACCGAACATGTCTGCCGAAATACAGTGGACTCAGGAAATGAACACAGCCTTTAAAGCTCTTAACACCGCTTTGTCAACCCTCCCTGCTTTGGGCATATCTGACTATCCAGCTCTTTTCCAATTAATTGTAAATGAAGAGCAAGGATTTCATTAAAACCTGTGTGGATGAGTGTATGCCTGCTAAATCTTACTGATGAAGGGTCTAGGACCTGACCTGCTGAGTTCTTCCAACGATTTTTTATGTATTACTCTGATTTCCAGCTCTGCACATTTTCTCTCGTTTGTGATGAGACAGACGGCAATTAACGAAAGAAGGACATGAGCTGCATACAGACAACACAGTCAACCCCAGGTTATTACCATCTGTGGAATGAGATGGACTAGTCATTTAATCTTATCAGGAAGTTATGCTGTAGTCCGTAAGCCACTCAATCTGATTGGGTTTCAATGAGCCAAAACTGGAATGAACGTTTGGCAGTGTGGAGGATCAATAGATAATAAACAATAGACAATAGGTGCTGGAGTCGGCTATTCGGCCCTTCGAGCCAGCACTGCCATTCACTGTGATCATGGCTGATCATCCACTATCAGTATCCAGATCCTGCCTTATCCCATAACCCTTTGATTCCGCTATCTTTAAGAGCTCTATCCATCTCTTTCTTGGAAATATCCAGAAACTTGGTCTCCACAGCCTTCTGGGGGTAGCGCATTCCATATATCCACCACTCCCTGTGTAAAAAAGTCTTTCCTCAACTCCGTGCTAAATGGCCTACCCCTTATTCTTAAACTGTGGCCTCTGGTTCTGGACTCACCCATCGGGCATGCTTCCTGCCTCCAGCGTGTCCAATCCCTTAATAATCTTATATGTTTCAATAATATCCCCCTCAGCCTTCTAAATTCCAGAGTATACAAGCCCAGTCGCTCCAATCTTTCGACATATGACAGTCCCGCCATCCCGGGAATTAACCTTGTGAACCTACGCTGCACTCCTTCAATAGCAAGAATGTCCTTCCTCAAATTTGGAGACCAAAACTGAACACAATACTCTAGGTGTGGTCTCACCAGAGCCCTGTATAGCTGCAGAAGTACCTCTTTGCTCCTATACTCAATTCCCCTTGTTACGAAGGCCAGCATGCCATTAGCTATCTTCACTTTTCTGCTGTACCTGATCAAAGGGATCTTGAGGTCCGAGTTCATACGCCACTCAAAGCTGCTGCGCAGGTTGGCTGTGTGGTCAAGAAGGCATACAGTGCCTTGCCCTTCATCAACTGTGGGACTGAGTTTAGGATCCAAGAAGTAATGTTACAGTTATATAGGAACTTGTTCAGACTCCACCTGGAATACTGTGCGCAGTTCTGGTTATCACACTACAGGAAGGATATGGAAACTATTAAACAAAGGTGCAGAGGAGATTTGCAAGGATGTTGCCTCGATTGGGGAAAATGCCATATAAGAATAGGTCGAGTAAATTTGGCCTTTTCTCCATGGAGCGACTGAAGTTGATTGGTGACCTTATGGAGGTGTATAAGATGTGAGGGACATTGATCGTGTGGATAGTCAGAGGGTTTGTCCCAGGGCTGAAATAGATAACTCGCGGGGGCATAGTTTTACGGTGCTTGGAAGTAGGCGCAGAGGAGATATCAGCGGTAAGTTTGTTACATCGTGAGTGGTGAGTGCGTGGAATGGGCTTCCCGCAACGGTGGTGGAGTCAGATACGACAGAGCCTTTTAAGAGACTCCTGTATGGGCACATGGAGCTTGGAAAACTAACGGGCTATGGGTAATCGGAGGAAACGTCTAAAGTAAGTACACGTTTGTGGAGTAGGTTTACTCCGTCTGCATGTTTCTAAGGCTCTTGGAATTGAGACTGTTATTGCGTTCACGTGGTGGTCGGAGATGGGATTTAATACTTCCGTATCATTGCAAATATTATTAATTAGAAATTGTTGAGTTACTAATAACTGGCCCATGGTGCGCAAATCTATTCTGCGCTCGAATAGTTACCCGTCGTGTCAACTTCCGTCAAACCTCGAGCGAGAATAATCACAGCTGATCGGTTGCAGGACAGACATCAGCGAGACGGAACTGGAAATGCAACAGAGGGAGTAGTGTTCCGTCAGAAAGCGGTACAGCACCTTGTAAAGTAATTCAGCGGCATTTTTTTTGGCTTGCCGCATCAGATAATCAATGTAAAAGGTACACTGTTCTAATCCTCAGACACGAGGTATCTGACCTTTTTATTTACCCTTGTGATGAACGGTAAGCATAGATGACTGAAATATTAATGAATATTTTAACCCACCGTATCTTACAAGCTGAGCGTCTCCGGTAATTTATGTTTCAATTCGAATTTCCAGTATCATTCTTTTTCACCAAAAATCGATTATACTTTCAGATAGAACTGAGTTAGTTCAGAGAGAGAGCGAGAGAGAGGGGGAGAGAGAGAGGCAGAGAGACAGAGAGAGAGAGAGAGAGAGAGAGAGAGAGAGAGAGAGAGAGACAGAGAGAGAGAGAGAGAGAGAGAGAGAGAGAGAGAGAGAGATCAAGGGAAATTTTCCCGTGGCTTTGGAAGTTCTCTGAAGTTTTGCGTGCATTTATTATCAGTGTAGATATATGTTCCTACCTACTGCAATGCGGATTATTTTGTTCAGTAGAGCATCAGACAGGGAGAAGCATAGCACAGAAGGAGAGGGAAGGAAACAGACTCTCACGCGTCCTTGGGATGGGAACAGAGATGCAGACGGAGTTATGCGCGGACAAAGAGGGAGCAGTCGGCAGATGGAGACAGAAGTTAAAAAAAAAGAAAACAAAAACACATTTGAGCCGCTATGTTGCAGTCGGAACATGTCTCCCTCATGGTGAAACTCACCAATCTAAACTGGTGTAATGTATCAGTGTGGGAGAAGAACTAAGCGGGGGTGTTTATGGGGGATCACGTGCATCCTGAGAGAGATTGTGAATAAAATACTGGGAGCGTCACTAACAGAGAGAATCAGAAACAGTGGAGAGGATGGAGAGAAAAGACCGGATCCATCTTGACTGGACAATCCCGGAGCAAAACGCTGTGACCATCACCTGAAGGAAGAATGAGAATAACGGAGAGAATGAAAATAAAACGGGAGGGACTTGACTGGACCGTCCCGGACAGTTTCCGAGTTCTACAGAGCGTCCATCGGGGTCAATTACAGCTGCGATGATCCTTACACATTTGACATGAATGTGATGAGGGGCAAATGTCATTTCTACAGTATAGACAGCGAGTGAAATATATCACCACTAAATGCACGCGTATTTCAGAGCGCTCAGCTGTTAGCCGTGGTTCTGCCTATCGGCAAGTGGATAGCTTATAGAGGAAACATGACGATTGATTTAATTCCATTGCAGAAACCAGCTGGTTGCTCTATGATTTAACGAATTTGGGTAACAGTTTCAGCGGGTATTTCACCGCGTTCTTCAGCTGCTGTCTGAACTTGCTCTGAGTCACGGCGTAAATACACGTGTTGCTGCAGGAGCTGAGGATCTGCAGCATCGTCGCCGCGGACTCTGCGATGTAAATCGGATCAATGTCCGAATAAACGGTAATGTTTGCAATCCGTCGGTAGATATCAAATACCAGCCGCGTTAACCATAGGAATATAAAACTACCGGTTATACTGAATAGCAAAACGACCGATTTCCTGCGGTTCTCCATCTCCGGGTCCTTGTCTTCCTTTCCGTTGCTGCGGCCCCGGAGCCCCCTCCGGACTTTACTGGCGGAAAAGATCCGTCTAACTGTCAGAGAATTGAACAATAAAATCAGAATAAATGGCAGACAAGGCATGAAAATGCGATGAATAATCTGAAGTGCGGCCCACGAGGGGGACGTATAGAAGCTCGCTTTGGTCAAGCAGCCATAGGAAACTCCATTAATTATCAACGAAGACTCAAATGTAAAGTAGAAAGGGATACTTTCCAAACACCCCAGCACACTGACTGTCCCGATAACCACAGCCGCCGTTCTTTCGGTACAATATTTTGTTTTCAGCTTTTCACAACAAATGGCCACAAATCTGTCAAAGGTGAACGCGATTGTCAGCCAGACAGAGATCCCGGTGCTTGCTAAAAGTAGACAACAAACGACCCTACAAACGGGAGTCCTATTGAGAATAGAATACTTAAAGTATATGTAAACAGTCCATTTCAGCAGAGGGTCAGAGATAACGACCAGGAGATCGGCTGCTGCCATTCCCAGCAGGTAGCGAGTGATACATTTGGAGAGACCGCACTTTCCTCGGGCCAGGATGACAATCGCCACTACGTTCACTGCAAGAGGGAGGGAAGGAAGCAGAGAAATTACTGACTAGTCAGGGAAATAGAGCAGCAGTTTGTCAGAATCTAATTAGACCTTATATTATTTTTCTTCCAAGGTGGAAACCGAACCCAAAACACATGAAGCCGCTGACAGTGCGCATTATCGGCGCGACACAGAATTTGCCGCGAGTTTTGTAAATGGGTTAAGTCTGGGGGAATTTCCAAAAGCGACAGGATAGCGGCTTAAGTGCCCCCTCGGCGCAGTAAGGGATTGACATTAAATATCAGCATCATTGCCTCTGAGCAGAACAGGAATGAAATGAAATCCACATCTGCACTTCCTTCTGCTCACATCTCTAAAATAAATGTGCCTTTCGCGTTGTCCCATCACCCAGTGACGCAATTCACAGGCAGTTCCTACCGACAGAACTACAGAGGGACGGCTGGTTCCCACACATGTAGTGCAGCCCGGTGTCCTCGTGTGCAGACATTTCAATTCACAGTTATTCCATGACATCCAGGCAGCATAAGGAGGCACCTTGGCTTCAATATGCAACGATGTCTGCTGCTAAAGCAATGGGATTAATATAGTCAGCGCCTTCCGCCCATGACTGAAATGCGGGCACTGGACAGGTGTCTGTGGAAACAAGTAGCGAGAGAAACACTTCAGCACATCGGAATGAACTCTCAGTTTCTGCTGTTTGCAGGTGTGACAGCGGCTTACCGGGAATTCCAACGGCTGAAATAACTGGGTGGTAAATGTCTTCAATCCGCCAGATTACCGGATATCCCATTTGAGTGAGGCAGTGAACGCTATTGCTCTGAATTCCACAGCTCGACAAGACACTCTGGGCTGACGTACTGCAACAGGCTCTGATTTATACCGGGGATCAATCTCCAGTGACAAGGTCCCACCTCTGCCCATTGTTACTGATCAAACAAATTACATCACCGGCAGTGTCTCAGCTTCAAATGCTGTGGGCATGTAACACGAACACGTCAATACCATTAACATTAACTCAGTCAGATCCCACTGTGTCATTCCATCCAATGCGCAATGAGACCAGCAGGTGAACAATAAGTGGCTTCATTCACAAAGTTTACACAGTTGTATTGGCAGTGGTCAGGACTGCTCTTATTTTCCAACCAGAAACTTTCAGTGTGGTTCTCTTTCCACAAGCATTCCGGAATCGATGTTTCCAGCATTTGCGGCAATTTTCACTGTCACGCCTGCTGTTTCATCTACAAATAAATCCCGCTTCCCCTCAGTGTGCTCTGGATCCGGGGACACATGAAAATCCCTCTCAGTCTCCTCCTGCTGAACTCAGGTCAATGTCATTCACTTTCTTCTTTTCATTCAGCAGCTCCACTTTGGCCTGTCAGCTATTCAACCCACCCCATCCCGTCCCACTATGTGCCACCATATAAAACATACCCGCTGTGTACACAGTGAACACAGACACTCTGTCCAGTTCTCCATCAGGTATAAAACATATCCGCTGTGTTCACGGACACTCTGTCCGGTTCTCCATCAGATGTAAAACATACCCGCTGTGTACACAGACACTCTGTCCGGTTCCCCATCAGATATATAACATTCCCGCTGTGTACACAGACACACTGTCCGGTTCCCCATCAGATATAAAACACACCCGCTGTGTACACAGACACTCGGTCTGGTTCCCCATCAGATATAAAACACACCCGTTGTGTACACAGACACTCTGTCCGGTTCTCCATCAGATATAAAACATACCCGCTGTGTACACAGACACTCTGTCCGGTTCTCCATCAGATATAAAACACACCCGCTGTGTACACAGACACTCTGTCCGGTTCTCCATCAGATATAAAACATACCCGCTGTGTACACAGACACTCTGTCCGGTTCTCCATCAGATATAAAACACACCCGCTGTGTACACAGAAACTCTGTCCGGTTCTCCATCAGATATAAAACACACCCGCTGTGTACACAGACACTCTGTCCGGTTCTCCATCAGATATAAAACACACCCGCTGTGTACACAGACACTCTGTCCGGTTCTCCATCAGATATAAAACATACCCGCTGTGTACACAGACACTCTGTCCGGTTCCCCATCAGATATAAAACATACCCGCTGTGTACACAGACACTCTGTCCGGTTCCCCATCAGATATAAAACATACCCGCTGTGTACACAGACACTCTGTCCGGTTCTCCATCAGATATAAAACACACCCGCTGTGTACACAGACACTCTGTCCGGTTCTCCATCAGATATAAAACATACCCGCTGTGTACACAGACACTCTGTCCGGTTCTCCATCAGATATAAAACATACCCGCTGTGTACACAGACACTCTGTCCGGTTCCCCATCAGACAGAAAACACACCCGCTGTGTACACAGACACTCTGTCCGGTTCTCCATCAGATATAAAACATACCCGCTGTGTGCACAGACACTCTGTCCAGTTCTCCATCAGCCCTGGACGACATCAATGATTACGTCACTTGATCAACTTCCCCGGCATAATACTTATTTTCGATCAACTGAATTCGGAGATTTCCATGGTTCCCTCCATCTCTCAAACCATCTTCTCCACATCTGTAGTATCTGTGTGTGTGTGTGTGTGTTTACAAGCACCTATTACACATTCTTTTAAGCAAAGGAATAAAATTTCCGACTAGTGCCGTGGATTTTGAAGCGGTGAAGTAACGGAGAAAGGCGCTGCTGAATCTACCTGAGGAACGGTTGGAGGCTGAAATACTGCGGCGTTTAATTAGCTGTAGAAATATAATGGGCTGATAAGGCTGCATTCCCTGGCCTGTGGGTTACGAGCACCAAAATCAGCACGTTTCTGTCCAGTGTAAATACCGGCATGATATTTTCGATCATGTATAGATTCAACTCCGTAAACAGATGTCTTCATCTCCTGCTTATCATAAAATAGCTGTGTGCTTGGGATTATCTCCACAGTGCCCTGCTAGTAATTCATGTAATACCGCCAACAATGGCCACACACCAAATAAATTTAAATTAGAAACCATTATCACCACACACATACACACACACACACACACACACACACACACACACACACACACACACACACACACACACAACTCACAATTAGAAACATACACACACACATACACATTTTCTCCATCTCTCTCTGGAACACACAACTTCCTCAGTCTCTCATATATATCCTCCATCTATCTTTCTCTCTAACTCTCTCTCTCTCTCTCTCTCTCCCTCTCCCTCTCCCTCTGTCGATCTCTCCCCAGTTATTCGCCGATGGCCCTGCTCATGCCTTTATATCCCGTCACTGAACGCGTTAAACAATATATTTCACGGTTGGGTCTGCATATCATTCAAGGGACAGAACAAAAACCCGAAGTGACATTGAAACAGTCGCAGGTCCATGTTACAGAAACAGGAGATATTCACAGCAGAATGAGAGATAAAAAAGAGCAATAAGTTGGAAGAACATGGAGTAATAGCTCAGTCTGCTGGCGAGAAAAGGATTCATGATGCAATAGGTTTTAAGCAGATAATGAGGAGAGGATTGACATGAAATTCACGTAAATCACGGATTAGTGAGAGAGAACGACAGCAGTGCAGAGACAATCAACAAACGGGAGACATTCAGTCGGATAATACGAGAGTGTGTTTTCAGTCTCTACCTGCTTGTCGCAGGTATAGTGCGGTTCATACAGAACCCACCGGTCTCAACGCACTGTGAGAGTGTGGGGTTCATTCTGTAGAAATCAGACCCTGTTACTGACTGAGAGGGAGTGGTTCGGTAGTTGTCACTCTCTGGTTCAGTTGGAGTGTATGCATTTCATTCTGTATCTGTCAGTCTCTGTTATAGTGTGAGAGTGTGGGTTTCATTCTGTATCTGTCAGTCTCTGCTACAGTGTGAGAGTGTGGGTTTCATTCTGTATCTGTCAGTCTCTGTTACAGTGTGAGGGTGTGGGTTTCATTCTGTATCTGTCAGTCTCTGTTACAGTGTGAGAGTGTGGGTTTCATTCTGTATCTGTCAGTCTCTGCTACAGTGTGAGAGTGTGGGGTTCATTCTGCATCTGCCAGTCTCTGCTACAATGTGAGAGTGTGGGTTTCATTCTGTTTCTGTCAGTCTCTACTCAAGCATTAAGTGAGTCGTCTCAATCCTGTACCTGTGAACCTCTGGTTCAGTCTGAGCGTGTGTATTTTTATCTCCATTTCCCGCTTCTCCTCAAATCTAGTAAATACTCTTAAAATAGATTTTGTATTCCGTGAGCTATTTTTAAAAGAAGAGTCTTCTGCAGATGGTTTGTAAGACAATGAGACCATAAAATATAAGAGCAGAAGCAGGCCATTCGGCCCATCGAGTCTGTTCCGCCATTCAATCATGAGCTGATCCAATTATTCCAATCATTCCAGCTCCCCTGCTTTCACTCCATATCCTTTGTGCTCTGGCTAATCAAGAACCTATCTATTTCTGCCTTAAATACACCCAATGACTTGGCCTCCACAGCAAATCGACAGATTTACCACGCTCTGACTAAGATAGTTTCTCCTCATCTCAGTTCTCAAAGTACGTCCTTCAATCTTGAAGTGGTGCCCTGTTGTCCCAGAATCCCCTATCATGGGAAATAACTTTTCGGTATCTCATCTGTTCAGACATTTTTAACATTCGTAATGTTTCTATGAGATTCCCCTTTCATTCTCCTGAACTCCAGGGAATACAGCCCAAGATCTGCCAGACCTTTCTCATAGGGTAACCCTTTTATTCCTGGAATTATTCTCGTGAATATTCTCTGAACCCTCTCCAATGTTAGTATATCTTTACCAAAATAAGGAGCCCAAAAACTGCACGCAATACTCCAAGTGTGTTCTCACGTGTGATTTATAGATCCTCAAGATCGCATCTCAACATCACACCTGCTTTTTTTATTCTATCCCTCTAGAAATTAGCGCCAGCATTGCATTCGCCTTCTTCATAACCGACTCAACCTGGAGGTTATCCTTTAGGATATCTTGCACAAGGGCTCTCAAGTCCCTTTGCATCTCTGCATTTTGAATTCTCTCCCCATCTAAATAACAGCCTGCCCGTTTATTTCCTCCACCAGAGTGCATGAGCATGCACTTTCTATCATTGTATTTCATTTGCCACTTCTTTGCCCATCCCCCTAAACTATCTAAGTCTCTCTACAGGCTCTCTGTTTTCACAACACTACCCGCTCCTCCACCTATATTTGTATTATCCGCAAATTTATCCACAAATCCATTAATACCGTAGTCCACATTATTGACAGACATCGCAAAAAGCAGCGGTCCCAGCACCGACCCCTGCGGAACTCCACTGGTAACCGGCAGCCAGCCAGAATAGGATCCTTTTACTCCCACTCTCTCTTTTCTGCCGACCAGCCAATGCTCCACCCACGCTGGTAGTTTCCCCTGTAATATCATAGGGTCTTATCTTGCTAAGCAGCCTTATGTGCAGCATCTTGTCAAAGGCCTTCTGAAATTCCAAGTACACCTCGTCTACTGCATCTCCTTTGTCTACCGTGCTTGTAATTTCCTGAGAGATTTGCAGTAGGGTTTGTCAGGCAGGATTTGCCTTTCAGGAAGCCATGTTGGTTTTGGCCTATCTTACCATGTGCCTCCAGGTACTCAGTAATCTCATTCCTAACAATCGATTCCAACAACTTCCCAATCGCTGATGTCAGGTTAAAAGGTCCATAGTTTCTATATGTTAAAATGGTGAGATGGACCATGCATTATGAATGATGACGTTTTACGGAGCAGCACATTCTGCGTAACAGAGTCATAAGGCAAACAGACTGTTCGGCCCGACTTCATTCTGCACGTTATTCGTTGCTCAACCTCATCGAGCCAATTGGGCAGCGCCTGATCCATAAATTTCTACGGCTTGACAACACAAATTCTCAAATGTTGAATTAAAACAAATAAAATAAATAAATTAAATTATTTAAATAAATAAGTGCGTAACTATTTTCATAATTTAATCGAAATAAATCTCAGAATCAGCGCGTTTCATGTTCCAGCAGCATTTATATGAATACATTTCTCTCAGCAATTCTAAGTTGCTCCCTTCACCGTGTATCTCTGCACTCTTATGTTTGCCGGGTCTGTTATCCGTTCCACTGTGTGCACCAGAGTTTGAGTTTATTCGAGCGACGTCCCACTTAAATAATATAATATTCATTTCGATTTTCTTGTGACAGCTTCAGGCTGGTCTGCAATATGTCTTGTATATTTTTCATGGAGTGTGATGGGACGGTGCGGAAGGAGCTGCACTCTGTGTCCGACTCCGGGAGAGTGTGTGATGGGACAGTGTCGAGGGAGCTTCACTGTTTTCGGACATCCGTGATATACTGTATTTAATGAAGCAGCTAATGCTGTCGAGCCCCTGTCATCTATCGCGATTGCATTACTGTGCTGGACCTATGCCGGATCCTCGGAGATATTGTCGCCCGAGATTTTGACACTTCTCTCCGTGTCCACTGCTGAGCCATCAAGGAGGGTTGCTGTTTCCTGCCGGATTCCTCTTCCGGAATGCTGCCGTCAGTCCCGCAGTCATTCTGATGTTGTTGTGCGGGGTGTGCGTTTCCGCAGCAATTAAGTGGTCGGACCGGTCTTGGACGGTTCGCTGATAATCTCTAAAATGCTGATGGGTTTACTTTCCGTGTTAACCGGGGAGCTGCAAAGGGATAGGGAACATATATGGAGTGAAGAATGGGGATTTGCGTAATGGGGCATGACTGTGGAAAATAGAAAAAAAATGAAAAATAGAAAACCCACCGCACAATACAGGCCCTTCGGCCCACAATGCTGTGATATTACCCAGGGTTACCTATAGCTCTCTATTATTCTAAGCACGATGAACCTACCCAGGAGTCCCTTAAAATGGTTTGGAATAAATTTACATTTGAAATCGCTGCAAGTAGATATCCGTTAACCCGTGAGGACCTCAGCGCAGTGTATGATTCCACGTAGGTCATGCATGTGAAATGTTAACTTTGCTGGAGGGGTTTGGGTCCGGGTTAACGTTATGAAAATTTATGTTATGGACCGTATTTACTCTGTACGATTATTTGCTTCGCTTGGTTAGAATTCCTGTCACGTAACACTCAGTATGTTTGTGCAGATCTATCAGTCCGAGGACTTGAGGTAATTGTGGACGCTTCAATATATTCGATACAATATCGTCAGGTTCTTGTTGTTCTCATCTGTTTGAAGGGGGTCATCTTGTTCTGCTACTTTAGGAAGAATTCCCTCATTCATTGTTTTGTACGGGTCAGGGAGATCCACTATTTGAACTCATCTGGAAATTTTGAGCTGAGTTATTCCTGGTTTTCTCTAGGGACAGAAGGCTGAATTATGTGGAGGTTTCGGGAGATTATACATAGAAGCTATTTTTGGCATTGCATGGTTCTTATATTCTTATATTCTCTATCATTCAGATATATTTCAGAGACAATTTATCTGCATTCGGCACTGTGTTACTGCAAAGTGTTTTCTCGGAGAGAAATGTCAACATTCAATTTATTTTCAATGGTTTGTCCGTTTAATATTTCATCTAATAATCCCGATTTATAAAGCTGCGATTTTAAATTTCAGATAGTTTGCTGACATAATTCTTTCTACTGTTTGATGAGTTACCAGGCTGCGTCTCATGCTGAGAAGAATTGTGGTTCAGCGTTGCTATATTATCACCACCGCGCCATCATTGTGAGCAAATTCATCACTTTTTAGGAGTTTAAAATGGCACCTGATCGGCTGTTTACTTGTGTCATACCCTTGAGTGGTTTGTTCTTGAGAGGGGATTATCTTTTTTGTTTATTTAGTATATTTGCCGGTTTTAAGATTGTATCGGACATTGTATACGGAGAGAAAATAATGACTGTCATTACACTGTTCAACTAGACTCTGCATCCAGTATGCTCAAGCAGCTTTGTGCGCGGTGTTACATGCACAATGGGGCAAGGCACAGAGATACTGTGTTTATTTGGAGAATGGCCTGCCTGACGTGTTAGAATTTTGAATGTTTGAGTTGTATTCTGAGTCTCGTACATTGTTTGACTTCAATTCACATCGAAGTATATTCTGTATATTACGGTACCAGGGTCACGGTTTATTAGGGGGAGATCACTAATAATGCTGTGATGTGTGATTTTCATGTCCTCTTTGGCCCGAACAGTTATACAACTTCAACTAACGTGTTCTATCGGAGCCTTGTTTTATTTGTTTCATGTACCGTCAACTTTTGTTACTGTTGTGGGCAATGCCAGACTGCAATATAGATGCTTTATCGGCAATTTCTTTGCCGGGTGCATCGCTGATTCGCATTTGATCTTGTCTCCATCAGTTTGCATTCGGATCTAATGATCCTGACCTGTGGCTCAGTAATTCTGAATTTCACTGATTTTCTCAGATTCACAACTATTTATATGTATTTAATTGCGACTTCAGAAGCTGAATTGTCTGAATACAGTGCATTGGCCTTCATCAATCGTGGGACTCGGTTTAAGAGCCAAGAGGCAATGTTGCAGCTGTATAGGATCCTGGTCAAACGCCACTTGGAGTACTGTGCTCAATTCTGGTCGCTCACTACAGGAAGGACGTGGAAACCATAGAAAGGGTGCAGAGGAGATTTACAAGGATGTTGCCTGGATTGGGGAGAATAGGTTGTCTGAACTCGTCCTTTTCTCCTTGGAGCGACTGAGGATGAGAGACGAACTAATAGGGGTGTACAAGATAATGAGAGGCATTGATCATGTAGATAGTCAAAGCCTTTTCCCCAGGTCTGAAATGGCTAGCAGGAGAGGATATAGTTTTAAGGTGTTTGGAAGTAGGTACAGAAGAGAGGTCAGGGGTAAGTTTTTTACTCAGAGTGATGAGTACGTGGAATGGGCTGCTGGCGGTGGTGGAGGCGGAAACGATAGGATCTTTTAAGAGACTTCTGGATGGCTACATGGAGCTTAGTAAAATAGAGGGCTATGGGTGAAGCCTAGGTAGTTCTAAGGTAGGGACATGTTCGGCACAGCTTTGTGGGCCGAAGGGCCTGTATTGTTTTGTATGTTTTCTATTTTTTTTCGAAAGATAAAATATGACTAGTTCTTTATTATTTTGGGGTACACCACCGGTGTGAGGTCTTGTATTACGACAGGGTGCTTTGTCGTTCAGATAAATTCCATCACTGTTGGGAGCAGAAAACCAGACGGGATATATTTTCTTTATTTTCGTGCTGAAATTTATTCCTGCCACAATTTCTTCCTTTCACATTTCCCCCGACAAGTTAATCTCCTAAATCACATGCAGTGAGAAGCATTTATTAATGATTCTCTCATCCATGCGTCTTCAACCATTTCAAATTGTCAAAAAAAAATCTTCATATTTTAAACATGTGAAATTCAGCACATGATTGAATCCAAAACAACGCACAAAATGCTGGAGGAACGAAGCAGGTCAGACAACATCTCTGGACATGAATAAACAGTTGACGTTTATTCCATCATCCAGCCAAGACCTTTTTTTCAGGTCTGACAAGTAAGCGGGGAGACGCCGGAATAAATGGCGTGGGGAGGGAAAGGGTGATAGATGAAGAGAATTGTGTATAAAAGATAAAGCGTTGGAGCGGAAGGAAACTGGTACGAGAGGATAGAGGAGCACAGGGAAAACGGAGCAGGACGGGGACGAAGTGTGAGGTGATCGGCGGGTGAGAATAAACATGAGGCCAGAGCGGTGAACAGAAGTAGAGGGGAAGAGGAGGGATTTTTTTGACTGACATTCATGACATCAGGTTGTTGCTCCTCCGTCTTGAGTGCATCCTCACCGTGGCACAGGGATAAACCATGGACCGAAAATATCGGGTCGGGATTGGGAATCAGGATTCACATGTCTGGACACCAGAAAGCTCCGCTTTTCACGGCTGGAGCGCTGGTTGCTCGACGAAATGAAGCCCAGTTCATCACGGGCCTCGCCAATGCGGAAAAGGCCGCAACAGATCAGGTGAAGTGTTACCTCACCTTGAAGAATTGTCCGGGGGACCGGAATAGGAGGAGGTGAGTGGCAGGTGTAGTAGGCTGGCCGCTCCGGGAAAAGGACCGTGAGGGAGATCAGTCGTGAGGGACGGATGACAAAGGGAATCACGGAGGGAGCGATCCCTTCCGAAAGCGGAGTGATGAGGATGAGAGGGAGTGATATGTTTTTTTGAGCGACCCTTTAAAAATATGGTCGACCCATCCGCACTCACCTAATCTTCCCGTCGCCTGAACAGCGACAGTGTTCCTCTTGTCACTACGTACCACCCAATGTCACCCTGCATTCAACATATTCTACACTGACTGCTCCTTTTGTCCTTATCTACCACTCAATGTCACCCCGAATTCAACATATTCCACACTGCAATTTCCAGCATCCTACGAAGAAAGTTAAGCTTACCTCTCCCTCACCCCCGACTCTCCGCTTTCCGCATGGTTCAGGCGCAAAGATTTTTAATTCTGTCTGGGAAGTCTCCAACCTAATGGCGTGAATATTGGGTCTCCTACCGTTAATAACGCTCTCTCTCCGCTCTTGATCTATTCTCCACACTGGCCTCTTCTCACTTGCCTATCACCCCCTCGTGGTCCCCTCCTCCTTCCCTTTCTCCTGTGGTGCATTCCCCTCTCCCATCCGAGTCCTTCCTCTCCAGCCCTTTAGCTTTCCTGTCCGGCTGGCTTCTCCTATCACCTTCTTGCTATTCTCCTTCCCCTCCACCAGCTTTTCTATTCTGCCGTCTTCACCCTTCCTTTCCAGTTCTCAAGAAGGACCTTGGACAGAAACGCCAACTGTTTTATTTTTCCACTTCCGTGGATGATATCTAATCTGCTGAGTTCATCCTGCATTTTGCGTGTGCTGCCTTTAATTTTTGGTGGTGAGATATCGTGCAGGAGCATCCGATTCAAATGTGTTACTGCAATGTTCTCTTTGAGCCAGTGATGCCTCGCTGTATTTCAATGTTGAACTTGCTTTAAAAATCTGTTCCCTATAATGTTCATGTTGCTAATGACTAATGAAACTTACACTCATATAAGGTGTTTCAGAGGCCGGGAACTTTCCATCTTTGCAGCTACAACAATTTGGAACTAGTTACTCTCACGAATCACTGTGTGATTTTGAGATGGTCATTTGTCTGATATTACATTGCAGGAAGACAGTGTTGAATTTATTTGTCAGTTTTACGGCTCCGAGTTGTGACTCGGAAAGGAAAGGCTGCACCTGCTTGAAACAATTGGGCTGCTTAAGGTACTGAAACCAAATGAACAGAGTTGCAGATGACAAAGGATGAGACTGTATCAGGGCAGCGTGAGTGTCAGGAAGTGTTGAAACCAGAGAGTTGTGAACGTCCATTCAGGGAGTATCTGGAGCGACAGGATAATCAAAGGACAACATTCCATTGAAAGTAGAAGAGATGGATGCTGGTCAGATGAACCCTCAGTGCCAATTCCGTTTCCGAATGAGAGTGAGAGGAGAATTCAGCACCTGCTTCAGCTGCTGTCTGAACTTAGTCTGGCTGACGGCGTAAAGAGCGGTGTTTGTGCAGCAGCTCAGAAGTTGCAGCATGTAGCACAGTTCATTGAAAAATGAAGGTATCGTCAACCAATATGGGACGTCCACTGCATGAAGCATCCTGTTCCAGATAGCCATCACCCCATACAACGCCCATAACAGGATGAAATTTCCCGAGACGATCAGCAGTAAAACGAGGGACTTTCTGCGGCTCTGCATCTCCGGGTCTCTGGAACTCTGACCACGGCTGGGAGCCCGGAGTCTGCCGCGGGCTCTACTGGCCAGTAAAACGTGTGTGATGGTGAAAGCATTGAGCAGGATAACAACGAGAAATGGGATCACAGTCGAAATGACAGAACGTACGACATCGATTACTGTCCAAAATAGTGACTCAAGTAATTCCCATCTCCGCATGCAAGGCCACCGTATGTTAGAGGAAGTATATATATCTTGGACCATGAAGAACCAGGAAATGTTCTTTAGACAACTCAGTGCAGTCACTGTGCTCAGAACCACAGCCGCCGTTCTCCCAGTGCAATACTTAGCGTTTAGATCCTGGAAGCAAATGGCCACAAATCGATCAAAGGTGAAGGCGACGGTGAACCAAACAGAGCAATCTGTGGCGGCCTGCAAAAGGAAGACGTGGGTTCTGCACACGCGGACGTAAAACAGGAAGGAAAAGTCATCCGGAAAAGCCTTCGGAATTTTCATCAAGATGACGTCGAGGAAAACGACCGCTAGGTCAGCGGCTGACATGGCCAGCAGATAGCAGGTGACAGTTTTAGAGAGTCCGCACTTTCCCCGTGATAGTATGACTATCGTCACCACGTTCACTGTGAAAAGCAGGACAGAAATTATACATCAAACTGAGAGCATCGTTGTATAATTTGCTAAGAACAAAATCAAATACTTGCACGCGTCAGAGGTAGAAGAATTTATCGCGGATTGGATACAGTTTTTGGGTCAGTCAGGAATTAATATTCAATACGAATGCTAATTAGTGAAAGTGACGTATCCCACTGGACAGAAGACGCTTTGAAATCCGATATCTGAGTGAGGACAACAATGAGCGGATGTCGTTTGCATCATTTCTCTCCCCAAATAAAATATACAGTCTGAGAGAAGCAGCTAATATGAAGTTCAACATGAACCAAATTCAGTCGAACAAATGGAGCTGATACTTGCCCCGGTTCAGTGCAGTATCACCGATCTCCGCAAACGAGACTGCAGGAGGGTATGTTGCCTCCCTGGTGCATGGTTCAGGGATGTCTCTGAGCGGCTGCAAGACATTCTGGAGTCGGAGGGTGAACACTCAGTGGTCGTGGTGCACATAGGTACTAACGATATAGGTAAAAAACGGGATGCGGTCCTACAAGGTGAATTTAGGGAGTTAGTAGATAAATTAAAAAGTAGGAACACAAAGATAATAACCTCTGGATTACTACCAGTGCCACGTGCTAGTCAGAGTAGAAATAGGAGGATATTTCAGATGAATACGTGACTTGAAACATGGTGCAAGGGGGAGGGTTTCAAATTTCTGGGGCATTGGAATCAGTTCTGGAGGAGGTGGGAGTGGTACAAACAGGACAGTCTGCACCTGGGCTGGACTGGAACCAACGTCCTAGGGGCAGCGTTTACTACTGTTGTTCAGGAGGATTAAACTAACGTGGCAGGGGATGGGAACAAGTGCAGAGAGACAGAGGAGTGTAAAATGAGGGTAGAAGCAAAAAGTAGAAAGTTGAAAAGTAAAAGTGACAGGCCGGCAAATCCAGGGCAAGAACCAAAAAAGGCAACTTTTCAACATAATTGTATACGGGCTAAGTGTGTTGTAAAAGCAAGCCTGAAGGCTTTGTGTGTCAATGCAAGGAGCATTCGTAACAAGGTGGATGAATTAAATGTGCAGATAGTTATTAATGAATATGATATAGTTGGGATCACAGAGATATGGTTCCAGGGTGACCGAGGATGGGAGCTCACCATTCAGGGATTTTCAATATTCAGGAGGGATAGACATGAAAGAAAAGGAGGTGGGGTGGCATGCTGGTTAGAGAAGAGATTAACGCAATAGAAAGGAAGGACATTAGCCGGGAGGAAGTGGAATCGATATGGGTAGAGCTGCATAACATTATGGGGCAGAAAACGCTGGTGGGAGTTCTGCACAGGCCACCTAACAGTAGTAGTGAGGTTGGGGATGGCATTAAACAGGAAATTAGAATTGCGTGCAATAAAGAAACAGCAGTTATAATGGGTGACTTCATTCTACATATAGGGTGAAATAAATTGGTAAGGGTGCTGAAGAAGAGGATTTCTTGGAATGTATGCGGTATGGTTTTCTGAACCAACATCTCGAGGAACCAACTAGAGAGCAGGCCATTCTAGTCTGGGTATTGAGCAATGAGGAAAGGTTAGTTAGCAATCTTGTTATGCGAGGCCCCTTGGATAAGAGTGACCATAATATGGTGGAATTCTTCATTAAGATGGAGAGTGATATAGTTAATTCAGAAACAAAGGTTCTGAACTTAAAGAAGGGTAACTTTGAAGGTATGAGACGTGAATTAGCTAAGATAGACTGGCAAATGATGCTTAAAGGGTTGACGGTGGATATGCAATGGCAAGCATTTAAAGATCTCATGGATTAACTACAACAATTGTTCATCCCAGTTTGGCAAATGAATAAACCAGGGAAGGTAGTGCACCCGTGGCTGACAAGGGAAATTAAGGTTAGTATCAATTCCAAAGAAGAAACATACAAATTATCCAGAAAAAAGCGGCACACCTGAGGACTGGGAGAAATTCAGAGTCAAGCAGAGTAGGACAAAGAGCTTAATTAGGAAAATAAAAAAAAGATCATGAGAGAAAGCTGGCAGGAAACATAAAAACTGACTGTAAAACGTTTTATAGATATGTGGAAAGAAACGGATTGGTTAAGACAAATGTAGGTCCCTTACAGTCAAAAACAGGTGAATTGATCGTGGGGGACAAGGACATGGCAGACCAATTGAATAACTACTTTGGTTCTGTCTTCACTAAGGAAGACATAAATAATCTTCTGGAAATTGGAGACCGAGGGTCTAGTTAGATGGAGGAACTGAGGGAAATACATATTAGTAAGGGAGTGTTGTTAGGTAAATTGAAGGGATTAAAGGCAGATAAATCCCCAGGACCAGATGGTCTGCATCCCAGAGTGCTTAAGGAAGTAGCCCAAGAAATAGTGGATGCATTAGTGGCAATTTTTCAAAACTCTTTAAATTATGGATTAGTTCCTGAGGATTGGAGGGTGGCTAATGTAACCCGGCTTTTTTTAAAAAAAGAGGGAGAGAGTAAGCGGGGAATTATAGACCGGTTAGCCTAACATCTGTGGAGGGGAAAGTGCTAGAATCAGTTATCAAAGATGTGATAACAGCACTTTTGGAAAGAGGTGAAATCATTGGACGAAGTCAGCATGGATTTGTGAAAGGGAAATCATGTCTGACGAATCTCATAGAATTTTTTGAGGATGTAACTAGTAGAGTGGATAGGGGAGAACCAGTGGATGTGGTATATTTGGATTTTCAAAAGGCTTTTGACAAGGTCCCACACAGGAGATTAGTGTGCAAACTTAAAGCACACGGTAGTGGGGGCATGGTATTGATGTGGATAGAGAATTGGCTGGCAGACAGGAAGCAAAGAGTGGGAATAAACGGGACTTTTTCAGAATGGCAGGCAGTGCCTAGTGGGGTACCGCAAGGCTCAGTGCTGGGACCCCAGTTTACAGTATATACAAAGTCTTAGGCGAGGGAATTAAATGCAACATCTCTAAGTTTGCGGATGACACGAAGCTGGGCGGCAGTGTCAGCTGTGAGGAGGATGCTAAGAGGATGCAGGGTGACTTGGATAGGTTAGGTGAGTGGGCAAATTCAAGGCAGATGCAATTTAATGTGGATAAATGTGAGGGTATCCACATTGGTGGCAAGAACAGGAAAACAGATTATTATCTGAATGGTGGTCGATGAGGAAAAGGTGACGTGCAACGAGACCTGGGTGTCATTGTACACCAGTCATTGAAAGTGGACATGCAGGTACAGCAGGCGTTGAAAAAGGCGAATGTTATGCTGGCATTCATAGGAAGAGGATTCGAGTACAGGAGCAGGGAGGTACTACTGCAGTTGTACAAGGCCTTGGTGAGACCACACTAGAGTATTGTGTGCAGTTTTGGTCCCCTAATCTGAGCAATGACATTCTTGCCATAGAGGGAATACAAGGAAGGTTCACCAGATTGTTTCCTGGGACGGCAGGAGTTTCATATGATGAAAGACTGGATCGGCTATGCTTATACTCTCTGGGATTTAGAAGATTGAGGGGGAATCTTATTGAAACGTATATAATTCTAAAGGGATGGATAGGCTCGATGTCGAAAGATTGTTCCCGATGTTGGGGAAGTCCAGAACGAGGGGTCACAGTTTGAGGATAAAGGGGAACCCTTTTAGGACCGAGATGAGGAAAAACTTCTTCACACAGAGAGTGGTGAATCTGTGGAATTCTCTGCCACAGGAGACAGTTAAGGCCAGTTCATTGGCTATATTTAAGAGGGAGTTATATATGGCCCTTGTGGCTAAAAGGATCAGGGGCTATGGAGAAAAGGCAGGTACAGGGTTCTGAGTTGGATGATCAGCCATGATCATACAGAATGGCGGTGCGGGCTCGAAGGGCCGAATGGCCTACTGTTGAACTATTTTCTATGTTTCTATGTTTTTATCATGGTAACAAACGGCCAAAGTCAATAAGGCAGAGGTTGACCGTTTCGATCGATTACCGTGGCTGCATGCAAAATGGTACTGGGGTCAATAAAATTCATAACATTTCATCTTGACATGGTTCGTTTAACCATATAACCATATAACAATTACAGCACGGAAACAGGCTATCTCGGCCATTCTAGTCCGTGCCGAACGCTTAATTTCACATAGTCCCACCAACCTGCACTGAGCCCATAACCCTCCATTCTTTAGTGTCCAGATAGCTAACCGATTGAACTTTAAATGACAATATCGAACCTGCTTCAACCACTTCTGCTGGAAGCTCATTACACACAGCTACCACTATCTGAGTAAAGAAGTTCCCCCTCATGTTACCCCTAAACTTCTGTCCCTTAATTCTCAACTCATGTTCCCTTGTTTGAATCTCCCCTATTCTCAACAGTAAAAGGCTATCCACGTCAATTCTATCTATCCCCCTCATAATTTTAAATACCCCTATGAAGTCCCCCCTCTTCCTTCTACGCTCCAAAGAATAAAGATCCAACTTGTTCAACCTTTCTCTATAATTTAGGTGCTGAAACCCTGGTAACATTCTAGTAAATCTTCTCCCTACTCTCTGTATTTTGTTGACATCTTTCCTATAGTTCGGTGACCAGAACTGTATACAATACTCCAAATCTGGCCTTTCCAATGCCTTGTACAATCTCAACATTACATCCTAATTCCTATACTCAATGCTCTGATTTATAAAGGCCAGCATACCAAAAGCTTTCTTCACCACCCTATCCACATAAGATTCCACCTTCAGGGAACTATGCACCATTATTCCTAGATCCCTCTGTTCTACTGCATTCTTCAGTGCCCTACCATTTACCATGTATGTCCTATTTTGATTAGTCCTACCAAAATGTAACACCTCGCATTTATCAGCACTAAACTCCATCTGCCATCTTTCAGCCCACTCTTCTAACTGGCCTAAATCTCTCTGCAAGCTTTGAAAACCTACTTCATTCTCCACAACTCCACCTATCTTAGTATCATCTGCATACTTACTAATCCAATTTACCACCCCATCATCCAGATCATTAATGTATATGACAAACAGCATTGGACCCAGTACAGATCCCTGAGGAACACCACTGGTCACCGGGCTCCAATCTGACAAACAGTTATCCAGTTATCCACCTCTACTCTCTGGCGTTGCCCATCCAGCCACTGCTGAATCCATTTTACTACTTTAATATTAATACCTAAAGATTGAACCTTCCTAACTAACCTTCCGTGTGGAACCTTGTCAAAGGCCGTACTGAAGTCCATATTGATAACATCCACCGCTTTACCCTCGTCAACTTTTCTGGTAACCTCTTCAAATATTCAATAAGATTTGTCAAATATGACCATCCACGCACAAATCCATGTTGACTGTTCCTAATCAGACCCTGTCTATCCAGATAATTATATATACCATCACAAAGAATACTTTCCATCGATTTACCCACCACTGACGTCAAACTTACAGGCCGATAATAGCTAGGTTTACTCTTAGAACCCTTTTTAAACAATGGAACAACATGAGCAATACGCCAATCCTCCGCTCCATCCCCGTTTCGAATGACGTTTGAAATATTTCTGTCGGAGCCCCTGCTATTTCCACACTAACTTCCCTCAAGGTCCTAGGGAATATCCTGTCAGGACCCGGAGACATATCCACTTTTATATTCCTTAAAAGTGCCAGTACTTCCTCTTCTTTAATCATCATAGCTTCTATAACTTCCCTACCTGTTTCCCTTAACTTACACAATTCAATATCCTTCCCCTTAGTGAATACCGAAGAAAATAAATTGTTCAAAATCTCCTCCATCTCTTTTGGCTCCACACATAGCTGTCCACTCTGATTCTTTAAGGGACAACTTTTATCCCTCACTATCCTTTTGCTATTAATATAACTGTAGAAACCCTTTGGATTTATTTTCACCTTACTTGCCAAAGCAACCTCGGATCTTCTTTTAGCTTTTCTAATTTCTTTCTTAAGATTTGTTTTACATTCTTTATATTCCTCGAGCATCTCATTTACTCCATGCTGCCTATATTTGTTGTAGATATCTCTCTTTTTCCGAACCAAGTTTGCAATATCCCTTGAAAACCATGGCTGTCTCAAACTTTTAAACTTTCCCTGCAACCTAACAGGAACATAAAGATTCTATACCCTCAAAATTTCACCTTCACATGACCTCCATTTCTCTATTACATCCCTCCCATAAAATAAATCGTCCCAATCCACTCCTTCTAAATCGTTTTGCATTTTATTAAAGTTAGCCTTTCTCCAATCAAAAGTCTCAACCCTGGGTCCAGACCTATCCTTCTCCATAATTATATTGAAACTAATGGCATTGTGATCACGTGCTCCCCAACACGTACCTGCCTCACCTGACCTATCTCATTCCCTAACATGAGATCTAACACTGCCCCTTCTCTACTTGGTACCCCTATGCATTGCTGCAGATAACTATCTTGCACACATTTTACAAACTCCAAACTATCCGGTTATTTTACAGTATGGGCTTCCCAGACTATGTGTGGAAAATTAAAATCTCCCACAAGCACAACTCTGTGCTTACGACAAATATCTGCTATCTCCTTACAAATTTGCTCCTCCAATTCTCGCTCCCTATTTGGTGGTCTATAATGCACCCCTATAAGTGTTACTATACCTTTTCCATTCCTCAAATCCACCCAAATATCCTCCTTAGACGAGCGCTCTAATCTATCTTGCCAGAGCACCACTGTAATATTTTTCTCTGACAAGCAATGCAACACCTCCCCCTCTTGTCCCTGCGATTCTATCACACCTGAAGCAACGAAATCCAGGAATATTTAGTTGCGCAACCTTTGTGTCTTCTACTGATTTCGCTCCTGCGTTATCAAATCAGACGTTTCACAAAAAGGCACGGATCGAACAGTATATTATACTTGAACATCTCCTAAGTTCCTTTGTAAGGGCAGTGTTTCGGGTGCATAGAAAAGCTGAAAACAGTAGAGTACTGCAGTCTGATGTTTCAGATGGGAGTAATGCTGAGAAACACTCGGATATAGTTCCTGCGGAAACTGTCGGACGCTCATTGAGCGCCTCGGCCATTAGACCACAAGTGGAGTATATTTTGAGAGTGATTGAAAGCATTAATACCCAATGAACACACGGGTACACAATGAGAGTGTGAAAAGGCTGCAGAGAATCGAAACTGGCGGCATGAACAAAAAACAAGAATATTTAGGTCAACCCAAAGTGTAAAATAAAATAATCAGGTAGGGGTCGAGAGTAAGGCAATGTGACCAACAGCAACTTAGGTACGGGTAGATTGAACGTGCAGTGAACGCACTGTGAATGGCTGGGGTGGTCTATTTCAATTTCCTCAAAGCCACCGGGTCAAGAAAATGACAACATTAGTGAACCAATAAGCACGAGTTTTAATGTGGCGGGATACAGGTTACGTAGTAACTTCACTCACTGAATAGATGGTCTTCAGGTTTTCATTAAATCTAAACCCATTGATTTTCCGTCTCACCCACTGTCGTCTTGCATTCAGTTGCAGATCGACCGTAATATCCCAAACTCTCTAACCTCCCACCGCACCCACCCCCGGACTGATCGAGCTGTTATTTCTGGGCCATTTTACTTCTTTCGCTAAGGTTAATAATCTGTGTATACTAATCTTCCTGATTTGTTCCACAGCTACTCTTTCTGCGGATAGAAAATGTTCGACTGGTTTGTCAGTGGTGCAGATGCCATGTACTGTGTTCGTTTAACCCTGTCAGAATTTGCAACCCGTGTTTTGGACTAACAAACCATAGAAATGCAGAAGGGGCTATTTTTTTCTCTTCACTAATCACTATGTGCTCCGGGCTGAATACAGTGCGTGCCTGACCGGCCTTTAGCGAGAAAGTCAGACATGGCCCACGTCTTCGTGAGGAGCAGAGTCTGAAATGCCGCACAGATATTGGTCAGAGCTTCGGGAGGGGGACAGAGTGTAGATGAGACTTCTCTCTCTCTCTCTCTCTCTCTCTCTCTCTCTCTCTCTCTCTCTCTCGCCGAAGACAGGAATTGAATCGGGAATACGGGTTCATCGTGCCCGGTGACAGAGAGCATGAAAGTCTTTATTAGCCGAAGGCGTTTGATTCTACAGAGGAGGCGCTGATCTGTGGGGTTTACTTTGAATATTGAGTAATGGAGAGGACAGAGACTTGTACTGAGCCCAGAGTTAAAAACAAACAGGCGGATGAAGACGTCCATTGTAGCTGTGTGTGATATTTATGGAAGGTTAGTGCAGCGGGCAGGGATAGAGTTTGGAATCGACGCGAAGGTAAGTTTACATTCTCGATAAGTAAAAAACAACACAAAAAAAGAGAACGGCGCATATCTCTGAAAATCGGCGGTAATTGGTTCTGTCTACACGAAACGCTAGAGCAACTCAGCAAGGCTTGTTGACGACTTCCTAACCTACGACAGCGACCATCTAGAAGTTCGGGAGCAGCACAGCATGGGGATTCCGCTGCCTGGACATTTCCCTCTAAAATACGCCATTCAAAATCGAAATTCCCTCACAGTCTCTGAGTCAGGACCCTGGTACTGTCTCCCCAACAGCCATGCGGGATACCCAGTCCTCAAGTACATCAGCTGTTCCACAAGACAACTGGCACACCCGTTCTCAAAGACAGGTCGGGATAGATAATGCAATGCCGGGTCAGCTTGAGAAATTCACCGCTCTTGAGCAAGTAAAACTGAAATTGAATGTAAAGATTTGACAGCATCCTTAACTGTCGGAAAAGACAATAAGTCGTCAGTCTGTCACGGGCGTTTTCAACATTTACCGACTATAAATGCTGAGTTACGAATATATATCAAGCAAACAAAAAGGACAGTGTGTATTTGTGGGTAACATGGGGAGTAGTGGACGTGACATGCGTGTTGTTTGCGATAATAAGACCTTGGTACAGCTACCGCTCGAAATAGTTTCAACATGAGACTTCGACTTACCAGGGATGGCAACGACAGCAAGAATTGGATAGTAAATCGGCGCGAAGTCCAAGAGCGCAATGTGGATCCTTCGCGATAATGTGAGGTCATTTGAATGAGTTTTGAAGTTAGCATCCCCATTGAAACGTTCCGATCCATTGGTGTAACTTTCCACTGAACCGATCCCAGATTCCGACCCATTCTTGAACTGTCCCGCTCTACTCTCCAGGATCGGTGTGTCGGAACTCCGATTCCCAGGTCTGTTGAACAATGTCATTACCGGAGGCGTTGCTCGTACTGACAATCATTGTAGGCGACCCCTATTTGTACTAAAGAAGCACAAACCGATGACGCAATCAGATCCCGTGGATGTTCACTTAATTAATCCCAAAGCATGAACAGGTGCAGTTAACCCCTGCATAGACAGTGAAATAAAGCGGCAGGGATAGAGTGGAGGGAACAGTATGTAAGGAGCGGGGTTTAAAGCCGGATGTCATTGTCATCTGGTAGAGAAAACTATCACCGGGACTGATACACCGAACATTTTCTCCAGACGGCTGGAGCATCAGATAGTTGTTTCTTTGTTTGTCTGTTTGGCTTGCGCCGTCTGTAGTCGGCTTGTATAAGCCATCGGTGATAAACTTTCTAAGGCTCAAGGTCGAGATCAAAACCTCAACTTTACAAACGTACAAACCGATAAAAAGCCACAACTTATAAAAAGAGAAAGGTTGGAAGCAATGTGGCGCCTTTGAAATTTCGATGTCGAAACATGATAGAGTATCTGGCGGACAGTGATGCTCTAATGAAAATATATTGCATTCTCCGATTATAATTTATCTTGTACACTTGGATCTATACTCGGCATCATCCCCACCTCCCACCACGTTCACTTTTCATAAATTACGATGCCATTTAATTACATCTTTTAAATCACCAAGCGAGGGAGAAGTAACAATTTCTTGTCAATTACTTTGCACCATCAGAAGCTTCTGATTATATTTCTCCTCCCTGAATGGGCATTCTTTACAACGACGAGAAAATCTGCAGATGCTGCAAATCCAAGCAGCACACACAAAATGCAGAAGGAACTCAACAGGTCAGGCAGCATCTATGGAAAGGAGTGAATAGCCGACGTTTCAGGTCGAGATCCTTCATCGGGACTGGGAACAAAGAAGCCTGAAGTCCCACAGCAGCGGGCCGAAGAACGATAACTTCACTTTACCCATTCGATTCCCAAACATGTAATTAATTCTGTTCAGCAGCACTGTTCCCAACTTTGCATTAAAATGGACTGAGTTTTATTCTAATTGTCTTTGCTTGGAAAATCTGTGATTAATTTATGCATGGTTTATGTTGTTCCTTTTTTTTGGCGAATGCTGTTTGAATGATGTTGCGTGCCTGTAATAACCGTGATACTGCCGGAAATAAGTTTATATTTGCAGCTGCGCATACACGTAGCTCTCCACACAACTTTAAGCTCAGATTGCTACTTCCGAACTGTCACATACCTTGAGACCATAAGATATCGGAGCACAATTAGGCCACATCGACTCCGCTCCGCATTCCCACCATGGGCGAGTCATGAGCCCTCTCAACCTCTATCACCAACTTTCTCCCCCGATACCTTTGACATCCTTACTTATCCGGAACCTATCAATCTCCGCTGTAAATATACCCGATGACCTCCCCTCGACAGTCGTCTGTGACAACTAATTCCACAGATTCAGCACCTGCTGGCTCAAGACATTCCTCCCTATCTCTCGTTCAAAGGGGCGGCCTTCTATTCTGCGTCTGTGCCCCGTCTCCTGGACTGCCCAACATCTGTGCCCCCTCTCCTGGACATCCCCACAATAGGACACATCATCCTCATCTCCACTCTAAGTTTCCAATATGTGATGGATTTCAATGGTTCCCCCGCCAACTTCCATTTGTTTTCTAAATTGTCAGTGAATACACGCTGTGACCCCTCAAATGCTCCTCATAGGCTAACTTTTTTCATTCCCTAGATCATTCTCGTGAGCCTAGTCTGGACACTTTCCAACGCCGGCCCATATTTTATTTGATTAACGGTTTCAAATTGCTCACAATACTCCAAGTGCGAAGAGTCCAATGACACCTATGATGCCGTACGGCAAGAGGTACAGCAGAACACGGGCAAGGACTGTAGGAGGAGAAACAGTTTTTTTTCAGTAAGACTACTGAAATATCTGCCATGTCACATCACGTACGATGCCTCTGCACCGTTACGTTATTTACTTTTTTATTTGTATCGTATATACATCTCATAATTTGTGAATTTATGTGTGTAACATTACTTCAGTGCTGAGAGTGTGTCACGGGTATTTTGTTGTGCACCGTGATCTGGAGGAACGCTTTCTCGCTTGGCAATACACATATGCACAGTTGAATAAGAATAACCTTGAACATAATTGTTTCCGTATTCCATGTACAGTAAATGAATGCTAACTTTTTTTTTGCCTTTCTAATCACCGACTCAAGCTGCAAGTTAATCTGTCAGAAATCCTGCATCAGGTTCACCACGTCCCTTTGCACCTGTGATTTCTGAATTTGCTCCCCGTTTAGACAACAGGCTGCGACTTCATTCAATTTCGCAAGTTGCGAGAGCATACACCTCTCTACACTGCATTCCATGTGTCGCTTCTCATCCATGTGCTATCATAGAATCTGTCTAAATCCCTCTGCAGACTTCCAGCTACCTTGAGCATTACCAGCCCTGCACCTATCTTTCTCTAATGCACCACCCTGACCACAAAACCATCATCTCCATGTTCAATATTACTGACATTTACCGGGAAACCCCTCATGAACATAAACCTCTCCAGAAGATCACATCTTCCAATTATCATTATTATTATTATTAATATTATTATATTACTACTAAAACTACTGCTACTGCATTTCCGCAGCTCAAGCTGGTAAAGCATCAGGTACGGGCTTAGCCAAGCACATTCATTTATCCATTGCTGGGAACTTCCGGGGTATTCTGGTGGTTTTTAGTATTGTGGCTTCCTGAAGATCCACATAAGTATTTCTAGGCCTAATTACCTGAATGCTATTGTGCAGTGATTCTGTGACGATAACAGTTGTAGGTATTTCTATTGGGACAATCTATGCCCTGCTCATGTTCCACAGTCTTTCAATTTTCTCTTTTAATTCAGATTATTCTGGTGCTTTCTACTTTTTGATTCCTGCAGGTTAAGTGTGTTTGGACTGACAGTATCGATTAAGTGAATTGTTCTTTCTGGTTTATTGTCTAACAATACAATTGAACGGTTATATCTTATCTATAATAATTGTTCAGGCGTAATGTAATTTGAAGGACTCAACTGCGTGACTTAAGCAGGCATGTGTGTTCAGTAGGATATGCTGTATTTTATTGTTGAATTTGGAAAATATGTTTAGCATTTAATTGAATCCACAAAAGTAAAGTGAGTTTGTTTATTATTTATTTATGGAGACAGAGAGTGGAACAGGCACTTCCGGCCCATCGAGCCACACACACCGCCCAGCAATCCACTGATTGAACCCTAACCTTATCACGGGACACTTTACAATGACAAATTAACCTGTCAATCGCTTCACCTTTGGTATGTGGGAGGAAACTGTAACACCTAGAGGATACCCACGCGGTGAAGTGGGGAACGTACAAACCTCTCACAGGCAGCAACAGGAATTGAATCCCCATCGCCTGTACTGTAAAGTGTTCTGCTAACCACTACGCTACCGTACCCAAAATATACAGCGTCCTCCAATAAATCCACTCTAATCGAATAACGCCAGGTAACAATCATTATGAAGCTCTCTGGACAGCTGATAATAACAGCACCAATCCTGCGACACAGGGCACTCACTAATACGGCTACCTACAGAATCGCTCTACGAGAAATGCCATGGCATCTGTCAGAATCTGTCCCTGCCTCAACTCGTAATCAAGGAGACATAGAAACATAGAAACATAGAAAATAGGTGCAGGAGTAGGCCATTCGGCCCTTCGAGCCTGCACCATCATTTATTATGATCATGGCTGATCATCCAACTCAGAACCCCGCCCCAGCCTTCCCTCCATACCCCCTGACCCCCGTAGCCACAAGGGCCATATCTAACTCCCTCTTAAGTATAGCCAATGAACTGGCCTCAACTGTTTCCTGTGGCAGAGAATTCCACAGATTCACCACTCTTTGTGTGAAGAAGTTTTTCCTAATCTCGGTCCTAAAAGGCTTCCCCTCTATCCTCAAACTGTGGTCCCTCGTTCTGGACTTCCCCAACATCGGAAACAATCTTCCTGCATCTAGCCTGTCCAATCCCTTTAGGATTTTATACGTTTCAATCAGATCCCCCCTCAATCTTCTAAATTCCAACGAGTACAAGCCCAGTTCATCCAGTCTTTCTTCATATGAAAGTCCTGCCATCCCAGGAATCAATCTGGTGAACCTTCTTTGTACTCCCTCTATGGCAAGGATGTCTTTCCTCAGATTGGGGGACCAAAACTGCACACAATACTCCAGGTGTGGTCTCACCAAGGCCTTGTACAACTGCAGTAGTACCTCCCTGCTCCTGTACTCGAATCCTCTCGCTATAAATGCCAGCATACCATTCGCCTTTTTCACTGCCTGCTGTACCTGCATGCCCACTTTCAATGACTGGTGTATAATGACACCCAGGTCTCGTTGCACCTCCCCTTTTCCTAATCGGCCACCATTCAGATAATAATCTGTTTTCCTATTTTTTGCCACCAAAGTGGATAACTTCACATTTATCCACATTAAATTGCATCTGCCATGAATTTGCCCACTCACCCAACTTATCCAAGTCACCCTGCATCCTCTTAGCATCCTCCTCACAGCCAACACCGCCACCCAGTTTCGTGTCATCCGCAAACTTGGAGATGCTGCATTTAATTCCCTCATCCAAGTCATTAATATATATTGTAAACAACTGGGGTCCCAGCACTGAGCCTTGCGGTACCCCACTAGTCACCGCCTGCCATTCTGAAAAGGTCCCATTTATTCCCACTCTTTGCTTCCTGTCTGCTAACCAATTCTCCACCCACACCAATACCTTACCCCCAATACCGTGTGCTTTAAGTTTGCACACTATCTCCTGTGTGGGACCTTGTCAAAAGCCTTTTGAAAATCCAAATATATCACATCCACTGGTTCTCCCCTATCCACTCTACTAGTTACATCCTCAAAAAATTCTATGAGATTCGTCAGACATGATTTTCCTTTCACAAATCCATGCTGACTTTGTCCGATCATTTCACCGCCGTCCAAATGTGCTGTTATCACATCCTTGATAACTGACTCCAGCAGTTTCCCCACCACCGACGTTAGGCTAACCGGTCTATAATTCCCCGGTTTCTCTCTCCCTCCTTTTTTAAAAAGTGGGGTTACATTAGCCACCCTCCAATCCTCAGGAACTAGTCCAGAATCTAACGAGTTTTGAAAAATTATCACTAATGCATCCACTATTTCTTGGGCTACTTCCTTAAACACTCTAGGATGCAGACCATCTGGCCCTGGGGATTTATCTGCCTTCAATCCCTTCAATTTACCTAACACCACTTCCCTACTAACATGTATTTCGCTCAGTTCCTCCATCTCACTGGACCCTCTGTCCCCTACTATTTCTGGAAGATTATTTATGTCCTCCTTAGTGAAGACAGAACCAAAGTAATTATTCAATTGGTCTGCCATGTCCTTGCTCCCCATAATCAATTCACCTGTTTCTGTCTGCAGGGGACCTGCATTTGTCTTTACCAGTCTTTTCCTTTTTACGTATCTATAAAAGCTTTTACAGTCCGTTTTTATGTTCCCTGCCAGTTTTCTCTCATAATCTTTTTTCCCCTTCCTAATTAAGCCCTTTGTCCTCCTCTGCTGAACTCTGAATTTCTGCCAGTCCTCAGGTGAGCCACTTTCTCTGGCTAATTTGTATGCTTCTTCTTTGGAATTGATACTATCCCTAATTTCTCTTGTCAGCCACGGGTGCACTACCTTCCTTGATTTATTCTTTTGCCAAACTGGGATGAACAATTGTTGTAGTTCATCCATGCAACCTTTAAATGCTTGCCATTGCATATCCACCGTCAATCCTTTAAGTGTCATTTGCCAGTCTATCTTAGCTAATTCACGTCTCATACCTTCAAAGTTACCCCTCTTTAAGTTCAGAACCTTTGTTTCTGAATTAACTATGTCACTCTCCATCTTAATGAAGAATTCCACCATATTATGGTCACTCTTACCCAAGGGGCCTGTCACGAAAAGATTGCTAATTAACCCTTCCTCTTTGCTCAGAACCCAGTACAGAATAGCCTGCTCTCTAGTTGGTTCCTCGACATATTGGTTCAAAAAACCATCCCGCATACATTCCAAGAAATCCTCTTCCTCAGCACCTTTACCAATTTGGTTCACCCAATCTACATGTAGATTGAAGTCACCCTTTATAACTGCTGTTCCTTTATTGCACACATTTCTAATTTCCTGTTTAATACCATGTCCGACCTCACTACTACTGTTAGGTGGCATGTACACAACTCCCACCAGCGTCTTCTGCCCCTTAGTGTTACGCCGCTCTACTCATATCGATTCCACATCTTCCCGGCTTATGTCCTTCCTTTCTGTTGCGTTAATCTCTTCTTTAATCAGCAACGCCACCCCACCTCCCCTTCCTTCATGTCTATCCCTCCTGAATATTGAATATCCCTGAACGTTGAGCTCCCATCCCTGGTCACCCTGGAGCCATGTCTCCGTGATCCCAACTATATCATAATCATTAATAACAATCTGCACTTTCAATTCATCCACCTTATTACGAATGCTCCTTGCATTGACACACAAAGCCTTCAGGCGCTCTTTTACAACTCTCTTAGCCCTTATACAATTATGCGGAAAAGTGGCCCTTTTTAATGCTTGCCCTGAGACGTGTGTGAGAATATTGTTTGTGAATTTTATTTCGGCATTCAAATCGGTTGCGTCATCGACCAGGTTGAAGAAGCTCCCACTTCCCCTTCTGAGTAGACCACCGTGCAAATGGGTGTTGGACTTCCTAAACAACAGATCTCAGATAGTCAGTGTGCACAGCAACTCTCGCTTTCCTTATTTTTCAGAAATGGTGCTCCAGGTCCCGGACTGTGTGCTGAGTCCAGCGATGTACAAACTGCGCTCATCCCTGCATGAAAAGCACCCGAGTAATGGCGTTGTTGATATCGCAGATGACACGACAGTGGTGGGGTTCATCGTCAATAACAATGAGGAAGTAGAGGTGACCGCAGCTCACCGCCAGGCAGATAACTTCAGCCTCACTGTCAACAAGGCAATGGAGATGGTTATCGCCTTCGGGAGTCCCCGCACCACTCCTACCCCTCCAGAAATCTGCGGCGCAGCAGTGGAAATTGTGTGTGGTCTCAAACGCTTTGGGATGCATATATTGCACAACCCCTCATGGTCCCAGGTAAAATCCTACGCAATTCAGAACGCTCATATACGCCTTTCCTATCTGAGGAGGGCGGATGGTGTACATCAACCATCAGGACCACTGGCAGGTGTGTCGTGGAGGCCGATCCTGGCAGTAGTCTATTTGCCACGTATACAAACAGCCTGCTGAATAACTGTGTATCTCACCTCCGTCGTGGATCAGGCTACGGAGCTTCCACGCCACCATGACTGGACTCAGTAAATTACTTTCCCCATGCTGTAAAACATCAAAATTTCCACTCCACAGCGTACCGTCAAAACCACAACATAGCTAGTATTTTACTATTTCCTGTCAGACACGTTATCCAAATAAAATAATGATACTGATAATATCATGATAACAAGAGAAATAAATGAATAATAAATATTGAGAACGTCAGCTGACGATCCTTTAAAAATGGGATCTCTAGTTTGTGGGAACAGGTCAGTGATGGGGCGAGTGAATCTGTGTGAAGTTATCCCCTCTAGTACAAGACTCTGAGTGTTAAGGGGTAATAACTGTTCGTGAACCTGGTGCTGTTGGTCCCGAGACTCCTCCAGCTTTTTCTGATGGTTATGGCGAGAACTGAACATCGCCTGAACGGCGAGCTCCGTGATGATTTATACTGCTTTCCAGCGCTCTGTTTAGATGTGCTCAACCTCGGGAGTTAGGCTTTTCAAGTGATGGACTGGGCCGTGTCGAGTACTTTTTGCAGGGTTTTCCGTTCACAGGCTCTGGTGATTCCATTCATCCGTGAAGCAACTGGCTGTCCACCACACATTAATGTCAAAGTTTGAGATGTCATGGCCAGGAAATTATAGTTACCTGAAAGGCCGTGAATGTTGTCCACATGGACTTTCGCAAGGCCTTTTGCCAATGACCCGCTTGGGAGTTTGCTCAATCAGTCCCAATTGTCATTCAGAATGAGGTAGTAAATTTGTTTAGTCAGTGGCCTCGCCGGAATAGCCAGAGAGGGGTTGTAGATGGGTGTTTCTCTGACTGGAGGCCTGTGACTAGCGTTGTGCTGAACGACACTGCTTTGCGTCCATTGATGCAGGGCATCTGTATCAGCGATCTGGGTGATGAACCGGTAAACTGAATCAGCCAATTTGTGTATGACACCAAGACGTGAAAGGCAGTGGACAGCAAAGCGGGCTGTCAAAGCCTGCAATTTGGGAAAAGAAAATTCCCAAATATGGGAGATGGAATTTAATGCAGACAAGTGTGAGGTGCATCATATGGGTGGAAAAACCAGGTTAGGAGTTGTATGGTTAACAATAGGGAACTGAACTGAAGGGTGTGGTAGAACAGACCGATCGGTGAGTACAGATATATAATACATTGAAAGTGCCATCAAGATTAGGTAGGATCGTAAAGACAGCTCTTAGCGCATTTGCTTTAATAAATTAAGGACAACACAGCAGATCTGCAAGACAGCTGTAAATACCTAGGGATCCTGCAGACGCATGGAAGCCACGATAAGGACACAATAAATAATGAAAAATCCAAGACCTCCAAAGAGTGAGACAGGTTGTAAAAGGTCAGCTGAATGGGAAGAGGAAGATCGGAGCCATCAATACATTCGCCCCAGCGGTTATAAGATACCCCGTCACAATATTGTGCTGGCCAAGGAGCGAACTGGAAGCTGCTGATATCAATACCCGGAGACTACTAACAAGACATGGAGGATTCTATCCAAAGTCCATCGTCGAGCGACTATACACCCACTGGAATAAAGGACGACGGGGACTAGGAAGTGTCAAGGACACAGTCATGGAACAAATGAGAAACACCCATGAATATGTCAGGAAGATGGTCCCTGAGGCACCTGGGGGAATACCTCACACAGCAGGCAGGGGATATGGAAGTAGAAGAGGGTGAACCAGAGCCAGAGGACCAGAGGCCATGGAAGGACAAGCCGCTGCACGTGTGATGTCCCATCGCCAGATATCAGAGGCGGCTGACGTAAGCAAGTCCAGTCAATGACGAAATGGCCGGGCTGAGGGGCAGCACAGAGGCGCTACTCATGGCGGCACAAGAAGAGGAGCCGAACACACGAAGTGTGTCGAAACCTGAAGAGCGAATGGATGGACAAACCTCTGGGCGTCCACAGCCTTTCACAGGGTCTTCTGAGAATCAACGCCTCTGGCAAAGATAGTTCCACATTCGACAGAGATCGATGACGTACCAGAGGACGAGAGGATTCCTGTTATTTCTGAAGGAGGAGCTAGGGAACTGAGGGCCAGTGAGCCTCATATTATAAGTGAGAAATGCATAGTAAGGATTCTGAAGAGCCGGAATGGGCGATAATGTCTCGCGAATTGAACTGAGTTTATGAGCAGGTGAACAAACAGTTAGAAGCATATATGGTGCTAGGCATTTAATACCCGAGCATTGGCAAGTCCCCGCAAGATGGTCTGCTCCAGGATGTTACAATACATAGTGTCCAGCAATTAACATCGTGCTAGGTGGCACAATGTGCTGGTGGGATGGGGGGGTGTCATTATTTAGGATTGCATGCCTGTGACCAGTGATGTGCGGCAGCGATCGATGTTGGGTCTTTGATAAATCTTTTTCCAGGTCCTAAATTATCGGTCCCGCCTTCAATACCAGGGAAGCATGACTTGCAAAAGGATTCACTGTTACAAAACAACCTCTGAAATAGAGTCTGTAAGGTTTCTGGCGGCCCAAAAGTATGACATTGTTTCATGTCAAAACAGCGGAGGTTTAGATGCGAACTGCTCGCGTTTTGGAATTTATGAATTGTATTGTCACGCTGAACACTGAAAGATTTAACAAAACTGGAAATTTTATTAACCAAAGTGAAAAAAAACAAAACAGTAGAAATTACACATTCTTGTATAATTCAAAATAATTGAACCATAATGTCATTAGAGGCAAGGACGGTACGACGGAGCCCCGAAGGGTTAGCACCGCCACTTTAAATGCACTCCAGGGTACAAAGGAATCTGTGTCCAGCTAAGTAAAACCCCGACTCGTGACAAGCGTACAGGTAAACATTGTGATAAGCGACAAAAGTCCAAGCATACTGAATTGCGCACCCGCAAAGTCCCGAGGAAAGTTAATTGGTGCTACCCGAGGACAATGGCTACTGAAATGGAAACGAGCGAAGACCCAACTATAACACGTTAAAACACGGAACAATATATTATAACTGCCATTATTAAAACTCAGGAAACACACGCCCAAAAAAATTTTTTTAAAGAACACACGAAACAGGAAGCAAGGTTAGAGCTGTCAGAATCCTCCGTCGACGACCCGAGATTGTGACAGAGCCCGTCCCCCTATGGCCGGCACCTGACAGCCCAGCGCTACATAGAATGTACCACGGAATCCTGAAGTAAAGCCAAGATCCAAAATACCTCTGGTTCCTCCGGACCCTGTCAGTCCCAAACTATTGTATTGTCGGAGTCCCTTTTACTTCGTGAATTAAACAGTCTATGGATTGTGTAAACACTTTCACTGTCTAAGCTCCTAGGTGGAGTGTGTGACTTGGGATTCCGGGTCAATATCAATGTTTCAATGTGGATACAAGGAAGGTGGGATGAAATCTCATAGAACGAGAAGTTGTAACGGGTTAATTTTCCAAATGAATTTAATGCACTGATAAAGCGAGTCGCTAGTTTACGTGATTCTAGTTTGAGTGGAAGATAGTTATTTCAAAGCCAGATTGCTGACCGGAGCTTGGAAGTGAATTGAGCACCTCAGTCCCAAGCAGTATCAATGGGAAACTGTGTATACGGAAAGCCTGGTGTGTGAGATGCTCTGCGGTTTGTCCGGCTGATGGTACCTTGTTCAGAGGAATGAATCAGCAAGACCTGAAAAACCTATGGGGCAGAGCTGAAATAGTGGTGAATGAAAGTGACTGAGGCAGACTGGCAATAGACCAGGGGCGTGAAGGACAAGGTAGAGGAATGGGTGCTGCTCCGCACGACGGTTCCTCCAGTTTCCGGCAGTCGGCAGTATAAGTCAACGTCGATTGGATGAGCAAAAGCCAGGGTTTCCAAGGCGATAAGAGTGAAGACCATCGAAATCAGAATGAGGACAAAGATGAGCAAGTAAAACGGTCAGTTTTCGGGGGTGAGAATCCCTGTTAGCCACGGAATTAACCCAGTGAACTGTAAACACGGATGTCATCAGCCCCATAGTCTTTTCGCGGACAAATATAGGATCCACCTCGAAAACTCGGCTCCCTGTCTTTGCGTTGCCCTTAAAGTCTCCTGGTGAACCTATCTCCATTACAGTACCGGGCAGCGCTTTCCAATTCACAACCAGTTATTCTTTGTAAAACACATCGTGATGTTCAAGACACCATCAACCCCACTCCCGCATTCATCAGGCCCGGAAAGCAACAGATTTGGAAAGGCCATCGAAGAGGAAGAAAAATCGCTGCGGAACACAGAAAATGGGATAGAACTTCGGCGCTGATACAGGGTTTCGATTCGAAACGTCGACAATTACTTCACCCTACAGATCAAGCTCGATCTGACTCCTAATTGAGGTTGTATGCTGCCATGGAAATCTCGACCCTGGCCTGCGTATTGCGTCCGATAGCACGCATAGTACCTCAGGAAATACAAGGAAGTTCCCGGACTGTACCTTCTTGAGCAGCGGAGTTCACACTTTGTGCAGAGTCAGTTCAGGATGGATCGTACAAACAAAACAAGAAGCATTTGAACGGGTGCGAATCGGATGACTGACCGGAGAACTGCTGAGAACGTGGAAATCTGCGGAGTCAGTGGGAGCTGGTGGAAGAAATATGGTGTTCATTGAAAGGTGGAAGGTTCATGGTGTCATGGAAAACCTATGGGGAAGCGGGCAACCCGTTGAGTTTGGTGGCGAGGTGTAGGGTCATTGGGAAATGTCGGTATGAGTAGGGTTAGTGGGCACTAGTCGGGATGTGTTGGGGTTGTTGTCCAGTGGGGAGGTATGGTTTCAATGGAACTATCACGAATGTGCTGTGGTAGAGGAAGCTGTTGGAGAGGAGGTTTCAGAACGGAACAGTTTGTCGAGGATTGGGTTAGTAAGCAATATATTTGGAGGTGTGTGGTTGGTAGAGGGTCTGGTGGAATGTAGGTCAATGAAGCGGCCGATGTGTGATTGCCCGATCAGGGGTTAATGTGACGGCGTAGCTGTTGGAACGATTAGGTCAGCGGAAAATCTGATGGGAAGGAATGGAGTCACTGTCATACGTCGATCATGAAGACGTAGATTCTGAAGGAAAGCTCAGTGAATTGCTGTGATAATTGGGCTTGTGTAAAACTTCTGGTGTCCGTGATTTCAGTGGCAAGGACCCGTGGTTATGGAATGGACTCATTGTGTTTTGCTCGACAAGGTTCCGTCTCACTGGGAAGAGATCTTACAGAGAGTTGAGGTCAGTGGGAGCAGGTGGAGGATGGGTGTGTTCAGTGTGAGAGCGTGTGTCAGTGGTGGAGGCTTGTGGAAATTTCTGGATCAATGGGTACCGGTAGCGTGCAAGGCGTTGGGGGATTGGAAGAGGCTTGTGGAGGAGTTGTGCTGTCTGTTTTGTTAACTGAAGCCGAGCCGAGGTCAATGTGTCTCGTTGCAAACATGAGTCGTCAGTGCTTGAATGTGGTACAAGAGGCGTGATTTCATTGGGATTCATAATACAACACTGCTCAGTCCTCAGTGTTGAATTTTAAATGCCATATTTCCCGTTACTCTATTACTCGTCCTGCATCACCTGGTTTTGCAACTCCAGACTTACTCAGCTCTTTATTAATGTTACGAGCAACAAAGTTCTGCTGCAACTGATCTCTGAGGAAATCCAGTGTAACTGTTCCACCTTCCAGAAAAAGGAAACATACCAGTGTTCTGTTTTGTTTCTGTACAGAAGCAGTTTCTATTATCCCAAGATATTTAATCTTTCTGACAGTCAATTGTCTTGCATCATCTTATATACCTTTTGGAAATCGGGACCTATCCCATTTGTTTATTCATCCACTGCATCATTGGAGGATTCTATCCCGTTTACTTCTTTTTTTTAGTTTTGGAAGCGATTTCACTTTAGAAATTCAAATTGTCGAAGTGACGACCGATAGAGACCCTTTGCGGCATTTTATTTCTCTGTTTGGAAAGCTGCTTTGATTCGAGGCGCATTATTTGTGTTTACCCCGTACTGACCATTTACAATGCGGCCCGTTGTTTCTGCGCTCCTTTTTTTTTAATATTCCCTGACAGATTCTCTCTCATCTTCCATCATTCAAGGATAATCTAACCCCTATCCTTCCGAACTTTTCATATAAATGAAAGTCAACTGATTTTAGCAATTGTATTGGAAAATTTTGTTTAATTGGCAAGAAAAGAAAGTTTAACATGAGTAGTAACACTTAATATTGTAATTTACCTTACTAAGGCAAAATTGGCAGGTATACGTTAGTTCCGCCGAAGATAATGTGAAATACCAAAAAGCATCCATCTTCATAACAATGAATGACTCATGACTGCCGCCTCCAGGAATAGTTGGAGTAGCGCTTGTTCCATTCATCCAGTGTGGTCACAGGCGACAGGTTCATTCTCCTGCTTCCATTTCATTTCATTTCCTTCAGCAGACCGGCAACAGCTACGGTTGTAGGATAAGTGGATCAGCTGCAGAACTTCCTGCTGAAACTTTGACAGTGTGGAATATAAACATCTATAAATCCACTTTGATTGTCCTACTCACGAATCATGGTGGAAATGTGTTTTTATTCCGTCATGCTGTTGGCATGGTTGAGTATCGAGGAATTTGTTCACAATTTAACAGCGTTTCTGGCAATTTGAATTAAGCTCAGTAAACCAATAGAATACCGCCCCCCCCCGCCCACTTAGTTAGGAAAGCTAGTTCCAGAGGGACATGTGGTTGTATATTCCAGTTGGGTCACTGGGGAGGTTCAGCTGTCTAAACCTACGGTCCGGCCTGGTCCAGCCCATCAAAAAGGTGAAGACATTCACTGCCTACTGATATCTACAAACACTGTACTCAGTTCATTTGTAATTAGGCTCTGTGATCGTTGCCGACCCTGTCAGCGATACCGCACCCCGTGACGGGAGGTATGGATCAATGACATTGGAGAGCAAGGAACGGGGAGAGTAAATACAGGAGAGCAAATAACTCCGGAAAATCTGAATTTCATTCATTTTATCTTCCTTCAATGCCGGATTAGAGATCAGATCGCCATTGCCAATATGATTATTATACATTCTGCAGATTTGCTGAAAATCTATCAGTTTTAATTGCAACAAACACTCTAATGTAATGGGTTTACCTCTGTTGGCATCACAGTGATACTCGTTATCTCCAAACACTACTCCCGCGGATAAACTCTGAGAGAGGGTCTGCATTACCACCGACAGATCTTTTGATAAATTAGTTTAATGTTAAATAAGCATTCATGGCTAAATGAGATTTAGCCCCACTGGGCCATGACGCAGCACCATTAGAGATTGTTCTCGGCTCATTTTACTGGGTGATCATAGAAATATAATTATAAAAGAAGCAGCGGGAGAGCCAGCAGCTTCCAGTAGCCTCAGTAATACACAAGTGAGATACGGCTTTGTCTGTCAGAGACGGATTCTCACGTTTGGATCCAAGTACGCAAATTCAAATGTCTGAATTTGAAAGCATTCATCAAATTGTGATTTCACCCAGAAGCAGATGGGAGTTCCGGATTGCTAAACTGAATTTACACCAAACACACCCTGTCTACACCATTTCGTTTAGAAAAGGCTAATGTGAAAGGAAGTCGGGTAACCTGTGCAACAATTTCGAGACGGTTGTGATATTTAAGCAGATGGAAACTACTTGTTGATTACTTAATGTTTTTAAAGTGATATAGCAATTCTGGATTGTACAGTACGTTTCCAGACATCTCGAATTAGACGAAGGGGCAGCTGCATCGTTATGTACTCCATCAAACGGCCAGGTCAATAGGACATGGGGACTGATTTGTTGTCAAATTAGAGCAAAATTGGGCCGAGCACGATCACATCTCATTCACAGTGTGGGTTTCGATTTGTGCTGAAACTAGAGAAGTTCAGCCAGACAGGAAAAAAAGGCAAAAAAAAAAAAAAAACGTCTCCCAGTAAAATGGTGATTATAGTAAGGAAACTGAAACATTAACTAAATGGAAAACTCCGAACAATACAGAAAGGGATTGGATGTCGCGATTGGCAGCCACGGCCAGATCACTCCAAAGGCTCAGGTAATGCAACTTCGAGAATGGATCGATGCGCTTTCAATTTTGGATACTTGGGTGAGTTAATGTGCAAGGTAAAACACATTTTACTGAAGGGAGATAAACAAACAACTGACAACTATATAGGACCCTGGTCAGACAACACTCGGAGTACTGTGCTCAGTTCTGTTTACCTCACTACGGGAAGGATGTGGAAACCATAGAAAGGGTGCAGAGGAGATTTACAAGGATGTTATCTGGATTGGGGAGCATGTCATATGGAAACAGGTTGAGTGAACTTGGCCTTTTCTCCTTGGAGCGACGGAGGATGAGAGCTGACCTGATAGAGGTGTATAAGATGATGAGAGGCATTGATCGTGTGGGTAGTCAGAGACTTTTACCCTGGGCTGAAATTGTTGCCAAAGAAGGACACAGGTTTAAGATGTTGGGCAGTAGGTACAGAGGAGATGTCAAGGGTAAGCTTTTAACTCAGAGAGTGGTGAATGCGTGGAATAGGCTTCCGGCGATAGTGGTGGAAGTGGATAGGATTGGGTCTTTCAAGAGACTCCTGGATGGCTACATGGAGCTTAGAAACATAGAGGGCTGTGGGTAACCTGAGGTAATTTCTCACTAAGTACATATTCGGCACAGCTTTGTGAGCCAAAGGGCTTGTATTGTGCTTTAGGTTTTCTATGTTTCTGTGTAACTTATAACAGGAAATGAGAGTCTTTTACTGAAAGAAAGGGAAAGCTGAACTGTTGGGAACAAAAGTATTGTTTGAGGACAGGAACGTTTTCACAGAGTATAATTTATTCATATGTTTGCAGAGCAGATGTGGATTTATTTTTTCATGACACACGCCGGTGATAATAAACCGGATTCTGATTCCGAAATGGGGAAGTTATTTGACTCTTTCTCCTGCGGGTACAGACTTCCAAACAATTTCAAAACTAAATTAGCGGGAGAGAGCAGAAGAACTTTCAACTGCCCTCTGAATCTGGTCTGGGTCACTCCGTAAATAAATGTATTTGTGCAAGTGCTGAAATTCTGAATCACAGAACCTCAAAACTTTCTCCATCTCTCGCATTGTATCCTGCTGATTTATTTTGCATTTTGTTAGTCTCATTATACCTTTCTTTATGCTTAATATTCTGCACGTATCTAATCCGAAGATCATGTTTATAACGTCAGAAAATAGTTCAACTATTTGAATTAATTATGTCAGTTTTATTGACGAAGGAGCGTATAATTTCAAATCGCTCATGCATAAAAGGTATGCCAAGATCTAATTCAGATTGTTGCTTTTGATTTGATTACCAATTTTAGTCCGTTTTAGTAAATGAGAGATCTACTGAAGTTTGATTATCGCCACAGTAGTTTACGGCAGACACAATCTCAATGGTTCCTCACATGGCCTTAGATCACCTGGGGGGGGGGGGGAGGAGCCTTTGTGTCAGGATGCTGTTAGTTGAATATAGCTCAGCGTTTAACTCCATCATACCCACAGTCCTGAATGATAAACTATATAATCTGGGCCTCTGTACCACCCTCTGCAATTGGATCCTGGACTTACTAACCGGAAGACCACAATATTGGAAATAATACCACTTCCTCCACCACCCCCAACCCCGCTAATGATCAGCATGGCGCGCCTCTGGAGTGTGTGCTCAGCCCACTGTTCTAGTCCCTCTATACACACGACGGTGTGCTAGGTATAGTTCAAATACCGTCAAAAAATCGCTGATGACACAACATTGTTGGTAGAATCTCAGAGGGCGTACAGGAGCGAGATATACCAGCTGATTGAGCAGTGTCGCAGCAACAACAATGTCAGTGAGACGAAAAACCTGATTATGAAGTTCAAGAAGGGAAAGAGAAAGAAACGCCAACGGATCCCCATAGGAGGATCAGAAGTGGGGAGATTGAACAATTCAAAATTGCTGGGTGTTAAAGTCTCCCAGGGTCTAACCTGGTCCCAACATGTCGACAGAACAATTAAGAGGCAAAGACAGTGGCTATATTTCATCAGGAGTTTGAAGACATTTGGCTTGTCACCGGAAACACTCGAGAACATCTACACTCGTACTGTGGAGACCATTCTGACAGGCTGCAGCAGAATAATTGAAGTTACAAAGAATTGTAAAATTAGTCAGGTCCATTTTGTTTTCTAGCCCCCACAGGATTCAAGACACCTACAAGGACCGGTGCATCGTAACCCAATGTCCATTACTACTGACCTACATCACCCAGGGCATGCCGACCTCCCATTACTGCCGTCCGGAAGAAGGTACAGAGCATGAAGGCACACGTTCAGCGATTCAGGAACAGTTTCTTCCCTTCTGCCAGACATTGAAACCACGAGGATGCACTTGCTGTCTTGAGACAAATTAGCGTGGATCAATCCACAGGTCCTGACAAAATGTCCAGCGGACCCAGTGGGAAGCGAGAGATGAAATTGGACTGGCCTTGGTACAGGAATTTTATATATCTTTAGCCATGGTTGAGATGCCGGCGGAATGGAGTTTTGGAGGATAGCTAAAGTTGTTCATGGATGACTGTAAGAAGTAGCTTGGTAACTATTAGCCGCTGAGCCGGACCTGACTAATATAGAACATAATAGGTAAATATAGGTAATATAGAACATAAAAGGTGACTAATATAGAACATAATAGGTAAATATAGGTAATATAGAACATAAAAGGTGACTAATATAGAACATAATAGGTAAATATAGGTAATATAGAACATGAAAGGTATACTTAGGGATATGAAAGACAGTGTCTGATTAAGGATTGCCAACAGGGCTCCGAGCGCGGTAGCTTGTGTCTAATTAATCTTATGGAGTTTTCCACGAAGTTTACCAGGCGGATTGATAAAGGAAGGATAGTGGCGGGTCCGTTGATGTTTATTAACGATCGAGATGATAATGAGGTAAATTTGGTCAGTAAATTTGTGGATGATACTAAGGCTGGAAGCGTAATGGACAACGGGGAAGGTTGTTAAGGATAGCAGCGGAATCTTGAACATCTGGAAAAATAGGAAGAAGTTTACAGACGGAATATGCAGAATGAAGATGCTTTTTGAACACGGATTCTGGGTCTGCCCACAACGAAATGACACTTCTGGAGTGGGCGTCATGTAATGAACCAGATTTGATTACAGTAAAGGAACTCCTAATGAGACAATGAGCATAATATAATGGAAGAGGATTCATCCTGTGTTCTGAGAGGGACGAGCTAAATTTAGATGTGTCGGTATCATAGTGGAATCAAAATCAATTCAGAGGCATCCGGAAGTATCTGAGGAAAGGAAGGAGACAACAGCAGGGATGGTGGCAGAGCATCAGTGGCTGGAGTTTCAGCCAGCAGTTCAGATGGCGCAGGGTAGATTCCTCTATAAGAAGATGTGTTCTAAAGGGAGGATGAGGTACCCATGTCTGACAAAATAACTCGTGTCTCTGTTATTCCCCACGACAGCATTGAAGTGTTTATAAAAGCACAGACTGTTCTGTTTATTGAACTAAAGTGTCATTTTGAACGTCCAAATTATGGATTTGACGGCTCTAACAATTCAGCATTGCATTCAGTTAATGTCGGGTCTGCAGACCTCTCCAATCCCGGTGGTAGCTCTCCAGGAAGTCACAGACACGCGGTCAGTATGCCGAGTTGAGAGTTTGTACCGATCCGATAGGAACTGATCCACGTCCTTCCCCGTCTGCAGATCAGCCTTGATTTGATTCCCTGCTGCGTACAGACTCACATTCACGAGTCTTTAAAACGCACCTTCTCAGTATTAGGATTCTTTGCAGAGTTTGTGGGGATTTTGTGTACATCAGTTGTTGCAGCGTTTCTCTGTTTATGTATGGCAGTTCGGAAAAGAAACGTTTATTTTTCTTCCTCACCCTTCTGTAAAAGTCAGCAAAGAAAAAGATCTGAAGATAGGATATGAAAATACATACGGACTTTGATGATAGTCTTACTTTGAACCGGTAATTTCTGAAGTATCCTGTGATTCGAGCAACACAGGGATTCGTATTTTCATTGAAGATCGTTTAATAACTTGTCTTAATTTGATTTTGCGCAAACGGATAACTGAGTAGTTCATCCCTGTAGTTGCACACTTTGCCTCTTGATGGAAAATTAACAATTTAGTATCCAGACTAGGGGGCGGGCATTTAGACTTAAATGTAATATCAACGCGCCGAGTGTGCTCGGATATTCAGTCACTGTGCGTGGTCAGTGATGATGGGGTATTGCTATTGACAGTAAAATTGTGTTAAATAACGAATTTAAATATGAACATCGCTGTTACGTCCAAGTTAGGACAGGAAATGTAACGACAGTGTTAGTTTAGTGAGGGAAGTTCTGATTGAGCAAGGAGATGATCTGCGCGGATATTCATGGAACTGATACAAACATTTCTAACATGATTGCCGAAGTTGAGGGAGCGAGCTCGTCTGTGTGCTCAGTGATCGGTCTGGATAGGCAGTGATAATACCAGAGTGGTCAGTGACGCGCCGCCAGCCTCGTGATTGTTCTGTTTACTGTGTGTTGAAATGATGGGTCACTCTGAATGAGGAAACCCTGCCAGCGATCTCACTCACGTTCGAGAAGCGCAATAAAATTAATCGTTAATCTTCACGCTCGATGGTGAAAGTTTTCTGTCATTCATGAAATACCTGATTTTGCAACATATTGTTTGCGTGAGGTCGCGGTAACCTGTCGAGTGCAGGAAATTGTTCGATATGAACAACTGGGGATGAAGGAAATCCCGGCTGACGTCATAAAGATTAATGCGAAGGTGTTTATTTTCAGCATAGCATGGGCGAGCAAACGCTGGTGGAAAGTGCTGGTACCGCAGGGGGACTCTACGTGCAATCTAAACATAGAGTAGAAGTTATGGTAAAGGACACAAAATTAATACTCCCCGTCGATACACGTCAGGAAAGCGGTCTTTACAGTTGCAGTATTCACTGAAGGGAGGGGGAAATTCTGCTGCTGTTCTCCACACATAATGTCGATATTCTCATGTCTGTAAATAAGAACAAATTTCCCGAACTGAGAGAGATCGTATCCCATGGTGTGTGTGGTAGGCTGGGTGGAAATTTCTAAAGACATGGAGAAACACAGCACAGGAACAGGCCACTCGGCCCGTGTAGTCATGCTGAACTATTCTGCCGGGTCCCATCGACTTGTGCCACGACCATAGCCCTGCCCTGCACGCCACTCCCGTCCATGTACTTACCCTAACTTTTGTTAAATGTTGTAATCGATCCGGCGCTCGTCACTTCCTTTTTTTTTTGATTTTTTTAATTTTATTTTTATTTGGATAATGAATTCACAAATATCATGTACTTTTTTCACACATATAACCTTTTCCAGCCTGTTCCACTCTCGCCACCCTCATGTTCCTCTTAATCATTTCACCTTGCACCCTTAACCGATGACCATAAGACCCACCCAACCTCAGTGGGAGATTGCCTGCTCGCACTTACCCTGTCTATACCCCTCAAAATGTTATACACCTATATATCAAATCTCCCATTATTCTCCTACGATCCAGGAAATAAAGTGATAACCTATTCAAGCTATCATAAATCTATCCTCAAGACCTGGAAACATTCTCGTAAAATCTCTATGAACTCATTCAATCTTATTGATATCTTTCCTTCAGACAGCTGAGCGTAACTGCGCACAAATTCGGGCTCACAAACTCCAAAATAACATCTCATCTCCAATACTCAATACCTTGACTTATGAAGATCTATGTATGTACCAAAAGCTCTCTTTACGACCCTGTCGACCTGTGATGCCGCTTTCGAGAGATTATGGATCTCTATTCCCGGATCCCGCTGTTCCACCGCACTCATCGGTGACCGAACATTCAACGTGTAATTCATCCCAAAGTGCAACAGCTCGCAGATACCTGAATGAAATTCCATCCACCACTTTCCTGCCCATTTTGCCGGCTGGTCCATTGACCCTAAATGACCTTAATAGATCTGGGGAAGTCTGGCAAGTTTAGAACACACGCCAATGACATTAGGTCTGTGCTAAGTCTGAAGGAGCAAGCCGTTCCAGAGTTTTAAGTCTGTAGATCCCTATAGGTAAAACACCAAAGTATGTGCGCTGTATTTCCCCCGTATTTCCCGCACTTTGAAATCCAGCAACTTGTCTGTCCTTGCCATCCCCCGCGGCCAAGTTGGGGCTTCAATAAAAAAAAACTACAGCAATTGCACCCCGAATGGCGGACTGACATTTGCATTTCCACAAAATTAACATCAATTTTTTTCAAACTTCAGTTAACATTGAGATTGCAAGGTGTTTCTTGATCAGCGATATCTGGGAAACGAGACAAGAGCTTACCTCCAGTCTCGAACAGCGAACTGGGGGGACTGGTCTGTTAAACAAGAGAAGTTTCGGCAACACAGAATCGCACGCTGGAGCGGTGCAGTGCATCCGAACCAGGCGGACAGTGGGACTTGCAAGACAGAACTGCGGGCCACAAGGGCGTCACTGATCTACACTAACAAACGTAGGTCGTTCACTCGGTAAGAGAGGGGTATGTAAACGAGTGAATGCAGAAACTAAAAACGATTGAAAGGATCGTCAGTTGAGCTGGAGTGAAGAAACATGCGCGATAGTAAGGCGAGTGAGGAATGAGAAGACCACGTAATTACACCGGTTCCCATTGGTGCGGAGTTTGCCTGCAATGAGTGGCGAATTAGTTGGGCCAGTCTGCGAAACATCACTAATTCATCACATCCTCGCAGCAATGAGAGCCAGGGGATGTTTTATCGCGTCCTTCAGTTGCTCCCTAAACTTGGTCTGGGTGACGGCGTAAAAAGCCGTGTTTGTGCAGCAGCTCAGAAGCTGCAGCATCGAGCCCAGTCCTCGCAGAGAATCAGGAGGATGCAGCAACGCAGAGCAGCAGACGAAATTGCCAGAGATGACCAGCAGTAAAACGAGGGATTTCCTGCGGCTCTCCATCTGCGGGTCCCTGTCACCCTGTCCCTTGTCAGCACGCCGGAGTCTGCTGCGCCCTCTGCTGGTGACTAGAACATGCCGGACGGTTAATCCATTCGTCAGGAGAACCAGCAGGAATGGGATTACAGGATGAGGAGGTAATTAAATAATTCCATTGGTATTGAGACGGATAAAGACATATAATGCGCGGTATCCATACAAATAAATGGATGAATTATCATTGCATAACGCCCTGGGAGCCGAAAATACCAGTAGGTGTTTCTTAAACAGCTGATTGCAGTCACTGCCCCCAGAATCACAGCCGTAGTTTTCCCTGTGCAATATTTTGTTTTCAGTTTCTGGCGACAGATGGCCACAAATCCATCAAATGTGAAAGTGTCGGTGAACCACACCGGACAATCGGTGGCGGCGTAAAGCAGGACGGCGTGGATATTACACACCGGTGTATCCGCAGCCCAGAGGAAAAGTTCCATTGATGCGGGATCCTGCTTAGTATTAGGTCCAGTGCAACGACCATAAGATCCGCCGCTGCCATGGCAACCAGGTAGCGAGTGACAACTCTGGAGAGACCGCACTTTCCTCCCGACAAGATTAAAATCGTCACCAGGTTCACTGCGAGGAGCATAGAAAATAATCAGTAGACACACATCAGGGAGCCTTCTCTGTGAGGTGGACATACAATTTATCAGATTTGTTTTCTGTCATGTTAGTAAATCATTGCTCCTCAGGAAGTCTATAGAGAAAATTAACTACTAGATTCAAATCCTGGGTGAAATTAGCGAAAAAATCAAAGGCAAAATTTGCCGACAGATATCACCCAAGAGCAGCAGCGAATAACACAGATGAGGATCACTGATAATTTCGCAACTTCGGGCGTGTTTGGGGAGAAGATGTAAATGGGACATCAAACACGAACTCTACAGAAACTTAAATAACTTTCCGGAACAACGACTGCTTACATCAACGGCAGGCTTGCGCCACTGATCACTATACCCGCCGTCCTGCCGTGCAACAGTCTTTGGCACATATATATAGCTAGGGAGCCTGAGAATAGGACACAGTCCCGTGTTGTCAACGTGGAGTGGAGAACCGGCTTGCAAATCTGGCGGGAGAAAACTATGTTGCGAATTACTGACAATTACAAAATGTCTCCCTGGTGTTTCCCGCTCCCTCCACTCTCCCTCCCGCTTTTCTCAACTATGAGCCCCTCTCCCTGATCCCTTCCCACTCTCAGTCCACAGCAGAGACCCGTATCAGAAACAGATTTGTCATCAACATCTTATGTCAAGAAATTAGTTATTCTTGCGGCAGTAGTACAGTGTAGTACATGCAATTACTACGGTACTGGGGAAAGGTCTCCGGCACCCTCGCTATATATAAAATACTGTCACCGATCATCCGATCTGCAGTAGCTCCAGTGAATTCGCTCAATGAGCGAGTGATTCGGAGAAGCGGAATCTATCTAAGTTTCACACGACCCATTGACTGATTCGCAGCCGCTGACCTAAAACTCGGAGAAACTGGTCGACTCCCTAGGACACGTTGAGCAGGAGATCTGACTTTGCGGCGGCGGAGGCTATGTTCACAGGCCGGAAGTTAACTGGGATGGTGATATTCCTATGATTTTTTTCCTCCAAGGTTCTTTATCCCCTTCAGTTACTCCTGCCCTTATTAAAGAGATTTTCCTCCATTTCTCTGCATTTATTCCATTCCAGCTGAAATTTTACTTACCCGCAATAATGTCCTCTTTTATCCCCAAAGCAATGCATCGCAGCCCGTTAGTAATTTTTCAGTTTGCGGATTTTTCTGTTTTTCTTTTCGCTTCAGAACACCGACAGGGTTCACAGTCAACTGCAAACATCCACATAGTTAACAGCATTCTGAAAGACCCCACGCATTCCTCATACAAACTCTTCTCCCTCCTGCCATCTGGCAAAAGTCACCGAAGCATTCGGGCTCTCACGACCAGACTATGTAACCGTTTCTTTACCCAAGCCATCAGACTCCTCAATACCCAGAGTCTAGACTGACACCAACCTACTGCCTTCTACTGTGCTTATTGTCTTGTTTATTATTTATTGCAATGCCTGCACTGTTTTGTGCACTTTATGCAGTCCTGGGTAGGTCTGTAGTCTAGTGTAGTTTTGTGTTGCTTTACGTGTTCCAGCCTGGTTTTTGTATTGTTTCCTTTTGCACCATGGTTCCGAAAACTTTGTCTCGTTTTTACTGTGTACTGTACCAGCAATTATGGTCGAAATAACAATAAAAAGTGACTTTACTTGACTTGACTTGAAACGCTGACCATAATAAAATAATTAGTGATGAATGTTTTTGAATGGAATCAGTTTGTACAAAGACTACTCGAAATCACTGAGATCACTGTCAAATGAGCTGGCCGAGAATTAAAAGAGAACAACAGTAAGGACACTGGCATTTTATAATAGTGGAGTTCTAATTGTAGAATGACATCTGATACAGACATCGTTTGGAGGACAGTCAGAGGAGAGCGAATGATCACGAGATTATTTTAACGATAGTATAGTACAAATCGAGATGCCTTTCCTTTTTTTTTGAATAAAATGCCAATGGAATTCAAGGAAGAAATCTAAACCTCAGACGGTGTTGCACTATTCAGTCCATACAGACAGCTACATTTTCTGCTGCACAATGTTATTCAGATGAATATTGTTTGAAATGACCACAGAATAAGAGAGTCGGGATTATAGTCACCATAATGTAACTCCTCTCAAGAGAAGACAGATAATGAGCCGTCTCTCTTTATCATTATTATAACCCAATTCTAAGAAAGCCTCAGAGTGACATTTGAAAAGCGAATGAAGGATTGTTTTAAATTACGTGAATTACCACGGGAAAGGGCAGAGGTGGAACAATTCAGACATTTGCTCACAAATTCCGGTAATGCGGAGATGGAGCTGCAGCGGGACGAATGCCAGTGGTGAACCGTGAGGAAAGGATCACGGATTCCCTGGACAGCCCGGGAGTTTTAGAACAGACAGTCGGTTCTGGGAGAAGTGGGAAGGCGGGATGTTCTGTTCGATGACGTGGCAGGCACGTACGGAGCCGGGCGGTGCTGGGTGAGCGGTGACGTTGGCGGCTGGTTGATAGTCAGACCGGTTGTCTGTGAGAATAATGCACGTTTAGAAGTCAGATTAAATTCCGTTGCAAACACAAGGAGAGGAAGCAACTTGATTCAAAGCCGATATTTTCGAACGGAGGATGGAGCCACTGAAAGAAAGCAACGCTTCCAGAGGCAAAATATTAAACCTCGTTCATGAACTGATGTGAGCAACGGTTGAACGGAGTTTACCGAATGGATCATTGGCCATTGCACCAGCACAATTACAAGAGCCACAGTGAAGAGCATCGTTGCAGAATTTGAACTTTCGGAGATTTCTTACCTGGAGCAATAATTTCAATTGGGTGATAAACATTAGAAAGCAGTTAGGTATTGTTTTATAGTTGAACTTTGGAGAGAGACTCACCGGGAAGAGCAATGATAGCGAGACCGGGGTAGTAAATAACTTGAATGACTTTTAATTTGTGCGTAATTCGAAGATCCAAAGTCAAAGTCGCAAAGATAAATTGAGCAGCCCAGACGATATTCTTCGGAATTTCTGCCACATTCCACTCTGCTGTTCCCGGTCTCTGCTCGATTACGGAACCAGAAAACCTTCCTTCCGCAGAGTGTGCTCTCTCTGTCCGCTTTGAAGATCAGCGAATCGCTGTGAGTGTCTGAGCGGCTGCTCAGTGAGAACTCTGTGATTCAGATGCTATTTAATAGGAGAGGGAAACTCTCTTGTGACGCCAGAATCCTTCGTGGATATCGGCATTTAATGAAATGACACATGCATTTAATTATTTCTGCATAGTTCCTGAGCAGCAGGTGTGGTGAGGTGCTGTTAAATAATTTCCAGCATTTCGAAACAATTTTGTAGATTCAGCGAAAATGAAGCTGAGTAAAATTCAAAGACAAAGATAACTAAAATGTGCAGATTTTCGTTGAGAGGAAGATGAAATTTGTTTCAAAAGCTTACTTTTGAATATTGTTAATGTGTCATGGTCTGGTCTGTGAAGTCCGCATTCCGGTTCACGGTTCGGTCCGTGGACTCAAGACTCTGGGTCTTCCAGTTGTCCCTTGTTCAGGTTGAGTTAATCATAGGCAACTGATTCCTATCTTGGGGCTTGGAATATCAGCAGCCTTGGGGTTGAGTGTGGGCTGCTGGTTTGTCTTGTCAAGATCCCCTGGGAGCAACCTCCCGGTGGAAGGCCAGAACGGCCACTTGCCATCTTTAGGCCGCGGTGGGGAACCATCCCCTCATGGAGCCTTGCTGTCAGTAGTCGCAGCTGTCTTTGTGGTATGGATTCGGCCGTTTCCTGGGCCAGCTGAAGGGCCGTCAGCCACTCCGAGCTAGGTAAGGATCCGGCTGTTCCCGTAGCCAGCCGAGGCCGTTGGACGTAACTGCAACTCGGAGCAACCCCGAAGCAGGGATAGAACTGTCTATTGTTCTTCGATGTTTGTCTCTTCTTGCCTTCGCCTCCGTGGAGTAAGTCAGGCCGTTCTGCAGTTGCCCTGCGGGGGGATCTGTCTTGTCTTGTCCTCGCCTCCGTTGGGTAAATCAGGCCGTTCAGCCGTTGCCCTGCGGGGGGACATGTCTTGTCTTTGCCTCTATTAAGTAAGTCCGGCCATTCTGCCGTTACCCGACGGAGGGACCTGTCCCATCTTGGTGTGGAGATAAAGTTGAGTCCCGGCTTGTCTAAGGATAAGTCCCGGTTCTATGTCTATGTACTGTCCAGTCTCGTGTTCGTGTCATGTTAAAGATGAGTCCCGGCTTTTCGAAGGATAAGTCCCGGCTCTATGTTGATGTTCAGCTCCCAGTCTGTCTCTGAGCTCAAGCCTCCGAATTATCAGACTCCGCATTTCAAGACCCGAGACCCAGACCCCAGCCTCAAGTCCCAGACCCCAGCCTCAAGCCTCAAGACCCAGACCACAACCTCAAGCTTCAAGAACCAGACCCCAGTCTCAAGCCTCAAGACCCAGACCCCAGCCTCAAACCTCAAAACCCAGACCGCATCCTCAAGCCTCGACCCAGACCACAGCCTCAAGCTTCAAGACCCAGAACCCAGCCTCAAGCCTCAAGACCCAGACCCCAGCCTCAAGCCTCAAGACCCAGACCCCAGCCTCAAGCCTCAAGACCCAGACCCCAGTCTCAAGCCTCAAGACCCTGACCAGAGCCTCAAGCCTCAAGACCCAGACCCCAGTCTCAAGCCTCAAGACCCAGACCCCATCCTCAAGCCTCAAGACCCAGACCCCAGTCTCAAGCCTCAAAACCCAGACCCCAGTCTCAAGCCTCAAAACCCAGACCGCATCCTCAAGCCTCAAGACCCAGACCCCAGTCTCAAGCCTCAAAACCCAGACCCCAGCCTGAAGCCTCAAAACCCAGACCCCAGCCTGAAGCCTCAAGACCCAGACCCCATCCTCAAGCTTCAAGACCCAGACCGCATCCTCAAGCCTCAAGACCCAGACCCCAGCCTCAAGCCTCAAGTCCCAGACCCCAGCCTCAAGCCGCAAGACCCAGACCACAGCCTCAAGCCTCAAAACCCAGACCGCATCCTCAAGCCTCAAGACCCAGACCCCAGCCTCAAGCCTCAAGACCCAGACCCCAGCCTCAAGCCTCAAGACCCTGACCGCATCCTCAAGCCTCAAGACCAAGACCACAGCCTCAAGCCTCAAGACCCCAGGACTCCAAGCCTGTCTCTAAGCCTCAAGACCCTAAGACGCCAAGCCTGTCTTCAAGCCTCAAGACCCCAGCCTCCAGTCCTGCAGGCATGTCATGTCCATGCCTGGTTCTAGGGCCTGAGCCCGAGGCAAGATCCCGGTTCTGGGTCCTTGTCCAATCTCTGGCTCTGGGTCCAAGCCCAAGTCTGCGTTCTTGTCCCTGCTTCTTATCTGTATCCTGTCACGTCCCTACTCTAGTCAAGTTCTGCTCCTGGTACTTCAGTGTCTGTGTCTTGCATTTGGGTCCGCCATCTACCAGCGCCTCCATTGTGACAGAATGTAAAAAAGAGTGACATAAGTATTTGGCTTAGGGAGACGGGGAGAGAGGGGGAGAGAGAGGGAGTGAGAGGGAGATAGTGGGAGATTTACCTCCACCATACTTCTCACACTCAACGTCACCGTTCAGGTGATGGGGGAAAGAGAGGGAGACGGCAGAGAGAGAGAGAGAGAGAGAGAGACGGGAGAGAGACGGGAAATAAAGCGCTCTGGGATAGAGAGTCTGGAGGGAGACTGAGAGTCTGGGGCAGACAGACGGGGGTGAGGAGAGAGTGGAGGACCCTGGAGGAAGAAAACCCTGTCTAATTTCCATCAGCAGATATATTTTAGTGATTTTATTATGGTTATTATTTTATGTTGTTTTTTCTGTGTATGCCTGCAAGAAACTGACTTGTTCGGTACAGCTTTGTAGGCTGAACTGCCTGTATTGTGCTGTAGGTTTTCTATGTTTCTATGTTCTATGCTTTTAGAATGAATCTCAGAGCTTTATGTGGTGACATGGATGTACTTTCATAATAAATTTGCTTTTAACATTGAAAGAGACTGTTGGAGAGAGAGAATCTGGGAGGGCGGAGAGAGAACGACTGGGGAGGGAGGAGAGTGAGACGGGGAGAAAGGCCAGTGAGAGAAAGGGAGAGACCAAGACGGGAGATAGACCAGGAGGAGAGGGAGATAAGTCGTAGATGAGAGAGCAGCCGGGGTGAGGGAGAGATTTGGGATGAGACCCGGGATATAGAGACGGGGCGAGGTGGTGTGGGGGAGGGTAGAGAGACTGGGGGCCTAGAGAATGATAGAGGGTAGGAAGTGACGGGTGGGAGCAAGAGGGGTAGAGAGAGAAAGAGATAGGGACAGTGGGAGAAACGAAATAAAGGGTGGTGAGAGGGGCTGGAGGACAGGGTGGGGAGAGAGAGGTGGGGGAAGAGATAGAGAAGGAAAAGGAGACAGGAGGAAGAGAGGGGAGTGAGGGAGAGAGAGGTTGAGGGAGTGGGTAATGGACGACGAAGAGGCGATGATGGTTTTACTCATCTTGTCTCCCCTCCTCACCTTTTCTTTCTCCCCTCCCCTCCTCAATCTGATCCCTCCCTCTCACCCCGCCCCTTGCTAACCAGCCCGCACCGACAGACCTCGCCTCCATCTTCTCCAGCGAGCCCGCGCCCACTCCTGCCTTTGACGGGCCTCAGTGACGTCACGTGCCCCACTGCACGGGACAGCCTGAAGGATTCGGGCCGAGCGGCCTGAGGGGGGGAGGGGAGGGAAAACAGTGAAGGCGGTATTTTGGAGATGGGAAGGGGTGGTAACGGTGCCAACCTCTTCCCGTAGCTACATTCCTCCCCAGTGTTCCAGCTTCCTTGTTACGAGTCGCCCTGTCCCACCCTCGGCATCCTGTCACCCCTGACACACTCCGCTCTCTGTCCCCTCTATCACCGCCCATCTCATCCTGGCTGGCGGCCATTTTGTGATGGTTACCATTGACAACTGCTCCCCCAGCATCGTAGAATGAAGCACACCCTTTTCCTCACCTTCCACTCACTTCCCTCCCTGTTTATTCAATCTCAACTCCTCATCCCTCCTCTCCTTTCCCTCGGTGCCCGCTGTTGCAACTCTCTATTTAACCTTCTGCCGACAGCCATTTTGCGGCAGTGTGTGACCCTCCCTCCCACTTTCTCCACCATGAAGTGTGTCACTCCCTCACACTCATCATCTCGTCACCCTATTTCCCATCCCATCACCTGCAAACCCATTCCCGCATACAACTCGCTTTCCTCTCCCCACCACTTCTATGTTGTGCATGTGCACTTTCTGCTGGGTGGCCACCATTTTGCGATGTTAATTTCCGCCTCTCCTCGTCGCCCTCTATCTCTCTCTCTCTCTCTGTTACCCAGTGAGTCACTCCCTAACTCTCCCCGTCACCCCTGACACCCTCCCCTCTCTGTCCCCTTGTCCTTTCTTCCGCCACCCACCACATCCTGGGTGGTGAACATTTCCATATGGGAAATTTCGCTCCCCCACCCGATCCCTTCCTTCCGTCGTTGAGTGAGTTTCTCCCCTCTCCCTCCGTTACGACACTCAACTCTCCGTCCATCAGCCCTGACCGCGTCCTGACCCCTCGCTCTCCCTTTGCCCCTCGAGCACACCCCTCCCCTTTCCTGCCGTCCGTCTTATTAGCGAAGGAAATATCACCACCCACCCTTCATCCACTATTGAGTAAGTCACCCCTCCGCACTCCCCATCCTATTACTCCCCACCCTGTCCTATCAGCCCCCTGCCTCCCTTCAAATTCTATAACTTCCCCTCCTTCCCCGTCCCATCACTTCCCCTCCCTCCTCGTCCCATCAGTCCCGCTCCTTTCCTGACGTTTCACTCTTCCTCACCCCGACTTTATCTTCTCCATGTCGGCCACCAGTTTGTGACAGGAACTGTCTCCTCCCCTTTTCGTCCCCTATTGAGTCAGTGACTTCGCCACGGTCACCGTCTCATCAGTCCACTCCTCGTCCCGTCACTGCTCTTCCTCCCAATCCCCTCACCCTTCCTCCCCAAAATCCACAGTTATATGTGTATGTGTGAATATCTGAGATATATACATAAGTTTATTCAATGACAACATTATTAGAATTAAAACATATATACAATGCCTAAGACTATATAAAACACAAATTAAAATACTGTTATTACAATCATTAAGACACTCGATCCCCGTATTGTATCCACGGGCACCGCATGTTCCTTCGCCATAGATTCTGTGAGCGACAGAGGCCATTGCAAGTCAGTGTCTCACTCCATCCCTGGCGGCCACATGAACCAAGGATTCGCTCATTTTAAATCAGTGCCTCCCTCCCTCTCTTGTGCTCACTTCTACCAAAGCCGTCACTCCCTCCCCAGCTGACATTTCCAGTGAAGCGTCGGCCATTTGAGGTGTGGTGAGCAGCAGCAATAATTGCAGAGTTCAGCACCGACAGTCACTCTCGAAATTGCATTCAGCAACAGTGATGGACAAATACCCAACATGCAGCTTATTGAAACTTCCTCCCAGTGTGAACACGGTAGTGTGTCACAAGGTTAGATGACTGAGCGAATCCCTTCCCACATTGAGAGCAGGTGAATGGTTTCTCCCCAGTGTGAACTCGCTGGTGTCTCTGTAGGCTTGAGGACTGAGTGAATCCCTTCCCACAGTCTGAGCAGGTGTAAGGCCTCTCCCCAGTGTGAACTCGCTGATGTACCTTCAGTTGAGATGAGCAAATGAATCCCTTCCCACAGTCTGAGCAGGTGTATGGTCTCTCCCCAGTGTGAACTCGCTGGTGTGTCAGCAGATCGGTTGACCAAGTGAATCTCTTCCCACAGTCTGAGCAGGTGAACGGTCTCTCTCCAGTGTGAACTCGCTGATGTGTCAGCAGATGGTATGACTGAGTGAATCCTTTCCCACAGTCTGAGCAGATGAATGGCCTCTCTCCAGTGTGAACTCGCTGATGTACCTTCAGTTTAGATGAGCAAGTGAATCCCTTCCCGCAGTCCGAGCAGGTGAACGGCTGCTCCCCGGTGTGAACTGACTGGTGAGACATTAGGTCAGGTGATCGAGTGAATTCTTCCCAACAAGTTCAGCAGATGACCAGCCCCAGCCCAGGGTGAACTGACTGGTGTGTGCACAGATGGAAAGACTGCCTGAATCCGTTCTCACACACAGAACAGCTGAATGGCCTTGTCCCAGTGTGAACTTGCTAATGTACCTTCAGTTGAGATGACCGATTGAATCCATTCCCACAGTATGATCAGATGAATGGATTCCCCTCTGTGTAAAATGACGGGAATGCCAATCGGTCTGATGATCGAGAGAATCACTCCCCACAATCTGAGCAGGAGGGATGATTGAGTGAATGCCTTGCTCCACTTCTTCCACTGTATGGTGCAACTGTAACGAAAACCAATCTCCCCCGGGATCAATAAAGTATGACTATGACTATTAAATATCTGGACAGAGACAGCGAAACTGGCGTGTTCTGTTCGAGATTCCAGTAGACAAATTCCTTGTCATTTTTAACCTGTAAAAAGATTTACAAAATCCATCAATTGGTATTGGAAAACCTTTCAGATGAGGTCACTTGAGTTGTCAAAGTGTATTCTGGCATCACACTATTACAGTGAAGTTCAACACAAGTTGGAGAGAAATCAACTTCTAACTGGGCACAGTGCTGGTATCTGGAATGACCATCAAACTCTCTGATGCTCTTCCTGTCTCTATAAGAATGGGGTATTTCTGCCATCTCCAATCTGTGACCTGGCTCAGTTTGACTCTCTCCATTGGTATTATTCCCTGTTCCCACTGAGCTACTTGGAATCCTGGCCCCATGGTAACTGAAACACTCACACAAATAGCCGGCTGTGCATTCCACGCACCCACCCCTCTCTGTGTAAAAAACTTACATCTGACATCCCCTTGGTATCTATTTCCAAGCACCTCAAAACTATGCCCTCTCATGTTAGCCATTTAAGCCCTGGGAAAAAACCTCTGGCTATTCAAACGATCAATGCCCCTCATCATCTTATACATCTAAAACAGGCTCCAAACATAAACAAGAAAATTATACATTGCTTTGAGGATTTGTTAGAAGTATATAAAATTATGAGGGTATAGATAGGGTAAATGCAAGCAGCTTTTTCCACTGAGGTTGGGTGGGATGACAACCAGAGTTCATGGGTAAGTGGGGAAGGTGAAAATTTAACAGGAACATTGAGGAAAGCTCTTTACTGAAATGGTCATGAGTGTGTGAAATGAGTTGCCAGCACAAGTGGTGAATATGAGCTCAGTTTCACCATTTAAAAGAAGTTTGGATGGGAGCCTGGATGGTAGGGGTCTGAAGGTGAAAGTCCCAGTGCAGGTAGTTGCAGTAGAGACCTTAAATGTTTTTTCCAGCATTGACTAGATGGACCAAATAGCCTGTTTCTGTACTGAACCTCTCCATGTTTCTGTGACAGAGAAGCTGGACAAACTTGTTTGGAAGGGAAAAGGTAGGAGTGACAATGGAGCAGCAATGGCTGGAGTTTCTGGGAGCAATTCGGGAGTTGAGTGATCGATACATCCCAAAGAAGTGGAAGCATTGGAAAGACAGGAGGACACAACTGTGGATGAAATGAGAAGCCAAAGCCAATATAAGATCCAAAGAGAGGGCAAACAAAAGGGGAAAAACTATTGGGAAACTTTTAGAAACCTGCAGAAGATGACAAAAACAAAAAGTCGGATGAGCTCAGGGTGTGGAATTATGATATTGTAGTCATTAATGAGTGTTAGTAGCACCCAACAGTCTGAGACATTTAGAGCTACAAAATATCCGGGGCCTCAATATCTCTTGAAACCCAAGGTTCCCTGCACCAGTTACCTTTCAACTTTTATTTTGGCAGGCACATACAAACTCTACACCCTCAAAATTTCACTTCAGAAGGCCTCCTACTTACCAAGTACTTCCTTGCCAGAAAACAGCCTGTCCCAAACCACACTTGCCAGATCCTTTCTGATACCATCAAAATTGACCTTTCTCCAATTTAGAAGCTCAACCTGTGGTCCAGATCTCTCTTTTTCCATATTTACTTTGAATCTCATGGAATTATGGTCACTAATTTTTGTCACCAGCCCTGGATCATTTCCTAACAGCTTATTGCACACTTCTACGTTGGGAATTCTATGTACTGATTAAGGGCACCTTTGTTTGTTGGCATGGTCTGCGATCACTTTACAGATTTGTTCCTCTAAATCCCTCAGACTGTTGGGTGCAACCAAGTCCCAATAATGGCTACAATATCATAATTCCCTGTCCTGAGCTCATCTCGCTTTCCTATGATGATTCTTGCATTGTGATATACACAGCTCAGCACGTTCATCGCACCATGCTCAACCATTTGATTGCTGACTCTATCTGAGGTCTGAACACATCTGACTGGTGTTAAGAAAACAAACTCTCCCTCATGGTCCCAAAAACAAAGGAGCTAATTGTGGATGACAGGAGGAATGGAGACAGGCTAACCTCTATTGACATCAATGGACCTGGGGTTGAGAGGGTGAATAGCTTTAAGTGCCTCGGTATAAACATCACTGAGGATCTCACATGGTCTGTACATAGCGGCTGTGTTGTGAAAAAAGCACAACAGCACCTCTTTCACCTCACACGGTTGAAGAAGTTTGGGATGGGGCCCCAAATCCTAAGAACTTTCCACAGGGACACAATTGAGAGTATCCTGACTGGCTGCATCACTGCCTGGTATGGGAACTGTACTTCCCTTAATCGCAGGAACCTGCAGAGAGTGGTGCGGACAGCCCAGCACATCTGTAGATGTGAACTTCCCACTATTCAGGACATTTACAGAGACAGGTGTGTAAAAAGGGCCCAAAGGATATTGGGGACCCAAATCACCACAACCACAAACTGTTCCTGCTGCTCCCATCCAGGAAACGGTACCACAGCAAAAGGACCAACAGGCTCCGGGACATCATCTTCCACCAGGCCGTCAGACTGATTAATTCATGCTGATACAATTGCATTTCTATGTTATATTGACTGTTCTATGTACAAACTATTTATTATAAATTACTATAAATTACACATTGCACATTTAGATGGAGACGTAACGTAAAGATTTCTACTCCTCATGTATATGAAGGATGTATGTAATAAAGTCAATTCACCCTCCCCACTATCTGTTCTGTCATTCTGGCTCCCATTCCCCCTACAACTTATTTTAACCACATCACCCTCTCCCCACACTAGCACTAGCAAGCCTCACCACTGGGATATTAGTCCCCTCTTGTTCTGTTCCCCTCACTAACGAATCCCCTCTCAGCCCTTTGACTTTCCTCTGTCAGTAATCCCCCTAACAGTTTCTAAAGTGGTTCCACCTGTTGCGTGGGATGGCAACAAGAGTACTCTGCAATGGCTATTTAAACCCATTCCCCTTCCTGACTCTCACCCAGTTTCCTGTGTCCTGCACCTTGGGTGTAACTCACCTCTCTTCATGTCATATCTATCACCCCCTCCAACTCCTGGCTGATCCGGAATTCATCCATTTCAAGTTCCAACTCCTTAAAGTGCAGGGTTACAAGCTGCAGCTGGATGTATATCTTGTGGGTGAAGGCACAGGGGACACTGGAGATGCACAGTGAATTTTACCTGGAGAGATATTTATTTGAACAACCAGCAAAGCACTGTTGATAACAACTTTGATCTCCTCTAGGTTCGATCGAGTTCATCTGCACTCTCACACAACCTATGTATCAGGCCTGTAACAGGTTATGAAGTATTTTCTCACCACAGCTTTTGCATATTGTCCATATGTGTTTTGCTTGCTAAATGACGCTTTAAAAAGTCAGATTTCCAAATATCACTCCACTTCTTCCCACTTGTAAATTCTCCATCAACTTTTGCATCACCACAATACACACAGGTAACACCAGTTTCCATATTGGACATAAATATTTCCCCTGAACCCTCCTGAGGAATTGAGGATGTATTTTATAAAATCATTTTGAACCTGCGTAGCCTCTGGATAAAAGAATAATTGAGACTGAATAGGAATTTTTTAACTGAAGTAAACTCTGTCTTCAGCGGTGAGCTAAGACAGGCTCATTACTGGTTCTCTGCGGCTTGCAGAGAGAGACACTGAGAGCGGATAACATTATACATTGTACCCTCGTTTGAGTGAAGGGAGGAGGACTCGCCGATAAGGACAGGAATGACAGGACTGTAATTAAATCAGGGCCTTGCAGAGGGAATACCTGATGAGGACTGGAGAGCACATCCATCTGTATTTAAAACTTCATTTTTTGAACTCTCTTATCTAAGTAATTAAGTTTTGCACCAACAGACTTGTTGGGTGTACCAATTCAAATAACATCTTGCAATAGTAATGTATGGGGCTTACTATGTGTAAATATACGGCTGTAACCTGACTAAGTCAGTCCACTTGTCAGATGGCGGCAGTGTTTACGTACCTTCCCTTTGACAACTGGGTCTCAAACTCCCACAGGAGAATGCACAATAAACTGTGGTGATGATAAGAAGCTGGTCTCCCGAGTTTTATTCAGATTCAATGTTAACATTTGGCGTTATGAACAGGATCCCAGTACAGGGAGAGACAAGCAGACAGACTGAGTTTTATTCAGATTTAATGTTAACATTTGGCGTTATGAACAGGATCCCAGTACAGGGAGAGACAAGCAGACAGACTGAGTTTTATTCAGATTCAATGTTAACATTTGGCATTATGAACAGGATCCCAGTACAGGGAGAGACAAGCGGACAGACTGAGTTTTATTCAGATTGAATGTTAACATTTGGCGTTATGAACAGGATCCCAGTACAGGGAGAGACAAGCAGACAGACTGAGTTTTATTCAGATTTAATGTTAACATTTGGCGTTATGAACAGGATCCCAGTACAGGGAGAGACAAGCAGACAGACTGAGTTTTATTCAGATTCAATGTTAACATTTGGCGTTATGAACAGGATCCCAGTACAGGGAGAGACAAGCAGACAGACTGAGTTTTATTCAGATTTAATGTTAACATTTGGCGTTATGAACAGGATCCCAGTACAGGGAGAGACAAGCAGACAGACTGAGTTTTATTCAGATTCAATGTTAACATTTGGCGTTATGAACAGGATCCCAGTACAGGGAGAGACAAGCAGACAGACTGAGTTTTATTCAGATTTAATGTTAACATTTGGCGTTATGAACAGGATCCCAGTACAGGGAGAGACAAGCAGACAGACTGAGTTTTATTCAGATTTAATGTTAACATTTGGCGTTACGAACAGGATCCCGGTACAGGGAGAGACAAGCGGACAGACTGAGTTTTATTCAGATTCAATGTTAACATTTGGCGTTACGAACAGGATCCCAGTACGGGGAGAGACAAGCGGACAGGCTGAGTTTTATTCAGATTCAATGTTAACATTTGGCGTTACGAACAGGATCCCAGTACGGGGAGAGACAAGCGGACAGACTGAGTTTTATTCAGATTCAATGTTAACATTTGGCGTTACGAACAGGATCCCAGTACAGGGAGAGACAAGCGGACAGACTGAGTTTTATTCAGATTGAATGTTAACATTTGGCGTTATGAACAGGATCCCAGTACAGGGAGAGACAAGCGGACAGACTGAGTTTTATTCAGATTCAATGTTAACATTTGGCGTTATGAACTGGATCCCAGTACAGGGAGAGACAAGCGGACAGACTGAGTTTTATTCAGATTCAATGTTAACATTTGGCGTTATGAACAGGATCCCAGTACAGGGAGAGACAAGCAGACAGACTGAGTTTTATTCAGATTCAATGTTAACATTTGGCGTTATGAACAGGATCCCAGTACAGGGAGAGACAAGCAGACAGACTGAGTTTTATTCAGATTTAATGTTAACATTTGGTGTTATGAACAGGATCCCAGTACAGGGAGAGACAAGCAGACAGACTGAGTTTTATTCAGATTCGATGTTAACATTTGGCGTTATGAACAGGATCCCAGTACAGGGAGAGACAAGCAGACAGACTGAGTTTTATTCAGATTGAATGTTAACATTTGGCGTTATGAACAGGATCCCAGTACAGGGAGAGACAAGCAGACAGACTGAGTTTTATTCAGATTCAATGTTAACATTTGGCGTTATGAACAGGATCCCAGTACAGGGAGAGACAAGCGGACAGACTGAGTTTTATTCAGATTTAACGTTAACATTTGGTGTTATGAACAGGATCCCAGTACAGGGAGAGACAAGCGGACAGACTGAGTTTTATTCAGATTTAATGTTAACATTTGGCGTTATGAACAGGATCCCAGTACAGGGAGAGACAAGCGGACAGACTGAGTTTTATTCAGATTTAATGTTAACATTTGGCGTTATGAACAGGATCCCAGTACAGGGAGAGACAAGCAGACAGACTGAGTTTTATTCAGATTTAACGTTAACATTTGGCGTTATGAACAGGATCCCAGTACAGGGAGAGACAAGCGGACAGACTGAGTTTTATTCAGATTTAATGTTAACATTTGGCGTTATGAACAGGATCCCAGTACAGGGAGAGACAAGCAGACAGGCTGAGTTTTATTCAGATTTAATGTTAACATTTGGCGTTATGAACAGGATCCCAGTACAGGGAGAGACAAGCGGACAGACTGAGTTTTATTCAGATTTAATGTTAACATTTGGCGTTATGAACAGGATCCCAGTACAGGGAGAGACAAGCAGACAGACTGAGTTTTATTCAGATTCAATGTTAACGTTTGGCGTTATGAACAGGATCCCAGTACAGGGAGAGACAAGCAGACAGACTGAGTTTTATTCAGATTCAATGTTAACATTTGGCGTTATGAACAGGATCCCAGTACAGGGAGAGACAAGCAGACAGACTGAGTTTTATTCAGATTCAATGTTAACATTTGGCGTTATGAACAGGATCCCAGTACAGGGAGAGACAAGCAGACAGACTGAGTTTTATTCAGATTTAATGTTAACATTTGGCGTTACGAACAGGATCCCAGTACAGGGAGAGACAAGCAGACAGACTGAGTTTTATTCAGATTCAATGTTAACATTTGGCGTTGTGAACAGGATCCCAGTACAGGGAGAGACAAGCGGACAGACTGAGTTTTATTCAGATTCAATGTTAACATTTGGCGTTACGAACAGGATCCCAGTACAGGGAGAGACAAGCGGACAGACTGAGTTTTATTCAGATTCAATGTTAACATTTGGCGTTATGAACAGGATCCCAGTACAGGGAGAGACAAGCGGACAGACTGAGTTTTATTCAGATTCAATGTTAACATTTGGCGTTATGAACAGGATCCCAGTACAGGGAGAGACAAGCAGACAGACTGAGTTTTATTCAGATTCAATGTTAACATTTGGCGTTATGAACAGGATCCCAGTACAGGGAGAGACAAGCGGACAGACTGAGTTTTATTCAGATTTAATGTTAACATTTGGCGTTATGAACAGGATCCCAGTACAGGGAGAGACAAGCGGACAGACTGAGTTTTATTCAGATTCAATGTTAACATTTGGCGTTATGAACAGGATCCCAGTACAGGGAGAGACAAGCAGACAGACTGAGTTAGTGTCCGGGCCACTCTGGGGCTGCGGAGACCGACCGGGCGCCCAATAGGTATTTTACCTTTTGTCTCTCTCCGTTAGTAACTCACCTCTCCTCATCTCACATGGGGGCAGAACAAAGGTGATTTTCTCAACAGCTGATGTAAAAGATTGTGTTCCCTCGGAGGGAAATGGAAATAAATCAGAAAGCGGACATTTACTTTGGGATTTGTTCCGCCTTGACGGAGAGCGGTAACGCCCTCTCGGCTGGTCCGCCTCGGCTATTGGTTGTAACCAGTGATTGACATCGCCTCGCACCAATGGGAATAGCGCGGCTCCTGAATCCTCTGTTGACAGCGGTGGGGGAGGGTCTAGTCACGTGATTAGTAGCCCAGCCGTTGAACGGACAAAGCTCGAGCTCTCCAGCGCGTGAGTGACGTAAGACACGGCGCACGTGAGCGCAGATGTCGGCGTGGGGGAGCCCATGTGTGACGTCAGGCGCGTGGGTGCACCTGTGTGACGTCACCTGTGGGGGAGCGCTCGTATTTAAAAACACCTGAATGGACGTTTCTGATGATTTCGGTGGGACAACAACATTAATCACGGGTTTCATCACTGAATCCAGTGTTGTGAGATGTAAAGTCCCCTGTTATGTGTCCGGCTGTGCCGTGTTGTTGGTGGAGTGGGCAGCCTGGTGTTTGTCTCGATTCGGGTCACAACACCAGAATTGCCAGCGGGGTCCACACACAGTGTATTAGTCAACAGAAAACCTCTCGTCCCTGCGGTCTCTGTCTCCTGGTAAACTCAACACCCTGACAATGTGAACCATAGACACCCCTTCCTCTCAGAGTCAGGGAATCAATCAGACAGCTGATCACTGAGAGGAATTATATTTATTGGTCATTAAAGTTCACCCAGATTGGTTTGGACGGATTTGATGTGGAGTTCGGGGTGTCACAGTGAAAGGGCCGGACGGCCGAACTCTCTCCGTTGTCCAAACTTCCTTCCAGGTGAGGCGACACTTCACCTGTGAATCTTCCGGGGTCGCCCGTTGTGTCCGCTGCTCCCGATGCGGCCGCCTCGACACTGGTGACACCAGATCCTCCGCAGTTGTGCGGGGTCGGGTTGTGTTTTGGTGGGGGGGGGGGGTCGATGTTATTGTTCCCTTTTGTGCGGGAGGGGTGGGTTTTGGGGGTTGATGATCGGGATGCCGTTCTTTTTGATGTAGGGGTGGGGTGGGAGTTTGATTTTTCTCTCTGAACGACTTTCATGTTCTTTCTTTGTTTCGTGACTCTGTGGAGGAGAACAAAAACTCAGTTGTTCATAAATACCTGCTTTGACAGTAAATTAACCTTTGAACTATCCGCTCCTAGCGTGAATTCCCGGTGTCCAAACATTTTCATTCCCATTCCTTCCCATTCCCGTCCCGACGCGTCAACCCATCGCCTCCTCTTGTGCCAAGGTGAAGCCACCGTCAGGGTCCAGGATCAGCACCTTGTATTCCGTCTGAATACCTCCTCCCCAACCCGATGGCATGAATATCGATTTCTCCTTCCTTTGAACAAATCTCCCCCTCACCCCTCCCTCCCACTCCCTCTCTTCCTCTCTGACTTTTCACGTCCTCTCACCTGCTGATCACTTCTCTCTGGGTGCACTGCTCCATCCCTTTCTCCTGTTCTCCACTCTCCTCTCCTATTAGATTCTATTTTCTTCAGCTCTTGACCTTTCCCACCTACCTGGCTTCACCTATCATCTTCCTGCGAGACATTTCTTCGCCCGCCCCGATTTTATTCAGATATTTCCCCCATTGCATTTCAGTCCTGAAGGAGGGTTCAACTGGAAACATCGACTGTTGACTCTTTTCGATAGATGGTGCCCGGCCTGCTGAGTTCTGCCAACATTTTGTTTGTGTTGCTTTGGATTTTCAGCATCTGCAGACTTTGTCGTGTTTGTGATTTACCTCTCCGTTGTCGCTCCAGCCTCCGACCACTGGTGGCGCTGCATGGACCTTCGGCCACTGGTGGCGTTGCACGGACCTCCGGCCACTGGTGGCGTTGCACGGACCTCCGGCCACTGGTGGCGCTGCCGCGAACATCCTGCTAACGCATGCGCGGTGCCGAATGCAGCTGCCGTTGGTGGGTCTCCGATTCGGGGCGGCGGTGAGTGGAAACATCCCCGAGTTTGTGTGAATCTGGGCCGCTGAAATTCGGAAAGTCCCGGGCCCGAGCTCTGCCTGACGGCTGGAGCAGGGGTGCAGTGACAATCTTTTAGGTGCCGGAGCTGTACGAGGGGTGGTTGATAAGTTCGTGGCCTAAGTTAGAAGGCTTGAAGTTTACAGCTGTCGTTACATGTACGTGTAGTTCCGCTCTGTGAGTGATCATGCAGAAAGTTTGAAGCTAATAACTGTTGTGGTATTTCTGTGTCAGATAATTGAAAATTGACAGGTTTTCTAAAATTGACTCCTTCCACCTTAGACCACGAACCTATCAATCACCTCTGGTATGTCACACCCAGTGTGTGTACCTGCTCATTTCATGTACTGGGCAACTTCCTTGTCCCATTGATGTAATGAGCAGGTACACAAATTGGGTGTGGTATATGTATGTAGATATATATGAATAGGGCTTTTTATAATGTCAAGCACTAAACCAAGATGCAAGAAATATATGAATTCCAGAGCTCCACAGAACTTTACAACTCCTCCCTTGGAGGATCAGACACCCTGAGCCGATAGGCTGGTCCTGGACTTATTTCATAATTTACTGGCATAATTTACATATTACTATTTAACTATTTATTACTATGTTTCTATTACTATTTATTATTTCCATGACTATTATTTCCGAGGACTGAGAGCACCAACTGGAGAGAACCCTTCTGACTCAGGGTTTCCATTAATTCAGTCAGGAGCAAGTTTGGTGAGTCTCATTTACTCAAATACTGGTCCTTTAGACATTACATATCTGTACAAAGTAAGGTAGGGAATAGTTGTGGTGAGACTGAATGTGCCCAGAAATACCAGTTATGCCTCTGTCAGACCCAGTTGCAATCACTCCAGGTCTGGTAATGTACTGTCAGTATCCCAGCTCTTTAAAGTCACTCACGTTCCCTCAGTGTTTGTTCATTTGAAGAACTTGCATCTTCTGAAGTAGCTTTTGGTCTGTTCTGAGTGTGGAGAGAGAAAGAGAAATAATTGTTTGAAATGACTTGTTGCAAACTCACTCCCCATACCCTGTGCATTCTCAACCAGATTATTGATTTAGATGACAAGTAGCAATGGGTGTAACCCTGGGGAACTCCACGAGGCACGGGCCTGGACTCCAATAAACAGCCTCCCATCATCACCATCTGCTTCCTCCCATCTAGCTGTTCCCAGACTCTGGGCTCTGTGACAAAGCCCAGGTCCCTCCTTTCTCTGCCAGTGTAAAGTCTCAGGCCATCCAGTTCTGTAGCACCGTTTGGTGAATTGTAATCATCCTGGTGGATATCTTGGTTACCTGTGACAAAGCCCAGGTCCCTCCTTTCTCTGCCAGTGTAAAGTCTCAGGCCATCCGGTTCTGTAGCACCGTTTGGTGAATTGTAATCACCCTAGTGGATATCCCTGTTACCTGTGCTGAGTGTCAGTCAGCGCTCCAGCTGTATTATTGGCCAATTCTTCCAGAGCGGCTGCTGAATTAATTATTTCCCTGGAATTTCTGGCTCCCCCACAGGAGGGGAAGGCAACCATCCCCAATCCGTTATATGCCTTCGTTGCCTATTCCATTGGGGGTGATCCAGGACCCTCCAGTGTGACACACGGTCGGCCAAACAGCAGCGACCACTCCAACCCTCGTCCCGCCCTGGAGGACCCGTCCGGTCGGGTGTGGCTCCGTGCCGCTGCCCTGTTCTTTCTCCCGACAGCCAGGGATAGGCCCCGTTTTCCTGATTGATTCCTGGGATGGCAGGACTTTCATATGAGGAAAGACTGGATCGGCTAGGCTTATACTCGTTGGAATTTAGAAGATTGAGGGGGGATCTGATTGAAACGTATAAAATCTTAAAGGGATTGGACAGGCTAGATGCAGGAAGATTGTTCCCGATGTTGGGGAAGTCCAGAATGAGGGGTCACAGTTTAACGATAAAGGGGAAGCCTTTTAGGACCGAGATGAGGAAAAACTTCTTCACACAGAGAGTGGTGAATCTGTGGAATTCTCTGCCACAGGAAACAGTTGAGGCCAGTACTTTGGCTATATTTAAGAGGGAGTTAGATATGGCCCTTGTGGCTAAAGGGATCGGGGGTATGGAGGGAAGGCAGGTACAGGGCTCTGAGTTGGACGATCAGCCATGATCATACTGAATGGCAGTGCAGGCTCGAAGGGCTGAATGGCCTACTCCTGCACCTATTTTCTATGTTTCTATGTTTTTCCACAAACCCAGTAAGTTCCATTTACTGGTCCAGGGGTATGATAAGTTTGGTTCTTGGTACAGTCACTACCTCCCACTTGGTAGGGTGCACTCTCACTGTGGTCACACCAACAAGTGGTACTGACCACTGCTGGAGAGGTAACTCGTATCCCCAGCCATAGCCTGGAGGGGACCGACGACTCCGTCCCTCAAAGCAACACCTTCATCAACATAACACGGTGTCTGGCCTTCCAGACCTGGATATGGTGCAATTGATAATGCCACCATTACGGCTACCAGAAAACACCATGACTGAATTTACTTCACTGGTATTCAGGGGCACCACTGACATGGGGTTCGTAGTCTTACCGTGCTGGGGAATTTCGGCACATACCCAACGTGCTCCCCGCTCCACTTGCTTAGCGTAGGTGTGGCAGAGGGACAGGAAAGTGTGAACCTGGGGGCTCCCGAGACAGGGGCAGGTCCCCTTCGGGTCATTAAAGTCAGCATTAGCCAGTACGGTTTTCAGTCCTTATCAGTCCGGCCAGTAACGTGTTTACAGTCCATTCGACGTACCCTCCGGAGCGGCCCTTCCCCCTTCACTGCAGTAGGTGTTGTCAGTGGCACTCGGTACAGTCCTTTCCACCTCGGTCCCAACATCTTCCCATCCCAGTTCTTCAGCAGGACAAAATCTCCAGGCTCGATGGTGGGGTCGTCACCCTTAGGCTGGGTTTCGTCCTCTCGGTAGGCCTGTCGTACCTGGGAACGCAAGCTTTGCAGAGTTTTAGTTAATTTGCACAAGTATTTTCCCATCTCCTCCCCCAAGGTCTGTATATCCAATGTTGCAGGTACGTTCTCAGGGAGGAGCGGCAAACGAGGTCGGGGTCCCCATGGGGTTCTCATCGGCTTCCCATAGATAATTTCTGCAGGTGACAACCCCGTCTTACTTGATGGCGTGATTCTCATATGGAATAGGGCCAAGGGGAAAACCTCCAACCAGGTCAGTCCAGTTTCTTGTGTCAGTTTGGCCAACTTATCTTTCAAGGTACCATTGGCTCGTTCCACTATGCCGGCTGCTTTCGGATGATGGATGCAGTGGAACTGTGGTTTTATAGCAATTTCTTTACAGATTTCCTCATTTATTTTGGCAACAAGATGTGGCCAATTGTCCGAGCTTATCATTTCTAAACGTCCATAGCGAGGAATTAATTCTTTCAGGAATATTTTCACAACGCTCATAGCGGTATTATTAGTTGTAGGAACAGCTTCAGTCCATCTGCTAAATACATCTACTATCACTAAGCAACACTGACAACAGTGTACTCTAGGTAATTCTGTAAAATCAAGTTGTAAACAAGACAAAGGTCCACTAGGCAAGGAGGTAGTTCTGGAACCACATGGCATCCCCTTTCCAGCATTCATTTCTTTTGACAAATTGAGCGTGCTGTGGCTCACTCTTCAGCTAGTTTCTGGAGATCAGGGTGCCGCCAAGATGGTAATAATGTATTAAGCATTCCCTCCTTGCCCAGGTGTATACAGTTATGTACATAATCTATCAGAATAGGTGAGAACACAGAGGGAACACAGACCTGTCCTGCAGGGGTCACCCATAAATTGGTCTGAGGTTCAAGGTGGCAACCCATTTGGGACCACAGTTTGCGTTTTCCTTCAGGGGCGTCCCCATGAAACTTACATATTTCCCCCATGTTTGGCATGCCCATCCTTAGATTGTGTCTAATTGGAGCTTGCTGGGTTCCCGAGGCTACTAAAAGTGTGGGGTTCAGGGCTGTCTGTTCGGCCGCTGCATCAGCCCTAGTATTACCCTTAAATATGTCATCAGATTCCCCAGTGTGGGTTGCATATTTAATAATAACCAAAGCTCGAGGTAACTGTGGAGCGGTGAGTAACTTGTCTGCAAAGGAAGCATTACTAATGGGGTGGCCAAAGGAGGTCAGGAATCCCCAAAGCCCCATAGTCAGTGCATAACGGGAATCTGTGTAAATGTCTGCCCTTTAGTCTGTTGCTAGGATACAGGCACGAGTTATAGCAAACAGCTCAACCTTCTGGGCGGAGACAGCTGCTTCCATTACTTCACTGTCCGTCACTATCACATCGTTTCCCTGCTGGATCCACAAAAGAGCTTCCATCCTCATAGAACGTTGCCTCGGGCTTGAGGGGGTATTGCGGAATGGGTGGGAGAGTCTGTCCTTCTTTCACGGTGATCTGGACAGGGGGCAGTTGGTGCGGCCGACTTCATGGCCTGAAATTGCCCAGAGATGGGGTACAACGTCTTGGGTTCAGTCAATATTAAAAGAATGTCTTACCTTCACCTTCAACTCCTTCCAGTATCGGAGTTGGCCGGTGGCCAAGCCTTGTTATTCACCCTCGGTGCTGGAGGCTTGTTTCATCAGGGTGTAGGCAAGGAACCCGAGGCTCTTTGGCTTGAACCCAGGGAAAACCCTAACGGTGGTATGGGGAACCACCAGTCCTGTCTTTCGCCAAAGGAAATCCGGAACTTCGGCCAGTAATGCACAGTCCTCTCTTCCTTTAACATCTCCAATCACCATGCCTGGGAACTTCTGTCCCTCGAGGGGTGCATAATATTAGCTTTCCTCAGTTGAGCACCCCTTAGGGTCATAGCCCAGGGTCACATGAGGGTTGGCCGCTGGCAGAAGGGGTTCAAATGCAGTGGAGTCCAGATAAAGTGCCCACCACTGGGAGGTCGGAAACTGGGGAAGCTGTTGGTTGTTCGCTAGTCCCAGGGAGACACCCTTGTCCATGCATAGAATCTCGACTTCCAGCGGACTGAGCAAGTCTCTCCCTGCTGGATTACACCCCAGACTGGTGGTGACTGTAAATGAAACCTCACACTGGAATTCCACCTGCAGTGGCTGGGTACGTGAATACGTATGTTCCGTGCCTTCGAACCCAGACACAGTGATTGTAGCGTCTGATGGCTGGAATCCCTTTTCCAGTACTATTTCCTGATCGAGAGTGGTTGTGGTGGCCCCCGTAAATGGAATTGGAATTGCAGCAACTTGCAATATTTCATTGGGTTTTCCTGAGGGGTGGTACTCACAGCAGGAAGCGTCCTTGCTTGTCAATTTCCAAACAGTTTTTGTCCCTATCTGTCCCTTGGTAGGTTTGTGTTCCCATTTCTGATCCCCAGATAAAGCCCGCTCGCATCCTTCTACCCGCTGAACATATTCAGGTCTAATATTAGTTCCTTTCGGGGTTGATCGGAATTCGAAAGCCGGGTCCCAATAATATGTCAAAGCTCGTCGCATTTGATTTTGATCATTGCCAGGCCGATCCATATTATTTGTTTTAATCACGTTGGCTAACTTAGTTGGTAAGCATTGGAGCAGAAAGGCATTAAACTGGGGGGACGGATTTCCATCATTGAAGGCTTGGTGTCCTGCGAAAGTGCTGCAGCAGGCCAGAAATCGCTCCCAATAGTCTGGTCCCCATTCCCCAGGCTTAGGTTTGCATTCAGGTACTTTAGTGATGTTTACAGGTTGCTGGAGAGCCCTTTCCAAGGCTTGAATAATCTGGTCTGTCTGTTCATTCTCATTATGGTTTTCCACCTGTAACTCCTGATAGGTTTGGTATCTCAATTCTGCTTTCCATTTCTGCCCCTCATTAGCTGAGAGAATCATGCAGCAGAGACCGAATGAATCTTCCCGGGTCACATTATACATTTGTATAGTACTGCGGACATACTGAGCAAACTGTGCAGGTTTTTCTTTTCTATCTGGGGCTGAATCATGATCATTATCATTTCCTGAGGCTTCCAGGGTGCATACACAGGAATCACTGAGGACTGTCCCTCCTCCTGCTCGTGGATTGGGCAGCATTTGGGTCGGCAATTGTCTTCGTGGAGCCATTAACTCTGGGGTTTTATTGGATTCTTCCCTCCCTGTCTCGGAATAATCCTCAGTATTCCCGTTCTGGATCTCAGGATATAGAGAGCCTCCCCTTCCCTGCCGCCGCTGTTTGACCCGAGCGGCCACCGTATCTGAGTACTGGGAGGATTGGGGTTCAGGAGCACTGGGTGCACTTGGCCCTTGGTAAGGTGGGGGGTGCCCACTCCTCATCACGGTCACTGTCCTGACACAGGGTCAGTATGCCAGACATGGGTTCCGGATCCCTTGTTTCCCAAACAGTTCGAACTTCAGACTGACGTTCCTGCCCTTCTCTGCTACCTAGGCCACCCTTGGTTTGCTTATGTTGTTTTTCCTGCTCTCGTTTTCGGTGCCCATCCACCCATTCACGCTCCGCTTTTAGCGTCTCCCAACCTTTGGCGTTCCTTCTGCAGTACATACCTCTATCCCTTTGTCACATGCATTATCCCTCCAGCTTGCTGATCATATACTGTTCCACTTCACATCTACCTTTTCCTTCCACCCCCTTTTCAACAATTTCCACTTCTTTCCACAGTTCTTTCTCCAAATCAGATTGGCTGCTTGTTTACATGAGCTTATATACCAGGTTCTGCACTCCACAGCGGCCACATTTTATTCCCCAATTTCTTATTCAGCCCTGCACTCAACATTCGCAAATCTTTTTTCCTTGTCCGGAAAACTCTCATACAGATTGTGTAGGGCTGCTCCTGGCCTGCTCGTGTCAATCGACTGCAGTTGACCCGTGTTCTCTAAGTAATTTACCCGGCACAAAGCCTCCAGCTCAATTAACAATCAGATAAATTCACCCGGCTGGCACCCCCTGATCAATTGATAAACTTACACGGCACGTCTGCCTCCTGCCCACTTTGCAAAATTTAGCCAGTACTGCCTCCTGCCCATTTGGTAAAATTTCTCCCGACAGATTCTTTCCCGATCCCATCAAGGTTATATGATCAGTCTCAGGCGAGGGACCATACCTCCAAAGGAACTAACGGAGAGCGACAAAAGGTAAAATACCTATTGGGCGCCCAGTCAGTCTCCACAGTCCCCAGAGTGGTCCAGACACTAACTCAGCCCGTCTGCTTGGGTATACTGGGATCCTGTTTGTGACGCCAAATGTTAAAGTTGAATCTGAATAAAACTCGGGAGACCAGCTTCTTATCGTCACCACAGTTTATTGTGCATTCTCCTGCAGGAGTTTGAGACCCAGTTGTCAAAGGGAAGGCACGTAAACACTGCCACCTTCTGACAAGTGGACTGACTTAGGTTACAGCCGTATATTTATACATAGTAAGCCCCATACATTACTTTTGGAGGATGGTATTTGAACTGGTACACCCACCAAGTCTGTTGGTGCAAAACTTAATTACTTAGATAAGAGAGTTTGCTAAATCAAGGTTTTAATTACAGATTGATATATTGTCCAGCCCTTATCAGGTATTCCCTTTGCAAGGCCCTGATTTAATTACAGAGAGATGTTCATTCCTGTCCTAATCGGCGAGTCCTCCTCCCTTTACTCAAATGAGCATACAATGTATAATATTATCAACTAATGAGAGTACAATGTATAATGTTATCAGCTCTCAGTGTGTCTCTCTGCAAGCCGCAGGGAACCAGTAATGAGCCTGTCTTAGCTAACCACTGAAGACAGAGTTTACTTCAGTTCAAAAATTCCTAAACAGTCCCAGTTATCCTTGCAGCCAGAGGTTACATAGGATCAAAATGATTTTCTTTATATATCCTCAATTCCTCAGGAGGGTTCAGGGGAAATATTTATGTACAATACAGAAACTGGTGTCACCTGTGTGTATTGTGGTGATGCAAAAGTTGCTGGAGAATTTACAAGTGGGAAGAAGTGGAGTGATATTTTGAAATCTGAGTTTTTGAAGCGTAATTTAGCAAGCAAACCAAATATGGACAATGTGCAAAAGCTCTGGTGAGAAAATCTTTCATTACCCGTTACAGGCCTGCGACATAGGTTGTGTGAGAGTGCAGATGGGACTCGATCAAACCCAGAGGAAATCAAAGTTCTTATTGACAATGATTTGATAGCTGTTAAAATGAATACCACTCTATATAAAATTCACTGTGCACACTAGGTAGAAAAAGCACAATACAAGATTTATGTGCACACTGGTCATTGCAAATTAGAGGGGACATTGGTGGGAAGGTGGGGAGACCTCCAGTGTCCCTGAAGCCCTCACCTACAAGATGTGCATCCAGCTGCAGCTTGTAACCCTGCAGTTTAAGGAGTTGGAACTTGAAACGGATGAATTCTGGATCATCCAGGAGCTGGAGGGGGTGATAGATATGACATGAAGAGAGGTGAGTTACACCTGAAGTGCAGGGCACAGGAAACTGGGTGAGAGTCAGGAAGGGGAATGAGGTTAAATAGCCATCGCAGAGTACTCTTGTGTCCATCCCACACAACAACAGGTGGACCACTTTAGAAACTGTTGGGGGGATTTACCTGGCAGAGGAAAGTCAAGGGGTGATAGGGGATTCGTTCATTAGGGGAACAGAACAAGAGGGAACTAATATCCCAGTGGTAAGGCTTGCTAGTGCTATTGTGGGGAGAGGATGATGTGGTTAAAATAAGTTGTAGGGGGAATGGGAGACAGAATGACAGAACAGATAGTGGAGAGGGTGAATTGAATTGAATCGACTTTTATTACATACATCCTTCATATACATGAGGAGTAGAAATCTTTACATTATGTCTCCAGCTAAATCAGCAATGTGTAATTTATATTAAATTATAATAAATAGTTTGTACATAGGTCAGTCAATATAACATAGTTATGCAATTGTATCAGCATGAATTAATCAGTCTGATGGCCTGGTAGAAGATGATGTCCCGGAGCCTGTTGGTCCTTTTGCTGTGGTACCGCTTCCTCGATGGTAGCAGCAGGAACAGTTTGTGGTTGTGGTGATTTGGGTCCCCAGTATCCTTTGGGCCCTTTTTACACACCTGTCTCGGTAAATATCTTGAATAGTGGGAAGTTCATATCCTACAGATGTGCTGGGCTGTCCGCACCACACTCTGCAGGGTCCTGCGATTAAGGGAAGTACAGTTCCCATACCAGGCAGTGATGCAGCCAGTCAGGATGTTCTCAGTTGTGTCCCTGTAGAAAGTTCTGAGGATTTGGGCCCCATCCCCAACTTCTTCAACCGTCTGAGGTGAAAGAGATGTTTTTGTGCTTTTTTCACAACACAGCCAGTATGTACAGACCATGTGAGATCCTCGGTGATGTTTATGCTGAGGAACTTAAAGCAGTTCACCCTCTCAACCCCAGATCCATTGATGTCACTAGAGGTTAGCCTGTCTCCATTCCTCCTGCCGTCCACAATCAGCTCCTTTGTTTTTGTGACAATGAGGGAGAGTTTGTTTTCTTGACACCAGTCAGATGTTGTTCAGACCTCAGATAGAGTCAGCAATCAAATGGTTGAGCATGGTGCGATGAATGTGCTGAGCTGTGTATATCACAATGCAAGAAGCATCGTAGGAAAGCCAGATGAGCTCAGGACAGGGAATTATGATATTGTAGCCATTATTGGGACTTGGTTGCACCCAACAGTCTGAGGGATTTAGGGGAACAAATTTGTAGAGAGATGGTAGACCACGCCAAGAAACAAAGGTTGATTCATTAAGTGATTTTAACTTTCTCTATTTTGACTGGGACTCCCTTACTGTAAAAGGACTAGATGGGGTAGAGTTTGTCAAATGTGCCCTTAATCAGTTCATAGAATTCCCAACATAGAAGTGTGCAATAAGCTGTTAGGAAATGATCCAGGGCTGGTGACAGAAAATAGTGATCATAATGCCATGAGATTCAAAGTAAATATGGAAAAAGAGAGGTCTGGACCATGGGTTGAGATTCTAAATTGGAGAAAGGACAATTTTGATGGTATCAGAAAGGATCTGACAAGTGTGGTTTGGGGCAAGCTGTTTTCTGGCAAAGGAGTACTTGGTAAGTGGGAGGCCTTCAGAAGTGAAGTTTTGAAGGTGTTTACTTTGTATGTGCCTGTCAGAATAAAAGTTGAAAGGTAACTGGTGCAGGGAACTTTGGTTTTCAAGAGATATTGAGGCCCCGGATATTTTGTTCCTCAAAATGCCTCAGACTGTTGGGTGCAACCAAGACTCAATAATGACTGCAATATCATAATTCCACCCCCATGCTCGTCTGACTTTTTTTTTAGTCGTCTTCTGTTGGTTTCTAAAAGCTTCCCAATCATTTTTGCTCTTTTGTTTGCCTTCTCTTTGGCTTCTCATTTCAGCCGTGGTTGTGTCCTCCTGCCTTTCCAATGCTTCCACTTCTTTGGGGTGTGTCTATCACTCCGATCCCGAATTGCTCCCAGAAGCTCCAGCCATTGCTGCTCCGTTGTCACTCCCACCTTTTCCCTTCCAAACAAGTTTGGCCAGCTTCTCTGTCATAGAAATATGGGGATGTTCAGTACAGAAACAGGCTATTTGGCCCATCTAGTCAATGCTGGAAAAACTTTTAAGCTGTCTGATGCAACCTCCTGCACCGGGACCATCGCCCTCCGTACCCCTCCCATCCAGGCTCCCATCCAAACTTCTTTTAAATGGTGAAACTGAGCTCATGCTCATCACTTACGCTGACATCTCATTCCACACTCTCACAACCATTTCAGTAAAGAGCTTTTCCAAATGTTCCCGTAAAATTTTCACCTTCCCCATTTACCCATGACCTCTGGTTGTCATCCCACCCAACCTCAGTGGAAAAAGCTGCTTGTATTTACCCTATCTATACTGTCATAATTTTGTATACAGTATTTCTGGCAAATCCTCAAAGCAACGTATAATTTCCTTGTTTATGTTTGGAGCCTTTTTTGGTGTATAAGATGATGAGGGGCATTGATCGTGTGGATAGCCAGAAGCTCTTCCCAGGGCTGAAATGGCTAACACGAGGGGGCATAGTTTTAAGGTGCTTGGAAACAGATACCGAGGGGATGTCAGGGGTAAGTTTTTTACACAGAGAGTGGTGGGTGCGTGGAATGCACTGCCGGTTATTGTGTGAGAGTGTTTCAGATACTGTGGGGCCAGGCACCCATGCAGCTCAGTGGGAACAGGGAATAATACCAATGGAGAGAGTCACACTGAGCCAGGTCACAGATTGGAGATGGCAGAAATGCCCCATTCTTATAGAGACAGGAAGAGCATCAGAGAGTTTGATGATCATTCCAGATACCAGCACTGTACCCGGTTAGAAAATGATTTCTCTCTCTAACTTGGGTTGAACCTCACTGTAACAGAGTGATGCCAGATCACACCTTGACAACTCAAGTGATCTAATCTAAAATGTTGTCCTTCACCCATTGATGGATTTTGTAAATCTTTTTACAGGTTAAACACGACAAGGAATTTGTCTACGGGGATCTAGAACACAACACACCAGTTTTGCTGTCTCTGTCGAGGTATTTAATATTTGATATCACTCAATCATCCTTCCCGCTCAGACTGTGGGATCATCGGACCGACTGGCATGCCCGTAATTTTAAACGGGATCCAATTCATCTGCTCAGACAGTGGGAGTGGATTCATGCGGTCATCCCACCTACAAGCACACCAGCGAGTTCATTCTGGGGAGAGGCCGTTCATCTGCTGAAGCCTGAGTTATACCTCTGCGTAGGCGCTACAGTGTAGCCTACGCAGTAGCCCATGCAAGTGGCCTACGCCATTGTGAGCATTTCTACTTGTGTGTCTTCGTCGCTCTGCCAAAATGCTAGTTGGCTTTGGGCTTTCTATCCCACTGTTTTGAATTGACTCGTGTTGAGCTGGAAATGGTGGCGACTGCTGAGTATATCTTGTTGGAGTTGGAGCTAATAGACGTTGAACAGGAGTTACTTTTATTGAAATTACTGCAACGCAGAGTTTTTCCATTGTGCATTCCACGACGTCCAAACCGGTTTGTCAAAATTTCTTTCCACGAATTTGATGCTATTTGCAAGTCTTCATAGTCTGCCGACAAAGCGTGGTACAAATGTACATATTTTCTGACTTCCTCACTTAACCTCTCCTCGATTAGGTCCATTTTCCAACTTCGAAGCAACAGGAAATGCGTAGGAGGAAATGCGCTGCTACCAAGCGGACCAATCACAGATCCTGCGGTCTGCATCGCCGTGACACGTAGTTACATTTTTGGGAAGGTGCATGTTAGGCTACGGCGTATGTTACGGCCCAGCATGCCGCATCAAGTATGCGTCTACGTGGAGCCTGGGACGTAGCTTCGAAGGAGAAGTACAATTCAGGCTTCAGTGTGTGGGAAGGGATTGACTTGGATATCTCAACTACAGAGACACCAGCGAGTTCACACTGGGTAGAGGCCGATCGCTTGCTCAGACTTTGGTAAGAGAATCTCTCAGCAAAATCAACTTAATATACATCTTTGAGTTCACACTGGAGAGAGGCCGTTCACCTGCTGTGAATGTGGGAAGCGATTCACTCAGTATTCTAACCTTATGTAACTCTCACTTCAGCTAGCAGCAGGGGATAGCCCCGCAGCCCGGCCAAAGTTAAGAAATCTCATTTGGGTGGATGCTGTGTGATGTGTCCCCTGTTACAAATCAGTACTGTACCCTGAAATAAGAAACAGTCCACAATATGTGATAAAACGATTGAGCTTTATAATTCTTATTTTGACTATATGGTTAGTGAAGTAAACAAAACAAATGGAAAAACAGTCCACTGTCTCCAGTTGCATCTTCTCATCTGTTCCCAGCAAAAGACCATGAAAATCTCTCTTCCAGACTTACAAGGAAGAATATTTCTGTCATTGGATAGCTCCACACTTGAAAACCCTGTTATCTCTAGTCGTAACCTAAACATTTCACTTTTTGTGTTTGCCCTGTTCGTGACATTCTCGTTAGACATTCATTTCGTCCATGATATTCTTTGCATCATATTGAACATGTGATCAGGAAAGAGGAGTCAGAATGCACGGTAATTATGGGAAAGATTGAAGGGAAGAAATCAAGAGGAAGACAAATGATGATGGAGACAGCAGCCAGAGAATTGGAATGGAATACCAATGAATTGATCCACTTGACCCGAAACAGGAGTGTGTGGGCCATGGCAGTCAAAGCTCAAACTGGGCTTGGCACCTGATGATGATGATGATAATGAACCTAAACATTGCTGCTACAGACAAACCTCAGCAGTGAAACAGTGTAGAGAGGCCATTACGTTAGCAGTGAAACCTTACAGCATGTTACTCTTATGACACACTACCGGGTTCACACTGGGGAGGAAGTTTCAATAAGCTGCTTGCCAGATGTTGCTGAATGCAATTTTGAGAGTGACTGTCGGTGCTGAACTCTGCAATTATTGCTGCTGCTCACCACACCCAGTTCTGCACCCTGGTCACTGGGCATGGGAGGAGTTTCTTCTACATACTCACCTTTAATGGTACTAGATCTGTGACAAATAAATCAGTTCTATTTTAAACACTGTCTCCAATACTCAGTGAATTTATAACACCTAGTGTACAGTAGAGAGTCAACTCAGGCCGGCTGGACACTGCCAGTGATTCTGTTCCACGACAGTCCTTTCAAATGCTCCCCTGCTGTTCACCCCTGGTTTTCCCTGTGGATGAGTTCCAAATAGTCACCACTCTGTGGGTGAAGAGGTTTCCCTTGAATTTCCTGCAGACTGAAGAAGTGGAGGTGACTGCAGTTGTGTCTGCGATGTTCTTCACCCCTCTAATCTCTGGGCTGAGGAAGAATGACATTGGTAGTTAACCTCCTTATTCAGGGCTCATTTCCACGTTATGGGTCATTTCCCCTGTTTCTAAAGGGTTGTTGAAAACACCCTGTCCTCTAAAGACTGAAAGCAGAATGGGAAACCATTAGTTGGATCTTCAACAAAGAAGGGTCAGAAACCAGAGGGGGGTCTGCACAGGGCAGAGTTTGGGGCTCTGGACAATGGTCGGGGTAAGAACATATGATGAGGAGAAGGGAATCAGCAGTGGGGCGTGGCGATGAATGACAGAGTAGCAACATTTGGAAGCTGATAGACAGAGAAAATAATTCAGTTGTCAGACTGATGACACAAACAAAACCTATGGTGAGGTGCCCCACTGGTCGAGGAACATGTGTGTGTTGGGAATGGTTTTATCTATTGAGGGAGTTGTTCCTGCTAGTTTATCCTGTAATATTATACCCAGATGGTTATTATGGATTGTCCTCTCTGAAATAATGTGCAGTATTGATTATCATATAATTTGTAATATTTTGACTCTAAAACTGGATCAGGCTTGAACTTATGATGCCTTTATGGAGTGATGGAGGGCATTCATGAGTTTGTATTTTAAAGCACGATTTTGGTGAATGATATTTGCCACTTGATTGTAACTTTGTCGGTAATCAAATTCAGTTAAACTGCTGCAGGATCCTGGAATGTATTGGATTGTGTCTTGTTTCTCTTGGCATTTTCTGCATTTATTGCCTTGTTTGTTTGTATTGTATGTATTTTTGATTATTTCATTCTTTTTATTAACCATCTTGTCCTGCATCTATTGCCTTGTTTGTTTGTATTGTATGTACTTTTGATTTTTTCATTCTTTTTATTAACCATCTTGTCCTGTATTTCTGCAAGGAACCTCTCTGTTTCTAGGAAGAGGTCTCCAAAACTCAGTCAGGTGCTTGATGCTCCTCGTCTGCTCAGATCATTGGGATGTCTCCGATGGAGGGTCATACGCATTCCACTGGTTAATGTTTTCTTCCGTAGTGATGATTCATTTTTCTGATTTGGCCTCTCATTTTGTCTTCTGGTCTGTATTTCTTATCACTATTGCAGACACACACAGGGAGTGCTGAATCCAGTTCATTTTTGATGAAAATATATACTTAGAAGTTTTATCTGACTGTTGTGTGATTTTTTTTTCATGTATGTTATTTCTCTCCCTCCTTCTGTCCAAGGTAGTGTTAATCCAAGTGGGTCTGAGTGTAAGTAGTCTTTTCTAAAGTTTTCTAAATTTCTTAGTTACTTTTGTATATTTTACTGATTGAAATTTGACCAAGATATTGTTTATTTAAAAAAAAGTCAGTGTCGGTATTGATGCAAGTGTTTACTGCCTTTGTTGTATTTGCTAACTATTGTGCTCTGTTTGGCAGGGTGTTTTTAACCCTTGAACTAAATTTTGTCAAAGGTTTTCCTTATTTTGCACCACTTTCTATTGTCTTTGACTGTTGATATTCCAGATACGTGGGTATCAAGATTCCCGATGAAGGGTCTTCACCCGAAATGTTGATTCCCATCCATAGATGCTGCCTGACACGCTGAGCTCCTCCAGCACTTTGCGTGTAGTTCTCTAGATTTCTAGCATCTGCAGGTTCTCTTGTTTCCCAGATACTTATATATTTGTTGAAAGAACAAGCTAGTCGTGGGGTTATCTGGCTCTGTTGGTAAAATATTAAATAAAATCATTAGAAAGAGGTGGCATAGGGTTGGAAGGTGTAGAATCTGTGGGTAGAATTAAGGAACAGCAAATGTAAAAAGAAATCTCTGATGGGAATCGTATGGAGACCTCCAAACAGCAGTAAGTCTGTGGTCCACAAATGACAATGGGAGATAGAAAATGCGTGCCAAAAGGGCAATCTTACAATCGTCATGGGGGATCGTCATGCAGATGATTCAGAAAATTAGGATGGTGTTGGTCTCAAGAGGAGGAATTCCTAGAATGCCTACAGGATGCTTTTTTAGAGCAGCTCGTGGTTTAGCCCACTTGGGGATCAGCTCTTCTGGATTGGGTGTTGTAATGAACTGGAATTAATTAGGTCACTAAATTCAAAGAACACTTAGGGGCAGGTGATCTTAATATGATCACATTCACCCTGACATTAGAGAAGCAGAAGCTAAAGTCAGATGTGGAATAATTAGAGAGGCATGAGAGAAAAAATGGTCAAAATTGATCTGAAAAGAACACAGGCAGGGATGAAAACAGCAGCAATGGCTGGAATTTCTGGAAGCAATTCGGAAGGCAGAGAGTGAACACGTCACAAAGAGGAAGTAGTATTCTGAAGGTAAGGGGACAAAACCGTGGCTGATAAGAGAAACCAAAGACAACATAAAAACCAAAAAGAGGGTATAGAGCAAAAATTACTGCGAAGTTAGAGGACTGGGAAGCTTTTAAAAACCAATAGAATGTAACTAAAATAATTAAGAAGGAAAAGATGGAATACATAGGTGAGCTAGCCAGTAATATTAAAGAGGACGCCAATATTTTCTTCAGGTACATATAGTGTAAAAGAGAGGCGGATGTGGATATCAAACCACTGGAAAATGATGCTGGAGAGGTAGTAATGGGGTGGGGGTGCAAGGTGATGGCAGATGAGCTGAATAAGTATTGTACATCACTCTTATCTTTCAAAGACACTGGCAGGAATATGGAATTCCCAGATGTCAGTAGTCAGAATGTGTAAAGTTACGTTACTTGGGAGAAGGTTCTTGGGAAACAGAGACGGTCTGAAGGTAAATAGGTCACGTGGACCAGATGGTGTTCACCCCAGAGATCTGAAAGCGGTGGCTGAAGAGATATGGAGGCATTAGCAGTGATCTTTCGAGAATCGTTAAGGAAATTATATCCTAAGAAGTTTTTTCCTTCACTAGTCCCCCTCTCCCAGTTTCACCTATCACCTACCACTTCTTCCACCCCTCCAACCCCCACACTTCTTCCTCTGACGTCTCATCTTTTTTTTTCCCAGTCCTGATGAAGGGTCTCGGCCCAAAATGTCGACTGTTTACTATTTCCCATATATGCTGCCTGGCCTCCTAGGTTCCTCCAGTATTTTGTGTATGTGTTGCTTGGATTTCCAGCACCAACAGATTTTCTCCAGTTTTTGATAAAAGCAAAAGCGGGGTCATATAATATTCTAAGAAAATGGTGGGAAGTTAGAGGATTGAAAAGCTTTTACATAACCAACAGGAGACAACTAGAAAAAAAAAATCACAGAGGAGAGACAAGATGAAAAATTGAGTTAAGTAAGCCAATAATATCAAGTATCAAAAGTTTTTCAGATATATAAACAGTAAAAGGGAGGCAAGAGTTGATATTGTACTGCTGGAAGATGATGCTGGCGAGTTAATAATAGAGCAAAGAAATAGTGGCCAAATGTAGTAAGTATTTTGTGTCAATCTTCACTGTGTAAGACACTAACAGTATAAGACCTTAAGACATAGGAGTAGAATTAGGCCATTCAGCCCCATCAAGTCTGCTCCGCCGTTCTATCATGGCTGATCCCGGTTCTCACTCAACCCCACGCACCTGCCTTCTCGCCATATGCCCTGACTGATCAGCAAACTATTAGCTTCTGCCTTAAATGTACCCACAGACTTGGCCCCCACCGCCGTCTGTGTCAGAGAATTCCAACAGACTTGGCCCCCACCGCTGTCTGTGTCAGAGAATTCCACAGATTCACTGCTCTCTGACTAAATAAAATCCCCCTTAACTACTTGTATAGGTAAGCATATGATGTATGAAAATTGGCACGGCAGAGAAATGATTAACAATTACGAATCTGTGGGTCTGTTATGTTGTTGGGCGGATTGACCCTTGATACTAGATAACGGGAGAACATTATATGTGACTCTGGTCTACCGATCATATGCTTCAGAGCAAGCTGAAAGTTCTGATTTGTGTAAAAGTAATTAATCACCTTGTCTCTAAAGAATGTTTTTTTTTTAACATTGTTTGTTTGTAAGATTAATAGGATGTATTGTCCCTGAAGGAGGCAACGGCCGGTTGTTGCCTGTCACCCGACCATCGACTGGAGGGGGGGGTGGCGATACAGGTATAAAGGTGGGAGAGTCCGTTCTTGGGCCGACTACTCGCCTGGGCCCCAGCTTCGGGCCGAGCAGCCGAACCGGCGCCAAGGACCTCCACCCCAGCCAGTCCACGGTCGATCGCCTGCCTCAGGGACCACGCAGGCGTTGCTAAGTATACTCGGAGGTGTAGACTACCAGGGGTTGCTTAAGTTAGCCCTACCTGTTTGTGGTGTAGGTATGTATAATAAAAAAGCATTTCTCACAACTCTCTATTTCCTTCTCTGTATTAACAATGAAGCGAGTACTCGGAGGAACTACCGAGTCTGGGTTGATTTGTTCATGCAAAACCAAATAGTCACAGCAGCCACCCGTCACGGTTATTCTTATTGGGTATCAGGTCTGTGAAACAATTGACGGCGTCGCAGCAGGATACGTGGATTGCCGAAAGTGTTTCACTGGAACAAAGAGGTTTCCCCGGAACAATATCGCATACCTGGCAATGAACACGCTGGTAAAATCTGCAGAGCCGGAGTGCCGAGGTCCGAAATGAAGATCTGGGATCCGCCAACCACCAATACGAGCCTTCGTGGATGATCTGACCATCACTACGGAGTCAGTGCCCGGTGCTGTGTGGATTCTGAAGGGGCTGGAAAGGGTGATGAGGTGGGCAAGGATGTCCTTTAAGCCTGTAAAATCAGGATCTGTAGTGCTGGAGAAGGGGGAGAGCACAGGAGAAATTTCTCTATTGAGGACATTCCAACCCCTACCATCACAGAGAATCCTGTTAAAAGTCTTGCGAAGAGGTTTGATGCAACACTCAGAGATAAGGCAGCAATAAGGAACACCTGTGGGGAGTTTGAACAATGGCTGCCAGAGGTGACATGACTGGCCTTCCAGGGCGGTTTAAGGCATGGATTTACCAGCATGATGTACGACCCAGAATCCTCTGGCCGCTGCTTCTCTATGAGTTTCCAATTTCCACTGTTGCTGAATTAGGGAGGGTAATCAGCCGGTTCCTGCGAAGATGGCTGGGTTTACCAAGGAACATCAGCAGCATCGCTCTGTGCGGGAATAACTGCAAACCGAGGCTCCTCCTGAAATCCATCGAGGAGGAGTTGAAGGTTTTGCGAGCAAGAGAGGTGCTGCAGTTTCGGGAATCTTCAGATCCACAGGTTGCCGGAGCAAGAGTGGTAGTGAGAACTGGAAGAGAGTGGAGAACGGAAGCTGCGGTGGAAGAAGCTGAGGCGCGACTGTGTCACAAAGTGCTGGTGGGGGCAGTCGCCAAGGGAAGAGTTGGACTCGGAGGCCTTGAAGTCCCCCAGTTTGACAAAGTACAAGGGAAAGAGTGACGAGAACTGGTCCAGAATGAAGTAAGGGCAGCTGTGGAGGAGGAGAGGACCAGCAGAGCGGTGGCAATGAAACAACAAGGAGCCTGGACCAAATGGGAGCGGGTGATCGAGCGAAAGATCACGTGGAATGATCTCTGGAAGGTGGATTCACACCGCATCAGGTTCCTTATCCAGGCTGTTTATAACGTCCTTCCTAGTCCGTCCAACCTGCACTGCTGGGGCCCTGCAGAACGACCAGCTTGCCCCCTCTGTGAGACGACCGGTACGCTGGAGCACATTCTGTGCTGCTGCCCCAGAGCTCTTGCTGATGGCCGTTATCGGTGGCGGCATGACCAGGTTCTCCGGACAATTGCGGAGACAATCTGCAGCACCCTTAACATCTGCCGGAAAATAAGTCCGGTCAAGAATACCATCTGCTGTGTCAAAGAGGGGGAAAGACCAACAGAGCACCAGAAAGCAAGCGGGTTGCTCTTCACTGCGCAGGACTGGAGCTAAAGGCAGACCTGGGAAAACAGCTGCAGTTTCCTCCCCACATCACAGAGACTACACTGCGGCCCGACACTGTGTTGTGGTCCGACTCATTGAAGCACGTCCCTATGCTTGGGCTTACCGTGCCGCGGGAAGAACGCATGGAGGGGACCCACGAGCAGAAAAGAGCCAAGTATGAAGATCTGAAGAACAACTTGCAGAGAAGAGGCCGGAGAGCAGGAGTGCTGGCCCGTGGAGGTCGGGTGTCGTGGCTTTGCAGGCCAGTCGCTCTACAAAGTACACACTGCCCTTGGAATCACGGGAGAGAGAAGAAGGAGAGCCGTTTCTACCACCATAGATGCGGCAGAGAAAGCGTCAGGATGGCTCTGGATAAAGAGGGCAGATCCGTGGGTAGCTGCTAGGACACAGGCCGGGGTCTGATCAACCCCGGCTGGGTCGCCTTGGGCGAGGGTGTATGATGTTGAAAGACCCGAAACACCTGACGACCCCAGGTAACGTCACTGATGATGTGTCCCAGCTTAGCATCAGTCAGATGTTTCTGTAAGAAGAAGGTGGGCGGATAATACTGATGGGTTTGCTGCGCTTGCTAACACCCTTGCTGAGCTGGGACCTCCCATAAGCTGGGATGATCGCCTAGATAATACTGGCGAGAAATGGGGAAGTAAGATGGCTAGTCTGTTGCGAGAAATAAATTTTCCATCAAAACAAGGTTCTCATACTGATGACTATTGGCTGCTGGCCACAGCCTTGCGCCAACAGTTGGAAAGGACCCGTGAGGTGGAACAAGAAAGAGATACGTTGAGGGATGACGGATTGCTGTGAAGGAGAGGTGCTCAGTCATGATTGAGGTGGTGAGGACCAGTCAGAATAGGGCGCAGGAAGCTGAGGAGAAGGGAATTCAGATGGCATGTAGGCTAGTGCAAATTAAACATCAGGAGGTGCTCACCGCCAGAATTATACCCCCGATGCCGTGAAGATAAGATCAATGTTGTTACCCAAGGGAGATCCAGATACCTGGGATGGGGATATATGGTATGATGATAATGATAATGGGTCCTTTGGTGAGGGGGAAACTGCTTTTCCCCCAGAACCATTGTAGGCTCGGCCTGCTGTGATGAATTCTCAAAAGACTGTACCTGGGCAGCCGGGAGTACAGACTCTCGAGTATAATGATAAGGAGCTATCTGAGATGGCTGTCCGTTTTAAGCAAAGGTCTGGGGAGTCGCTAGCGGAATGGTTACTCTGCTTGTGGGATGATAGAGGTGCTGGTATAACCTTTCACAGGTACAGTGGGACTGGGAGACTGCCGCTGAAGGCATTCACCGCTGAAGACAACAGGCCCTGGTCAATAGGATGTCTGGGGACTGGGACGCACAGTGGCGGCAGGGTCGAGATCCCGACCAAGAGGAATTCACCGGAGGGATGTACACGAGATTGGTGCGGTCAGCCGCCCCATCCATTCGGGCTGTGGCTCTTGCATTGTTGGGGCCCTCAGTTCAGGAGGATGTGGAGGACGTGACTAGTGCTTCGGCGAACCTTTCGGACTTGCAGGTGGTTAAACCCCGAGTCCGTTCGACACGGCTAACGAATATTGGAGGGGAAGGTACTAACGGTACCAATGGGACTAGGAAACCCGCCCTGACGCGCAGGGGAGATGTTCGCTACCCTTTTGAAAGCAGGCGTCGGTAAGGAGAAGATTGACGGGGTGCCGACTAGTGTATTGTATGCTACGTATCGTGAGCACATGGAAGCTGGGAAGACGCCGGTGGACCCTCCTGCTCCTCCTGCCTTCTCACTGTACCCATCGTCAGCTGGATTGCAGGACGTAATGAAAAAGGCCATACAGGAGGAGACCGGGAAATGGCGGCCTCCCAAACCCTCCCGGACCTAGTGGGATGACCGGGTTCCCCCGACATATGAGATCCATTCGATGTGGACCCGGGGGCACCGTAGGCGTTATATACCATTATGTCCATTGGGCTAAGGGAAATTATCAACGGACTGTTGCTCTGGTCGATAGTGGGGCAGAACATACTGTGATCCCGGGAGACCCCGATAAGTGGAGGGGACCCGAGTATAATATTGAAGGGATGGGGGGTGGGGGTAGTGCCCTTACTAGGGCCCAGGAAGTAACGGTATGAGTAACGATTGACAAAAACGTCCCGCGTTCTGTGTCTGTCCTAATTGCTGTAACCACCAAGCGTATCTTCGGAATGAATGCGTTACGGGGAATGCAATTGAAGACATCGTTAGGGACCTTTAGTTTTGGGATCCGGAGCATGCGGGTGTAGTCGGGAGGGCAAAGTGGGAGCCCCTGTTTATGCCTCCACCGACGCAGATAGTGTCGGTTCCACAATACCGGATCCCGGGAGGTCACAAGGAAATGACTGAAACTATTGCCTCCTTGGAGCAAGCTGGGGTTATTCGACCCGCCACGTCCCCGTACAATAGCCCAGTCTGGCTGATAAAGAAGCCAGACAGGTCCTGGCAAATGACTGTTGACTATCGACAATTGAATCAATACTCTTCCCCGTTGAGTTCTGCTGTGCCCGACATAGTGACGCTGGTAGATGATATTCCGGATGATGCAGATGGTCGATGTATGCTGTTATTGATCTGGCCAGCGCCTTCTGTTCGATTCCCTTGGAGGAGGAATCACAGGAGCAGTTGGCTTTCACCTGGAACGGTCGGCAATATCCCTTCACTCGTTTGCCACAGGGACCTGTCCATAGTCCGACCTCATGCCGCGGGATAGTGGCAGGTGATCTGGAGACCTGCGCACTGCCCCCTAACGTCGGAGTTCACCACTACATCGATGATGTCATGTTACAGGGACCGGACGGGGAGGGTGTCGCAGAGGCGCTGCGGTCCCTGTTACAGTGTGTGAGAGAGGGGATGGGCTGTGAATGAAGATAAGGTGCAAGGTCCCAGTCAATCCCTGACGTTTCTGGGCATCCACTGGCATGCTGGGGAGAGGATTATACCGGAAAAGGTACGAAATAAAATACAAACCACAGCTACTCCCGCTAATAAACAAGAAGCTCGGCGCTTTATGTGGTTATTGGTATATTGGAGAAGACATATTCCCGAATTGACTCTCCTACTGAAACCACTGTACGCGGTCACTCGTAAGAAGAGCAAACTCACATGGGGAGATGAGCAAAAGGAGGCATTCGAGCAGGCCAAAACAGCAGCTGAACAGACTCTTCCCCTTTCACCTCGGGTCCCGGGGGCCCCGTATGAATTACGGGTGTTTGTTCACGATAACGAGGCCGTGTAGAGTCTGTGGCAGCTGCAGAATGGGAGGAGGGTGCCCCTCGGGTTCTGATCACGCACTATACCGGAGGCTGCCGGACGATATACCCCGTTAGAACGACAGCTCCTGGCTTGTTACTGGGCCCTGGTGGAAATGGAGTCCATCACGGGATCAGACTCCACGGTGTTGCGACCTGATTTGCCTATTATGTCCTGGGTGCTCGCCCCAGATGCGAAGATGAGGCAGGGGCGTGCACAGCAGTCATCCATATGGAATTGGAAATGGTATATACAGGACCGGGCCGCTAAAGTATCCGAAGGAGTCAGCCGTCTTCAGGAACAAGTAGCCAGATGACCTATGACAGCGGGAACCGAGGAAGAGAAGGCGGCTCCCCCTCTCGAACCCTCCCCCATTCGATGGGGCCGGCCGTACGAGGAATTGACATCGGGTGAAAAGGCTGGTGCCTGGTTTACCGACGGCTGGAACCGTTGGGTGTGAGAGGGCCAACCGTGGAAGGCCGCTGCCCTGCGACCCTCGGACGATTCTCAGTTAATACAAGAAGGAGAGGACGGATCCAGTCAGCTGCCGGAACTTGTGGCGGTTACCCTGCCCTCTTCCCTCCCCACCAAGGAAATTAGAATATATACCGACTCGTTGGCGGTGGCTAATGGAATGGCTGTCTGTATGGTGAGCTGGCAGATGCACCAATGGGCAGGTCATAATAAACCTATCTGGGGCAAGGAATATTGGCAGCAGGTATGACAAGAGGTGCGGAGGCGCGATATTTATGTGTATCATGTGAATGCCCACCAGGAGGACATTACGACGCTCCACAATAGTCACGTAGACGGATCGGCTGCGGTATCTGCTATTACAGTGCCTCTAGTTAGATGGGCCCACGAACAGTCCGGCCGTCCCGCGGAGAAGGGGACGCGAGAGTGGGGACAAGACCTTTGACGGTGGATGACTGTCGGACTACTGTGTCGGAATGTCCTATCTGCCAGCAAGTCAAGTCTCGCTCTGTCCCGGGTGGACCTTTCGGCCATATTAAGAGAGGCTCCGTACCCGGCGAAAGTATGTCAGATTGATTACATTGGACCCCTGCCCCCACATAAGAATGATAAATATGTCTTGACAAAGGTGGACACTTATTCTGGATTCCTGTCGGCCAGACCCTTTCCTAGTACCAGTCAGGAGTCCACTATTCCGGGGGTGGAATACCTGTTGTTACGAGCGCTCCCCCACAGGTGACGTCACACAGGCGCACCCACACGCCTGACGTCACACATGGGCTCCCCACACGGGGATCTGCCGTCACGTGCGCGGTGTCTACGTCACCCACGCGCTGGTGAGCTCGAGCTTGGTCGGTTTAACGGCCGGGCTACTAATCACGTGACCAGCCCCGCCCCCCACCCCTGTCAACAGAGGATTCAGGCGCTGCGCTATTCCCATTGGTGCGAGGCGATGTCAATCACCGCTTCCAACCAATAGCGGAGGCGGACAAGGCGAGTGGGTGTTACCCCGCTGACACCGTCTCCCGAACTTTCCGTCACGGCGGGACAACCGTCAAAGTAAATGTCCGCTTTCTGATTTATTTCCATTTCCCTCCGAGGGAAGTTGGGCGTTTGTGAAGCGTCTCCTGCGGCCGGAGTCTGATGTGTCGCTGAGAGGTAGGAGGAGACCGCTCGGCCCGTCGGTTTGATGCCGGTTCCCCGGGGAGGGAGAGGATGAAGACGGTGAGAGAGGGGGCGGACAGGATGTTTGTCCCGGTGGGGGACAGGAGGGGCTCATCTGTGGAAATGTCTGAGCCCACGGTGGTGGCGATTCACCACATTGGGGGCAAACACCGCAGACTGTTGCCCTGCAAGCGGGGCCAATGGTCCGGGCAAAGTGACAATTATTTGTGTTTTGTTGAGACTGTCCCGGGAATATGGTGTAAAATCCCGCTCCCCACACTAACACGGGTCACACAGACCAAAGAACAAACTGCCGGAGGAACTCAGTGGGTCGGGCAGCATCTGTGGAGGGAAATGGATCGTCAACATTTCGGGCCGAGACCCTCCCTCTGGACTGAGAGTGGACGGGAAATAGTCCGAGAAAAGAGGTGAGGGGTGGGGATGGGGCAAGAGCTGGGGAGTGAGAGGTGGATCCAGGTGAGGGGGAGGTGGGAAGGTGGAAATAGTGACGGGGGTGGGAGGTGAGTGGTTGGGGCAACACGGGGCTGCAGAAGATGGAAATTAATTCCATAGAGGATTAACAAAGAGATTAGAGAGTATTTGTTATGGAGAGTGCAATGAAGATTCACCAGACTGATCCCTGGAGTGGTGGGGTCATCATATGAAGAAAGATCAAATGTGATAACCCTTTCATTTAGAGAATCGAGGACTGAGAGGTGAACACATTGAAATGCACAACATCATTACCGGCTGAACCAGGGATCCCAGTCTCTGAAAAAGGGGGTGGACTGTCCGGGACTGAGATGAGGGGAAATGTCTCCACTCCGAGGGGGTGAATGTCTGTAAATCCCCACCACAGAGGCCGGTGAAGATTCAGTGATCGTCCTCACATAAAACAGAGGCCGGCAGATGTGTGGAGACCGAACGAATCGAGGAAATGAGGATTGGGCAGAAACATGTGATCTCTGTCCCTCTATCCCTCTCCCCTCCCTCTCCTCCTCCCTCTTCCCCGGTCATGTCCCCCCTTCCCCTCCCCTCCCTCCTGATCTCTGTCCCTCTCTCCCCAACCCCGACCCCGACCCCCAACTCTCCCCTCCCTCTCTCCGTCTCCCCTCCCTCTCTCCGTCTCCCCTCCCTCTCCCTCCTCTCTCTTCCCCGGCCATGTCCCCCCTCCCCACCCCCTCCCTCCTGATCTCTGTCCCTCTCTCCCCGACCCCAACCCCGACCCCCAACTCTCCCCTCCCTCTCTCCGTCTCCCCTCCCTCTCCCTCCTCCCTCTTCCCCGGCCATGTCCCCCCCACCCCCTCCCCTCCCTCCTGATCTCTGTCCCTCTCTCCCCGACCCCGACCCCCAACTCTCCCCTCCCTCTCTCTGTCTCCCCTCCCTCTCCCTCCTCTCTCTTCCCCGGCCATGTCCCCCCACCCCCTCCCCTCCCTCCTGATCTCTGTCCCTCTCTCCCCGACCTCGACCCCCAACTGTCCCCTCCCTCTCTCCGTCTCCCCTCCCTCTCCTTCCTCCCTCTTCCCCGGCCATGTCCCCCCACCCGCTCCCTCCTGATCTCTGTCCCTCTCTCCCCGACCCCGACCCCGCACTTCAACCCCAACTCTCCCCCCCCTCTCTCCGTCTCCCCTCCCTCTTCCCCGGCCATGTCCCCCCACCCGCTCCCTCCTGATCTCTGTCCCTCTCTCCCCGACCCCGACCCCCAACTCTCCCCTCCCTCTCTCCGTCTCCCCTCCCTCTCCCTCCTCTCTCTTCCCCGGCCATGTCCCCCCATCCCCTCCCTCCTGATCTCTGTCCCTCTCTCCCCGAGTCCCCCCGTCCCTCGACACTCCCCACCGTTCACGGTTTACGGTTCCCGGTCTCCGGGTCCCCCCTTATCGCATCCCCCTCTCTCCCCCTCTCATATCCCTCCACCTCTCTCTCCCCCCTCTCAGGCTTTATCCCTCTCTGTCCCTCCTCCCTTCATTCACACTCTCTCATTCCTCTCCATTTTCACCTTTCTCCCCCTCTCCCTTCCAATTTCTCTATCTCTCTCTCTCTCTCTCCCTTGTTCCCCTCCGCTCTTCCTTTCGTTTTCCTGCCTTCCTCTCGCCGCTCTCCTCCTTTCCAGTCTCTCTCTCTCCGTCCATCCCCCCTGTCCGTTATCTCTCTCTGTCCCATCACTGTCCCTCCCCACCCCCTTCTCTCTGTCGTTCTCAGTCTATCTCTCTCTCTGTCCGCCCCCCCCACTCACACACACTCTCTCTCTCTCTCTCTCTCTCTCTCTCTTCCCCGGCCATGTCCCCCCACCCCCTCCCTCCTGATCTCTGTCCCTCTCTCCCCGACCCTGACCCCGCACTTCAACCCCCAACTCTCCCCTCCCTCTCTCCGTCTCCCCTCCCTCTCCCTTCCCCGGCCATGTCCCCCCACCCCCTCCCCTCCCTCCTGATCTCTGTCCCTCTCTCCCCGACCCCGACCCCGCACTTCAACCCCCAACTCTCCCCTCCCTCTCTCCGTCTCCCCTCCCTTTCCCTCCTCTCTCTTCCCCGGCCATGTCCCCCATCCCCTCCCTCCTGATCTCTGTCCCTCTCTCCCCGACCCCGCACTTCAACCCCCAACTCTCCCCTCCCTCTCTCCGTCTCCCCTCCCTCTCCCTCCTCTCTCTTCCCCGGCCATGTCCCCCCTCCCCTCCCTCCTGATCTCTGTCCCTCTCTCCTCGAGTCCCCCCTGTCCCTCGACACTCCCCACCGTTTACGGTTTACGGTTCCCGGTCTCCGGGTCCCCCCTTATTCCATCCCCCTCTCATCCCCTCTCTCCCTCCCTCTCTCATCCCATTCCCCTCTCATCCCATCCCCCTCTCCCTCCCCCCTTATCGCATCCCCCTCTCATCCCATCCCCCCTCCCTCCCCTCTCTCATCCCTCCACCTCTCTCTCCCCCCTCTCAGGCTTTATCCCTCTCTGTCCCTCCTCCCTTCATTCACACTCTCTCATTCCTCTCCATTTTCACCTTTCTCCCCCTCTCCCTTCCAATTTCTCTCTCTCTCTCTCCCTTGTTCCCCTCCGCTCTTCCTTTCGTTTTCCTGCCTTCCTCTCGCTGCTCTCCTCCTTTCCAGTCTCTCTCTCTCCGTCCATCCCCCCCGTCCGTTATCTCTCTCTGTCCCATCACTGTCCCCTCCCCACCCCATTCTCTCTCTCTCTCTCCCTCTCCCTCCCTCCCTCCCTCCCTCCCTCTCTCCCTCTGCGACAGACCATCGCCTGCCTGGTCGCGAATGTGATCTGCGCTCTCGCCTGCACTCCTGCCGTCATCCTGTACTCGCTGACCGTCCGGGTCTTCCCCTGCATCGGGTACTGCTACACCGGGTGCCGGATGGTGAGTGTTCCGCCCCCCGCCCCGCACACCCAACACACTGGCGAACCAGCCCTCAATCCCCCCGTCAACCCCCGGAGATCTCCACTCGGCCTTCCCCTCTCCCGCGACGCTTTCCTCCCTCCCGGTAGCGCTCCCTCCCTCCACGCCAAGCTCCCTCAGAACCCTCCCTCCCCTCGGTTGTAGCGTCCCCTCCCCCGGCAGCTCCCTCCACAGACGGGCCACCCTCTGGGTGAAACAGTTTCCCCTCGGGCTCCCCTATTAAATCTCTAAAACCTGCGCCCTCTGGATCTCGATTCCCCGACCCTGGGGAAATGTCTGTGTTCGTTCACCCTGTCTGTGCCCCTGGTGGTTTTACACACCCCTGTCAGGTCACCCCGACACTCCCGGGAATAAATTCCCAACCCGCCCGACCTCTCTCCGTAACTCAGTCCCTCCAGTCCCGGCGACATCCCCGTAAATCCCCGGGATCTCCGGTCTCCTGTTCCCGGTGTCCGATCCGGCGATGGCGGGGATGCCGAGCATCGCCTTCACCGCCCCGTCTCCCCGTCACCCCACTTTCAGGGAACCGTCACCCGAAACCTGGTGTGTTCCATCACCACTGTCACCCCCCTCTCCGTCTCCCTAAACCTGTCACCCCTGTCACCCCCTCTCCGTCACCCAAAACCTGTCACCCCTGTCACCCCCTCTCCGTCACTCAAAACCTGTCACCCCTGTCACCCCTCTCCGTCACCCAAAACCTGTCACCACTGTCACCCCCTCTCCGTCACCCAAAACCTGTCACCCCCTCTCCGTCACCCAAAACCTGTCACCCCTGTCACCCCCTCTCCGTCACTCAAAACCTGTCACCACTGTCACCCCTCTCCGTCACCCTAAACCTGTCACCCCTGTCACCCCCTCTCCGTCTCCCCACTTTCAGGGAACCGTCACCCAAAACCTGGTGTGTTCCATCACCACTGTCACCCCCTCTCCGTCACCCTAAACCTGTCACCCCTGTCACCCCCTCTCCGTCACCCAAAGCCTGTCACCCCCTCTCCGTCACCCAAAACCTGTCACCCGTCACCCCCTCTCCGTCTCCCTAAACCTGTCACCCCTGTCACCCCCTCTCCGTCACCCAAAACCTGTCACCCCCTCTCCGTCACCCTAAACCTGTCACCCCCTCTCGTCACCCAAATCCTGTCACCCCTGTCACCCCCTCTCCATCACCCAAAACCTGTTACCACTGTCACCCCCTCTCCCTCTCCTCACTTTCAGGGAACCGTCACCCGAAACCTGGTGTGTTCCATCACCACTGTCACCCCCTCTCCGTCTCCCAAAACCTGTCACCCCTGTCACCCCCTCTCCGTCACCCAAAACCTGTCACCCCCTCTCCGTCACCCTAAACCTGTCACCCCCTCTCCGTCTCCCCACTTTCAGGGAACCGTCACCCGAAACCTGGTGTGTTCCATCACCACTGTCACCCCCTCTCCGTCTCCCAAAACCTGTCACCCCGTCACCCCCTCTCCGTCACCCAAAACCTGTCACCCCCTCTCCGTCACCCTAAACCTGTCACCCCTGTCACCCCCTCTCCGTCACCCAAATCCTGTCACCCCCTCTCCGTCACCCAAAACCTGTCACCACTGTCACCCCCTCTCCGTCTCCTCACTTTCAGGGAACCGTCACCCGAAACCTGGTGTGTTCCATCACCACTGTCACCCCCTCTCCGTCACCCTAAACCTGTCACCACTGTCACCCCCTCTCCGTCACCCAAAACCTGTCACCCCTGTCACCCCGTCTCCCCACTTTCAGGGAATCGTCACCCAAAACGTTAACAGAGATTTCTCTTCACTCCCCCCAACACTGGTAAACACATCTCCCTCTCCCACACTCCCCCTCTCTCCCCACCCAACGCGCTCCTTCCCTCTCCCCCGACTTTACCACCATACCCAAACAGCTCTTCTCCTCCTCCTTCTTACTGGCCATCTCTCCCTCTTCACTCCCCCCCCACTATCTCTTCCCCTCTCACCCCTCCCTCAGAACTACCCCTCTTCTCTCTCACACTCTCAACTCTCCCACACTCTATATCTCCTCTCTGCTCAGCTTTGTCTTTCACCCCCCTTTCCCCTTTCCGTCTCTCACCCCCTCTCTCCCCTCTCCCTCTTTCACCCCTCTCTGTCCCTCACTCTTCTCGATTTCCCACCCCTCTCCCTCTTTTACCTCGTTCACCTCTCTCCGTCTCTCCCCCCCCCGTTCTCCACCTTTCCCTCCCTGTCCTACCTCTATCTCCTGCCTCTCACGTTTCCCTCCCCCCTCTACCCTCTGTCTCCCACCGCTCCCTCTTCCCCCGTCTGACTCTCCCGCTGTCAACTATTCCCTGCCGCCTCTCCTCTTTCTCCCCATCTCTCTCCCACCCACCCCCTCTCTTCCTCACCCATCGCCCCCCAGTCTGGGTCTCCCACCTCCGCCTACTCCACACTCCCGCTCCCAACCCTACCCCCATCCCCCTCTTCTGTCTCTCTCTCCCCATCTTTTGTCTGTCTTCCCCGGCCCGAGCCCTTCTCTCTCCCTCTCTCACCCCATGTCTCCCTCTCTCCCTCTGGCAGAGGTCTGTGAGCGGGGTGACGGTGATTTTGCTGGTGAACTGCCTGGTCTCCCTGGTGATGTCCGTCCTCACGGCCATCGTCAACTGCAGGAACCTCGAGTGCTGTGCTGCACGGCCTCCGGTGGTGAGTGGGATCTTCCTGTGCACCTGGGGGGTGGGCGGCGGGGGATGGGACGTGGGTAGAAGAGATGAGGGGAGATGGAAAGCGGGTCGGGAGAGACAAGAGGGAGCAAGAGAGCAGGAGAGGTAGAGAGATGGGGGCAGAAAGGGAATGAAAGGGGTGGGGAGAGGAGGATAGGCTGGGGAGAGAGAGAGGTGGGGGGAAGAGATGGAGGGACAGAGGGAGTGGAGAGAGGGGACGGAGGGAGAGGGAGGCTGAGGGAGTGGGTAGTGGATCCCATCTCCTCTCCTCACCTTCTCTTTCTCCCGTCCCCTCCTCAATCTGATCCCTCCCTCTCCCCCACCCACAGAGAATGGTGGTGATCCACGCTAACCAGCCCGCACCGCCGGACCTCGCCTCCATCTTCTCCAGCAAACCAGCGCCCACCCCAGCCTCTGACGGGCCGCGGTGATGACACGTTTCCCGCTCCACGGGACAGCCCAAAGGATTCGGGCCGAGCGGCCTGAGAGAAAAATCAAGGCGGGATTTTGGAGACGGAGTTGGGGGGGGGGTTGGTGGGTAATATTCCTGTGGTCACATTCCTCCCCGTGGGTACCCCGCAGTTCAAGCTCCCTTGTTACAAGTCGGTCTGTCCCACCCTCGCCATCCGGTCACTCCTGAAACACTCCGCTCTCTGTCCCCTCTATCACCGCCATCTCACCCTGGCTGGTGGCCATTTTGTGATGGCTGCTATTGATAACTGCTCTCCCAGCATCGTAGAAATAGTCACACCCTTGTCCTCATCTCCCACTCGCTTCCCTCCCTGTTTATTCAATCTCAACTCCTCATCCCTCCTCTCCTCCCCCCCACCCCCAGCTCTCCCAACTTTCCATTTAACCTTCTGCTGACAGACACTCAGTGACCGGGTGTGACCCTCCCTCCCACTTCCTCCACCACGAAGTGTGTCACTCTCTCACACTCACCATCTTGTCAACCCCTTTCCCATTCCATCACTCACAAACCCCTCCTCTCCCTCCCGTCACTTTCCTCTCCCCACCACCTCGATGTTGTGCACTTTATGATGGTCGTCTGCCATTTTGCGATGCCAATTTTCGCCTCTCCTCATCGCCCCTTCTCTCTCTGTTACCCAGTGAGTCTCTCCACTACTCACCCCGTCACTCCTGACACCCTCCCCTCTCTGTCCCCTTGTCCTTTCTCCCGCCATCCACCACATCCTGGGTGGTGAACATTTTCCGATGGGAAATTTCCCTTCCCTCCGTCGTTGAGTGAGTATCTCCCCTCTCCCTCCGTTACGACACTCAACTCTCCGTCCATCAGCCCTGACCGCGTCCCGACCCCTCGCTCCCCCTTTCCCCTGTCCGCACCCCCCTCTTCTTGCAGCTCGTCTTATTTGCGAAGGATCGTAACCACCCACCCTTCCTGCTCTATTGAGTAAGTCACTCCCTAGACACTCCCCATCCTGTTCCTGCCCACCCTGTCCTATCAGACCCCTCTCTCCTAGTCCTGTAACTTCCCGTCTCTTCCCGTCCCATCACTTCCCCTCCCTCCCCGTCCCATCAGTTTCCCTCCTTCCTGCTCACACCACTCTCACTCCCTTCCTGTCGTTTCACTCCTCCTCACCCCGTCTCAAACCACCAGTTTGTGACAGGAACTTTTACCCCTTTTCGTCCCCTATTGAGTCAGTGACTTCGCCACGGTCACCGTCTCATCAGTCCACTCCTCATCCCCTCACTCCTCTTCCTCCCAAACCCCTCACCCTTCCTCCCCAAAACCCACATGTATATGTGTATGTGTGAATATCTGAGACATATGCACATTAGTTTTTTCAATGAGAAAATTATTAGAATTCAAACATACATGCAATACCCAAGACGATATAAAACACAAATTAAAATACTGTTATTACAATCAATAACACACTCGATCCCGGGATTGTATCCACGGGCACCGTATGTTCCTTCGCCATAGATTCTGTGTGCGACAGTGGCCATTGTAAGTCAGTGTCTCACTCCATCCCTGGCCGCCACATTAACCAAGGAACACACACAAAAATGCTGGTGAACACAGCAGGCCAGGCAGCATCTCTAGGAAGAGGTACAGTCGACGTTTCGGGCCGAGACCCTTCATCAGGACTAACTGAAAGAAGAGATAGTCAGAGATTTGAAAGTGGGAGGGGGTGGAGAGATCTGAAATGACAGGAGACGACAGGAGGGGGAGGGATGGGGCCAAGAGCTGGACAGGTGATTGGCAAAAGGTATACAGAGATGGAGAAGGGGGAGGGTCATGGGACAGGAGGCCCAGGGAGAAAGAAAGGGGGAGGTGAAACCCACTATAGTGAGAGGCACAGTGGGAGAATAAAGGGAGAGAAAAAAATGGGGAAAAATAATAATGATAATAAATAATAAATAAGGGATGGGGTACGAGGGGGAGGTGGGGCACGTGTGAGTGAGGCGAGGGACAGAAGGAATATACAGATCAATAGTGGCTGAGAGGATAGTGCAGGAGGGAGGGCTTCAGGGTTTTAGATAATTGGGCTTTGTTCCAGGGAAGGTGGGATCTGTTCCGACAGGACGGTTTACACCTGAACTGGAGGGGTACTAACATTCTTGCAGGAAAGTTTGCTAGGGCTGCTTGGGGGGGTTTAAACTAAATCTGCAGGGGGCAGGGATCCAGAATGTGAGAGAGGATAGCGAGATGAAGTATAAAGGACAGGTGGGGACTACACGGTTCCAGAATGCGAAGTGTGAAGTAGAGAAAGGTGAGGCGGAACGAGTGATAAGGAGGATACATGTGCAGAGGGATGGTCTGACGGAGCATGGAGTTAAATGTGTGAGCTGCTGACGTGCGGGAATAAATAAGCTGCTCCCGACTCAATCACAGTCACACACAATTAACTGACCGGCGACAACGGGTGACCGGTTGAATAATCAGTCCCGTTTCTCACCGTCACTCCGCATCGGGGAACCGATGATTATTAAATCACACTTCAGGGCTGTGTCCGGGATCGCTACAGATCCAGGGTCACTGCCGAGGTATTTGTCAATTTAACATCATTATATCGGCCAGACTGCCGAATGCACCGTCCTCAGCAAAGGGAGCAAAAGGATTCTCTCCCGGGATAATCCCACCCCGGGACACCGGTGTCCCAGACTGAGCCCTGCCCCCGGGCTCTTCCTGTCTGTGTAATTACCCGGGTCTCACGTGGGGGGGGTCTCAAACCCGCACATCCGGTGGAAGCAGCGCCGCTGGACAGGAGACGGAAATACATCACCTCGGGCACGCAAAGATCAACACAAAGCGCGAGCACGGAACTGGCTCCGTTAGAACGGTTGGGAATTAAACCTGGCGTGTGGACATTAAAGGTAAGGGGAAGGTGGGGGGGCGGGGCGGGAGTTAAAGGGGAGGGCGGGGAATCGGCTAAAATGTCGGCATCCCGCGGGCGGGGATGTTCACACATTCAGATGTTCACACGGACACTGTCAGTCCAGGTCTGGGTTCCTGCAGAGATCTCAGTTCCTTCATCCCGGTCTCACTGAACTGATTGTTCCACAGCCTGAAACAGATGGGAGAATAAAGATGAAATAAACAGATTCCACAACGGTGTCAGTAACAGGGGACAACACTCACAGACAAATATCACCAGAAAACCCGCGGATCCGCTGATATTTTATCACGTTGAACATTAACACAAACACTCACTGGATCCACTTCAGACTCGGGAGGGTCAGTATGAGACGGCGGAGAGCGGGGACAGATCGGTCTGTCAGCGAGTTTAATCCCAGGTTCAGCCACGTCAGTGATGGGTTTGTACTGAGAGCGGAGACGAGATCCTCGGCACCAGAATCTGTGAGACCGACATTCTCCAGCCTGGAGATGGGAGAGAGTGAGGGTGAAGGACACAGAGAGACAGGAGACGGTACAAATCCCCAGTGTTTATCAGTAACACAATTACTGATCACACTAATGTTCAGTGTCAGACACCCAGTGACTGTAAACACAATCTCCCACAGTCTGGTACTTACCAAAGTTTCTGTATTTTGCACTCTGGGTTCCTCAGAGCCGCAGACACTGGTTTCACTCCTGAATCTCCCAGTTCATTCCGCCCGAGTCTAAACACAAACAGACAAATTGATGAACAAAGTGATTCAAACCGTGGGTCTGAGTGAATTTCTCTCACTCTGATATTTCAGGAAACATTAAACCCTTCAGTAAATCACTGATCGGAGTTCCCATCACTGTCAATGTCCCTCACTGCCCAGCTCCAGGGTATTCACCAAATGTCAGTAATTTAGTCTGTCGGTGTGACCCCGTAAACTCCACGTATTCTGTCTCCTTCCCTGATGGCTAGAAAAGTGTTACTGATGCGAGAGGGTGGGGAGGGGCAGGGGTGAAGGGGGCAGGGGGATGGGGAAGAGAGATCCCACAGGAGGAAGGGGAATGGGATAGAGAGATACCGTAGAAGGTAAGCATTTGTTACAATTCTTCACAATTTTACTTCAGTTTTACCCAAATCCCTTTACATTGAAACAGCACAATGGGACAGTTTCACAGTTCAGAGTGAGAGATAAATCAAGTTACCTCAACTCCCGGCACTTGTGCAGCCCGGGTCCCAGCCGCTGGATTCCTTCACACTGAATGTGGCAGTTCCACAGGTCGAGGTGTTTTATTGTATCACAGAGTCCGATGGCCTGAGACAGGTCCGTGCAGTCAATCGGGGTCAGTGTCATTCCACTGAATGAAAGTGTTTCCACAGATCCCAGTGTGGCCTGAGCCAGTCCACGATTCTGAGACTCAAACAGGTAGTGCAATGTGTTCAGGAGGCTCCTTTTACCAGCTTCACTCCTCGTGTTTCCACTCTGGCGTTTAACCTCCTTCTTCACCCAGTCAATCACCCGGCAGGTTGTTTGATGAGGAAATGGGCCCAGAAACTCCTCCAGGCCCCGAGCTGTCATTGGGGAGGAGAGACCAGCAACAAAGCGGAGAAATATCTCAAATCGACCATCTGTCGTGTTGTGGGCTTCAGTGAGGAGTTTCATAATATCTCTGCCGTCTGGGATCAAGAATTGTGCGACTGCAGCTACAAACTCTTGGATGGTGAGGTGTGGGAATGTGTACACCACGCTCCGGACTGAATCCTCTCTCTCCAAAAGCTCCATCAGGAACCCGGACAGGAACTGGGAAGGCCGGAGATTGTACTTGATCAAATCTCCATCTGCAAACACAATCTTCTTCTTGGACACTCCTCTGAAGGCCATCTGACCAACCCTGAGTAACACATCACGGGGGTTCTCAATCTCACGGCCGTGGTTTTTCAGGATGTTGTAAATACAGTAGGAGTACAGTTGGGTGATGGTCTTGGGAACTCGCCGAGGGTCCCGGTCTCTTTGTGTGAAGAAGGGGCCCAGTGCCAGAGCGAGGATCCAGCAGTAGGAGGGGTTGTAGCTCATGGTGTACAGGATCTCGTTCTCCTTCACGTGTTTGAAAACAGCTTCCGCCACCATCTGATCATCAAAATGCCTGATGAAATATTCCTTCTGTTCCTCACCAACAAATCCCAGGATTTCAGCCCAAACACTGATATCCGCCTTTTCCAATAAATGTAACGCAGTGGGACGGGTGGTCACCAGCACTGAACAGCCTGGGAGCAGCTTGTGCTGGATTAAACTGTACACAATGTCAGACACTTCACACCACCACTCGGGATCTGGACACTGGTGCTTGGGTTCTGTATCTCTCCGACCGTCAGCAAAATCGATGTTGTGTTTGAATTCATCCAAACCATCGAATATAAACAGCAATCCCTCTGGGTTCTTCCAGACCTCTCTGAGTAAATTCCCAAAGTAAGGATACTGATCCAGAATCAGTTCCCTCAGGTTTATTCGACAGTTAATAGAGTTTAAATCTCGGTATTTGAAGCTGAAGACAAACTGGAATTGTTGGTATATTTTCCCTGTGGCCCAGTCATAAACAATCTTTTGTACCATTGTTGTTTTCCCGATCCCCGGGACTCCAGCCACTGCTGCCGAACTCCCAGATTTGGATTTACTCCGGGAAAAGCTGCTCTGGAATAACTGATCTGTCCGTATTTTTTCCAGCTCTCCACGGAGATGTTCCTCTCTCCACTCCTCGTGGTCTCTGCCTCTTGCCAGCAGCTCATGTTCCACCAGTGTCCGATCTCGAACAGTAGAAATGATCGTGAGCTCAGCGTATCGATCAGCCAGCTGGAAAACCTTCACCTTCTCCCTCATCAGGATCGTGTTCACTCTCAGTGTTTCAGTTTGTGCCCGCAGAGTCTCCTTGTGTTTCTGCTGAACATCTTCCATGGGAACAGACAGTGGACAAACTGTTAGATGCCTCAACTCAAAACTCAGTATTTAAGCACACAAGAATTAGCTGAAAATTATTGCATGAATTGGATTAATCAATGGATGCTCGAACAGTAAATTCCATTAACAGACCCCTGACTGGACAGAGAGGCCTGGTCCAGATAAACACCAGATCATCACATTTCACAATTAACTGTGCTGTGAAGGTGAGTATTTCCCTGGTAGTTTACTGACCCCCGACTGTCCCGTACTGGACTACCTTCCACTGCTGTTCCAGCTGTCATTTATTCCTGTGGAAGAAACTTTCAATCCCCAGCATTGATGTGCCGAGTGTGTGTGGTGTCTCACATTGTGTCAGGACCGTGTCGGGGGTGTGTGGGGTCTAACAGTGTTTCAGGACCCTGTCAGGAGTGTGTGGGGTCTCTCAGTGTGTCATGACCTTTTCCGGGGTGTGTGTGGTCTCACAGTGTGTCATGACCCTTTCAGGGACAAGTGGGATCTCACAGTGCATCAGGACCCTGCCAGGGGTGTGTGGGGTCCAACAGTGTGTCAGGACCCTGTCAGGGGTGTGTGGAGTCTCGCTCTGTGTCTGGACATGCTCAAGGCTGTGTGGTGTCTCACAGTGAGTCAGGACCCTGTCAGGGGTGTGTGGATTCTCACCGTTTGTCAGGAACCTGTCATGGTTGTCTGGGGTTTCACAGTGGGTCAGGACCCTGTCAGAAGTGTGTGGGGTCTCACAGTCCGTCAGGATCTTGTCAGGTGTATTTGGTGTCTCACAGTGGGTCAGGACCCTGCCAGGGTTGTGTGGTGTCTCACAGTGTGTCAGGACCCTTTCAGGGGTGTGTGGATTCTCACCGTATGTCAGGAACCTGTGAGGGACGTGTAGGTTCCCACACCGTGTCAGGACCCTGTCCGGGGCTGAGTGGGGTCTCACAGTATGTTTGGGCCCTGCCAGGGGTGTGTGGGGTCCGACAGTGTGTCAGGACACTGTCATGGTTGTCTGGAGTCTCACAATGTGTCAGGATCCTGGCAGCGGTGTGTGCGGTTTCACAGCGTGACAGGATCTTGTCAGGGGAGTGTGGGGTCTCTCAGTCTGTCAGGACCATGTCAGGAGTGTGTGGGATCTCACAATCTCAGGACCCTGTCAGGGGTGTGTGGTGAGTCACAGTGTGTCAGGGCCCTGTCAGGAGTTGTGAGGTCTCACAGTGTGTCAGGACCCTGTCAGGAGAGTGTGTGGTCTCACAGTGTGTCAGGATCTGTCGGGTGTTTGTGGTGTCTCAGAGTGTGTCAGGATCCTGTCAGGGGTGTGTGGGGTCTCACAGTTTGTTAGTACACTCTGAGGGGAGTGTGGGATCTCACAGTGTGTCAGGAACCTGTTAGGGGTGTGTGAGGTCGCACAGTGTACCAGGACCGTCTCAGGTGTGTATCGGGTCTCTCAGTTTATCAGGAACCTGTCAGGGGTTTGTGGGGTCTCAGTCTGACAGGATCTTGTCAGGGCTGTGTGTGGTGTCTAACTGTGTGTCAGGACATTGTCATGGTTGTCTGGGGTCTCACAGTGGGTCAGGAGCCTGTCAGGGTTGTGTGTGGTCTCACAGTGTGTCAGGACCTTGTTAGGGGTGTTTGGGGTCTCACAGTGTGTCAGGCCCTGTCAGGTGAGTGTGGGGTCTCACAGTGTGTCAAGATCTGGGCGATCTGGAAGACCGTGAGGAATCTGAAGCAGCAGCTGGATGACCTTCAACATAGAACATAGAATAGTACAGCACAGTACAGGCCCTTCGGCCCACAATGTTGTGCCGACCCTCCAACCCTGCCTCCCATATAAGCCCCCACCTGAGATTCCTCCATATACCTGTCTAGTAGTCTCTTAAACTTCACTAGTGTATCTGCCTCCACCACTGACTCAGGCAGTGCATTCCACGCACCAACCACTCTGAGTAAAAAAACCTTCCTCTAATATCCCCCTTGAACTTCCCAACCCTTACGTTAAAGCCACGTCCTCTTGTATTGAGCACCGGTGCCCTGGGGAACAGGCGCTGGCTATCCACTCTATCTATTCCTCTTATTATCTTGTACACCTCAATCATGTCTCCTCTCATCCTCCTTCTCTCCAAAGAGTAAACACCTAGCTCCCTTAATCTCTGATCATAATGCATACTTTCTAAACCAGGCAGCATCCTGGTAAATCTCCTTTGTACCCTTTCCAATGCTTCCACATCCTTCCTATAGTGAGGTGACCAGAACTGGACACAATACTCCAAGTGTGGCCTAACCAGAGTTTTAATAGAGCTGCATCATTACATCGCGACTCTTAAACTCTATCTCTCGACTTATGAAGGCTAACACCCCATAAGTTTTCTTAACTACCCTATCCACCTGTGAGGCAACTTTCAGGGATCTGTGGACATGTACCACGAGATCCCTCTGCTCCTCCACACTACCAAGTATCCTGCCATTTACTTTGTACTCTGCCTTGGAGTTTGTCCTTCCAAAGTGTACCACCTCACACTTCTCCGGGTTGAATTCCATCTGCCCACTTCTGCATCCTATCAATGTCTCTCTGTAATATTTGACAATCCTCTACACTATCTACAACACCACCAACCTTTGTGTCCTCTGCAAACTTGCCAACCCACCCTTCTACCCCCACATCCAGGTCGTTAATAAAAATCACAAAAAGTAGAGGTCCCAGAACAGATCCTTGTGGGACACCACTAGTCACAATCCTCCATCTGAATGTACTCCATGCGCTACCATTCTCTGCCTTCTGCAGACAAGCCAATTCTGAATCCACCTGGCCAAACTTCCCTGGATCCCATGCCTTCTAACTTTCTGAATAAGCCTACCATGTGGAACCTTGTCAAATGCCTTACTAAAATCCATATAGATCACATCCACTGCACTACACTCATCTATATGCCTGGTGACCTCCTCAAAGAACTCTATCAGGCTTGTTAGACACGATCTGCCCCTGATCAGACCATGATTCTCTAAATGCCTATAGATCCTATCTCTAAGAATCTTTTCCAACAGCTTTCCCACCACAGATGTAAGGCTCACTGGTCTACAATTACCTGGACTATCCCTAATACCTTTTCTGAACAAGGAAAAAACATTCGCCACCCTCCAATCCTCTGGTACCATTCCCATGGACAACGAGGACATAAAGATCCTAGCCAAAGGCTCAGTAATCTCTTCTCTCGCCTCGTGGAGCAGCCTGGAGAATATTCCATCAGGCCCCGGGGACTTATCTGTCCTAATGTATTTTAACAACTCCAACACCTCCTCTCCCATAATATCAGCATGCTCCAGAACATCAACCTCACTCATATTGTCCTCACCAACATCAAGTTCTCTCTCATTGGTGAATACCGAAGAGAAATATTCATTGAGGACCTCGCTCACTTCCACAGCCTCCAGGCACATCTTCCCAACTTTATCTCTAATCGGTCCTACCTTCACTCCTGTCATCCTTTTTTCCTTCATATAGTTGAAGAATGCCTTGGGGTTTTCCTTTACCCTACTCGCCAAGGCCTTCTCATGCCCCCTTCTTGCTCTTCTCAGCCCCTTCTTAAGCTCCTTTCTTGCTTCCCTATATTCCTCAATAGACCCATCTGATCCTTGCTTCCCAAGCCTCATGTATACTGCCTTCTTCCTCCTGACTAGATTTTCCACCTCACTTGTCATCCATGGTTCCTTCACCCTACCATTCTTTATCTTCCTCACCGGGACAAATTTATCCCTTACATCCCGCAAGAGATCTCTAAACATTGACCACATGTCCATAGTACATTTCCCTGCAAAAACATCATCCCAATTCACACCCGCAAGTTCTAGCCTTATAGCCTCATAATTTGCCTTTCCCCAATTAAAAATTTTCCTGTCCTCTTTGATTCTATCCTTTTCCATGATAATTATAAAGGCCAAGGAGCGATGGTCACTGTCCCCCAGATGCTCACCCACTGAGAGATCTGTGACCTGACCCAGTTCATTACCTAGTACTAGATCTAGTATGGCATTCCCCCTGGTCGGCCTGTCCACATACTGTGTCAGGAATCCATCCTGGACACACTTAACAAACTCTGCCCCATCTAAACCCTTGGAACTAATCAGATGCCAATCAATATTAGGGAAGTTAAAGTCACCCATGATAACAACCCTGTTATTTTTGCACCTTTCCAAAATCTGCCTCCAAATCTGCTCCTCTGTATCTCTGCTGCTACCAGGGGGCCTATAGAATACCCCCAATAGAGTAACTGCTCCCTTCCTGTTCCTGACTTCCACCCATACTGACTCAAAAGAGGATCCTGTTACATTACCCACCCTTTCTGTAGCTGTAATAATATCCCTGACCAGTAATGCCACCCCTCCTCCCCTTTTCCCCCCTCTCTATCCCTTTTAAAGCCCTGAAATCCAGGAATATTGAAAATCCATTCCTGCCCTGGTGCCAGCCAAGTCTCTGTAATGGCCACTACATCATAATTTCATGTATGTATCCAAGCTCTCAGTTCATCACCTTTGTTCCTGATGCTTCTTGCATTGAGATACATGCACATTAGCCCTTCTCCCTTACTATCTTTACACCATTTATTCTGATTCTCTTTCTTCAAAGCCTCTCTGTATGTTAGATCCGGCTTTACTCCATGCACTTCTTTCACTGCTCTATCGCTCCGAGTCCCATCCCCCTCGCAAATTAGATTAAACCCTCTCGAACCATGCTAGCAAACCTACTTGCAAGGATATTGCTCCCCCTCGAGTTCAGGTGCAACCCATCCAATCTGTACAGGTCCTACCTTCCCCAGAAGAGATCCCAGTGATCTAAAAATCTAAAACCCTGCTCCCTGCACCAACTCCTCAGCCACGCATTCAACTGCCATCTCCTCCAATTCTTACCATCACTGTCACGTAGCACTGGCAGCAATCCTGAGAACGTCACCATTGTTCTTCAGCCTTCTGCCTAGTTCCCGAAACTCACACTTCAGGACCTCATCCCTCTTCCTGCCTATGTCGTTGGTCCCAACATGTATCACGACTTCTGGTTGCTTTCCCTCTCGTACCAGGATGTCGTGCACCCGGTCAGAGACATCCCGGACCCTGGCACCCTGGAGGCAACAAACCATGCGGGTGTCCTTCTCACGTCCACAAAATCTCCTGTCTGCTCCCCTGACTATAGAGTCTCCAATGACGACAGCTCTCCTCTTCTCCGTCCCACCCTTCTGCACCACAGGGTCAGACTCAGTGCCGGAGGCCCTGCCACCATGGCTCACACCCGGTCGGTTGTCCCCGCCAACAGTATCCAGGACGGTAAACTTATTATTCAGGGGAATGGCTACAGGAGTGCTCTGCACTACCTGTCTGCTCACCTTCGCTTTCCCCCCTCTGACCGTCACCCAACGACCTGCTTCCGACAGCCTAGGTGTGACTACCTCCCTGCAGCTCTCATCTATGACTGCCTCATTCTCCCTTATGAGTCGAAGGTCATCCAGCTGCTGCTCCAGATTCCTTACACGGTCTTCCAGATCGCCCAGCCGTATGCACTTCTGGCAGATGTGACTCTGCGGGAGAGGGGCGTTCCCCCAAGACTGCCACATCTCACATGAGAGGCACATCACCGTCTCAGGAGACATTGTAAAGACTAACTGCGAGCTAGCTTGCCCTCCGCCTCTTCTCGTCGAAGCCTCTCGAGTCAAAGCCTCAAAGCTCCACTCCTTCACTGGCCCACTCACGCTCTGGCCGCTTTCCACTGGCCGCTTCGCTTGAGCTATCCCTCTATTTGACGCAGACGGGAGAACGAGGCAGTCATAGATGAGAGCTACAGGGAGGTAGTCACACCTAGGCTGCCGGAAGCAGGTTGTTGGGTGACAGTCAGAGGGGCGAAAGCAAAGGTGTGTAGTCTGGTAGTGCAGAGCACCCTTGTGTCCATTCGCCTGAATAATATGTTCACCATTCTGGATACTGTTTGCGGGGACAACCGACCGGGTGTGAGCCACGGTGGCAGGGCCTCCGGCACTGAGTCTGACCCTGTGGTGCAGAAGGGTGGGACGGAGAAGAGGAGAGCTGTCGTCATTGGAGACTCTATAGTCAGGGGAGCAGACAGGAGATTTTGTGGACATGTGAAGGACACCCGCATGGTTTGTTGCCTCCAGGGTGCCAGGGTCCGGGATGTCTCTGACCGGGTGCACGACATCCTGGTACGAGAGGGAAAGCAACCAGAAGTCGTGATATATGTTGGGACCAACGACATAGGCAGGAAGGGGGATGAGGTCCTGAAGTGTGAGTTTCAGGAACTAGGCAGAAGGCTGAAGAACAGGACCTCAAGGGTGACGTTCTCAGGATTGCTGCCAGTGCTACGTGACAGAGATGGTAAGAATTGGAGGAGATGGCAGTTGAATGCGTGGCTGAGGAGTTGGTGCAGGGAGCAGGGTTTTAGATTTTTAGATCATTGGGATCTCTTCCGGGGAAGGTGGGACCTGTACAGATAGGATGGGTTGCACCTGAACTCGAGGGGGAGCAATATCCTTGCAAGTAGGTTTGCTAGCATGGTTCGAGAGGGTTTAATCTAATTTGTGAGGGGGATGGGACACAGAGCGATAGAGCAGTGAAAGAAGTGCATGGAGTAAAGCCAGATCTAACATATAGAGAGGCTTTGAAGAAAGAGAATCAGAATAAATGGTGTAAAGATAGTAAGGGAGAAGGGCTAATGTGCATGTATCTCAATGCAAGAAGCATCAAGAACAAAGGTGATGAACTGAGAGCTTGGATACATACATGAAATTATGATGTAGTGGCCATTACAGAGACTTGGCTGGCACCAGGGCAGGAATGGATTTTCAATATTCCTGGATTTCAGGGCTTTAAAAGGGATAGAGAGGGGGGAAAAGGGGAGGAGGGGTGGCATTACTGGTCAGGGATATTATTACAGCTACAGAAAGGGTGGGTAATGTAACAGGATCCTCTTTTGAGTCAGTATGGGTGGAAGTCAGGAACAGGAAGGGAGCAGTTACTCTATGCGGGTATTCTATAGGCCCCCTGGTAGCAGCAGAGATACAAAGGAGCAGATTGGGAGGCAGATTTTGGAAAGGTGCAAAAATAACAGGGTTGTTATCATGGGTGACTTTAACTTCCCTAATATTGATTGGCACCTGATTAGTTCCAAGGGTTTAGATGGGGCAGAGTTTGTTAAATGTGTCCAGGATGTTTCCTATCTCAGTATGTTGACAGGCCGACTAGGAGGAATGCCATACTAGATCTAGTACTAGGTAATGAACCGGGTCAGGTCACAGATCTCTCAGTGGGTGAGCATCTGGGGGACAGTGACCACCGCTCCCTGGCCTTTAGCATTATCATGGAAAAGGGTAGAATCAGAGAGGAGAGGAAAACTTTCAATTGGGGAAGTGCAAATTATGAGGCTATAAGGCTAGAACTTGCGGGTGTGAATTGGGATGATGTTTTTGCAGGGAAATGTACTATGGACATGTGGTCCATGTTTAGGGATCTCTTGCAGGATGTTTGGGATAAATTTGTCCCAGTGAGGAAAACAAAGAATGGTAGGGTGATGGAACCATGGGTGACAAGTGAGGTGGAATATCTAGTCAGGTGGAAGAAGGCAGCATACATGAGGTTTAGGAAGCTAGGATCAGATAGGTCTATGGAGGTATTTAGGGTAGCAAGAAAGGAGCTTAAGAAGGGGCTGAGAAGAGCAAGAAGGGGGCATGAAAAGGTCTTGGCGAGTAGGGTGAAGGAAAACCCCAAGGCATTCTTCAATTATGTGAAGAACAAAAGGATGACAGGAGTGAATGTAGGTTCCTTTTAGATAAAGGTGGGAAGATATGCTTGGAGGCTGTGGAAGTGAGCGAGGTCCTCAGTGAATACTTCTCTTCGGTATTCACCAATGAGAGGGAACTTGATGATGATGAGGACAATATGAGTGAGGTTGATGTTCTGGAGCATGTTGATATTAAGGGAGAGGAGGTATTGGAGTTGTTAAAATACATTAGGACGGGTAAGTCCCCGGGGCTAGACAGAATATTCAGCAGGCTTCTCCATTCGGCAAGGGAAGAGATTGCTGAGCCTCTGGCTAGGATCTTTATGTCCTCGTTGTCCATTGGAGGGAGGTGAATGTTGTCGCTTTGTTCAAAAAAGGTAGTAGGGATAGTCCGGGTAATTACAGACCAGTGAGCCTTACGTCTGTGGTGGGAAAGCTGTTGGAAAAGATTCTTAGAGATTGGATCTATGGGCATTTAGAGAATCATGGTCTGATCAGGGACAGTCAGCATGGCTTTGTGAAGGGCAGATCGTGTCCTGCAAGCCTGATAGAGTTCTTTGAGGTGACGACCAGGCATATAGATGAGGGTAGTGCAGTGGATGTGATCTACATGGATTTTAGTAAGGCATTTCACAAAGTTCCACACGGTAGGCTTATTCAAAAAGTCTGAAGGCATGGGATCCAGGGAAGTTTAGCCAGGTGGATTCAGAATTGGCTTGCCTGCAGAAGGCAGAGGGTGGTGGTGGAGGGAGGACATTCAGATCGGAGGATTGTGACTAGTGGTGTCCCACAAGGATCTGTTCTGGGACCTCTACTTTTTGTGATTTTTATTAACGACCTGGACGTGGGGTTAGAAGGGTGGTTTGGCAAGTTTGCAGATGACACAAAGGTTGGTGGTGTTGTAGATAGTGTAGTCAAAGATTGCATAGAGACATTGATAGGATGCAGAAGTGGGCTGAGAAGAGACAGATGGAGTTCAACCCGGAGAAGTGTGAGGTGGTACACTTTGGAAGTACAAACTCCAAGGCAGAACTAGGATGCTGCCTGGTTTAGAGATTATGGATTATGATCAGAGATTAAGGGAGCTAGGGCTTTACTCTTTGGACAGAAGGAGGATGAGAGGAGACATGATGGAGGTGTTCAAGATATTAAGAGGAATAGGTAGAGTGGACAGCCAGCGCCTCTGAACATCTGGAGGAGAGTGATGCTTATGTGAGAATGCTGTTCTTGGACTACAGTTCAGTATTCAACACCATCATTCCCTCCAGGCTTGACAAGAAGCTCAGAGACCTCAGCCTCGACCCTGCCTTGTGCAGCTGGATCGTGGAGTTCCTGTCAGATCGCCAGCAGGCGGTAAGAGTCGGCTCCCTCACCTCTGCCCCTCTGACACTCGATGTAGGTGCCCCTCAGGGCTGTGTCCTAAGCTCCTTCCTTTACTCTCTGTATACGCATGACTGTGTCGCCATCCACAGCTCCAATCTGCTAATTAAATTTGCTGACAATACTGTATTGATTGGCCAAATCTCAAATAATAACGAGGTAGCCTACATAGAAGGAATCATCACCCTGACACAGTGGTGTCAAGAAAACAACTTCTCCCTCAATGTCGCAAAAGCAAAGGAGCTGGTCGCAATGTCGCAAGAACAAGAGGAATAGAGACAGGCTAACCTCTATTGACATCAATGGATCTGGGGCTGAGAGGGTGAACAGCTTTAATTTCCTCGGCATTCACGTCACTGAGGACCTCACATGGTCTGTGCACACCGGCTGTGTGGTGAAAAAGGCACACCAGCACCTCTTTCACCTCAGATGGTAGAGGAAGTTTGGGATGGGCCCCCAAATGCTAACGATTTTCTACAGGGCCACAGTTGAGAGCATCCTGACTGGCTGCATCACTACCTGGAATGGGAACTGTACTTCTCTCAATCGCAGGGCTCTGCAGAGAGTGGAGCGGACAGCCCAGTGCATCTGCAGATGTGAACTTCCCGCTATTCAGAACATTTCAGAGACGGGGTAAAAAGGACCCAAAGGATCATTCTGAACCCAAGTCTCACCAAGCGCAAACTGTTCCAGCTGCTACTATCCGGGAAACGGTACCACAGCATAAAAGCCAGGACCAACAGGCTCCGTGACAGCTTCTTCCACCAGGACATCAGACTGATTAATTCACGCTGATACAAATCTATTTCTACAATTGTACACATATATACACGCTCACCGCACACACTTTACTGTAATTGTGCTGCTGGTGCAGAAAAACAGTTTACACGACATGTGTCTGTGATATTAACCCTGATCTGAGAATTTTTATCTGGCTGTTGTCTCATTTTTTTAGATCTGTTATTCATCGTACTCATACTGTCCTCATTCATATCAATCTAAGTGTGATCCAGTGCACATGGTGTTTTCTAGAAACTGTCATTTAAGTTCTTATTTTTCTTTGCATATTTTCCAGATCTGTTTCAGACCAGGATATTATACCAAAATTATACGTCAATATGGGCATAGTGAGTGTTTACTACCTTTGTTATATTTTTACTGTTCAGCTCTGTTTGGCAGATTTTCTTGATCCTTGATGTAAATTCAGATTTTCTTTGGTCTTAAAGTAAATTTTGTTGGAAGGTTTTCCTTTATCACACGATTATCTATTTTCTTTGCTATTGATATCCTAAATATATGTTTCATATTCTGTTGCATTGTATCCTGATGCTCTGTTTGATATTCTACTGGCTCCATTGCACTGTTCTTTATGTTTCATGTTCTGTACTTTTCTAGTCTAAATTTCATGCTTATATCTTTGGAAATTAGTTCCATTATTTGAATTATTTGTTTTAGCTTTGTTGATGCAAGAGCAAATAATTTCAAATCATCAATGTATAGCTGTGCAAAGGTATAATTCGTATTTTTACCTGATTTGATACCTGATTTTTGTCCATTTCAGTAAATTATAAGCAGGTTTAAAGCCAAACCAAACCATACTGGCCCTAGTGAGTCACTCTGGAAAATCCCTCAATTTATTTTGATAATGATGGTTGTCCCTTTGTGGTTGTTAATAGGACGATTATTTTACGCCAATGATTCATCAGATGTTGTAGAAATTTCACAAGTATTGGATGAATTTCATATCTATTTGTAACTTCTCTTAACCATGTGAGGGAGAGAATCAAATGTTTTTTGATAGACAATATTACACTGAAAGATTTCTGTTTTCCACAGGGTTGGAAATAGAATTACATAATCTGTTATCTGTTGTTCATAACCGAACGGTATTTTTTCTGCTGTCCTGTGAGTATATTGTGGTTATCTGAGTTGTTATTAGTCACGGGATGCACGATGCTACAATTATATAATTGTCTTATTATTATTATTATTAAGAGCCAATAATAACATAGTAAGTGACCATTCAGTAGTCTTTTAAATGCAGAATTAAAGCTGTCCCTGAGGCTGGTGGCACATATCTTCAGCCTTTTCTATCTTCTGCCCCACGGGAGTATGAAAGAGAGAATGTTTGAGGTGGTTTGGGGTTCAGCACAGCCAAGAAGGGCCAAAACACCTGTTTCTGTGCTGTAGTTTTTTTATGGTTTCTATGGTTTCTAAACAACATCCATGTGTAACTTCATCCATCACCTTTGTCACATCCTGGAGGAACTCAATCAAGTTGTCAAGACGCAAACCCCATCCAAAACTTTTAATGATTATGGACCTGTATTCCCAGATCACTTCGCTGTACCGCACTCCTCAGTGCCGTACCGGTAACTGTATAAGACCGACCCTGCTTGGTCTTTCCAAAGTGCAACACGTCACGCTTGTCTGCAATCTGCCCAATTTATTCTTAAATGTTAAAAAAGAACCCGCATTTACCACCTCATCTGGCAGCTCATTCCACACTCCCACCACTCTCTGTGTGAAGAAGCCCCCCACCCCGCACTGCCACTAATGTTCCCTTTAGACTTTTCCCCCATCATGCTTAACCCACGTCCTCTGGTTTTGTTCTCCCCTTGCCTCGGTGGAAAAAGCCTGCTTGCCTTCACTCTATTTATACCCATCATAATTTTATATACCTCTATCAAATCTCCCCTCATTCTTCTACGCTCCAGGGAATAAAGCCCTCACCTATTCAACCTTTCTCTGTAACTGAGTTTCTCAAGTCCTGGCAACATCCTTTTAAACCTTCTCTTCACTCTTTCAACCTTATTAATATCCTTCCTGTAATTTGGTGACCAAAATTGAACACAATACTCGAGATTCGGCCTCACCAATGCCTTGTACAACCTCATCATAACATTCCAGCTCTTATATTCAGTACTTTGATTAATTAAGGCTAATGTACCAAAAGCTGTCTTTATGACCCTATCTACCAGTGACGCCACTTTTAGAGAATTTTGTATCTGTATTCCCAGATACCTGTTCTACTGCACTCCTCAGTGCCTTACCATTTACCCTGTATGTTCTATCTTGGTTTGTCCTTCCAACGTGCAATACCTCACACTTGTCTGTATTAAACTCCATCTGCCATTTTTCAGCCCATTTTTCCAGCTGGTCCAAGTCCCTCTGCAAGCTTTGAAAACCTTCCTCACTGTCCACTACACCTCCAATCTTTGTATCATCAGCAAATTTGCTGATCCAATTTACCACATTATCATCCAGATCATTGATAGAGATGACAAATAACAATGGACCCAGCACTGATCCCTGTGGCACACCACTAGTCACAGGTCTACTTGTATATTGGTAGAGTCTTTGACAAGGTCCCACATGGGAAGCTCATACAGAAAATTAACATGCTTGGGAACTGTGGGGAATTGTCCTGGCTGGCGGGGACGCACACTGGGAGAAACTTCTTGGCTGGCAGGTGGTGAATCTGTGAAATTATTGTCATGGACTGCTGAGGAAGACATGTCATTGGATATATTTAAAATGCAGGTCGATATGTTCCTGATTAGGAAGAGCGTCAACATTTACAGAAGGCGGGATAATGGGGTTGAGAGGATTTGGGGAGCAAAATCACTGAGCCGATTGGCTTAATTCTGCTCCTAAGTCTTATGATTTTAGGGTGCATCTGGAGTATTGTATTCACTTCTGATTGTCCAGCTTTCAGAAGGATTGGAGAGGGTACAGAACAGGTTCATCAGGGTGTTGCCTGGATTCGGTGTCATGTGCTACAATTGGAGGTTTGATAAACTTGGTTTGTTTACTCTGGAGTTAGAATAGAGTTCTGACAGAGGTACACAAGTTTGAGAGATAAGATGTGGGTCGACAGCCTGTATTTTGTTTGTTATTTTTTTACATAAGACTGGTGTCTAATATCAGAGGGCATTTGTTAAGATGAGATGTGGTAAATTTACAGCAATTGTGAGTGTTTATTTTTCCATAGAGTTCTGGTACCTGGAATTTACTATCTGGGTCATCGAAGGCAACTATGTCATATACGCTCCTAGATATACATGAATGTACAGCAAATGCAAGCATATGGTCAACAATATAAGAAAGAATAGCAAAGTATTTTTTTTTTACTTTCCCAGATACATAAAGCGCAAAAGAAAATGGAGAGGATCGATATAGGACTGCTCGAAAATGCTGTTGTCGTTGCCGTAACAGGTGAAAAGGAATTGCCAGACAAATTCTGTGGAAGTCACGAGCGGAATTACAAAAGGTAATGAACACCAGTGAACAGAATTGTGTGTTGTGCTATTACAAAGGAAAAGGGGCTTGGAAGATGGAAGGTCTGAAGATAGAAGAGTCACCTGGACTGGGTCGTACAGTGTATCAGGAGCCTGCCTGGGGTGTGTGGGGATTCCCAGAGCGTTAGGACCTGGAGTGAAGGCTTCAGCAGAACCAACAGATGGATTAATGGAAAAATAAAATGTAGAATATTCAGGCTGCAAAGAGAAATACTTTGGATTGTTACTTCAATCCAGAGATCAGCGAATGGCTAATGGTGAATTTTGATTCCCAGGTTTTGCCAAGTCACAGACTAACATTTGAGATGTGGTTTGAACTGAGCATTTCATCACTCACCTATCAGTTGAGTGGGTAATTCAGATAACCCTTGGGTGATGTTCATGTATTCCTGTGGATCAGGACCTGTTTAAATATAAAAAGAATCCATGGAAACAGAGCTAAAATAATTAAAATAACTAAAATGTTTATTTCAATGTGCTTTTGTGTTCAGTGTGTGGTTTTAACGTACCGAGTTCCTGTATTTCCCTCAGTATTCTGTCCAACTTCGGTAACTCAGTCCTCCACATCACAAAGGATTCCCACATCGCCCTCCGGGCCCAGGAGCCTTTACCCATCACCAGACTGAGGAAGAGTCTGGAACTCTCTGTCCGGTTTCCCTTCTCTGTCAGTTCAGTGACTTTCTAGAAAAGGAAAGTAATAAATTTACCGCGGAGCAGACAGACAGACATGGAGAATGTGCAGGAAAATATCTGTTCATGGTGCCAGTAGCTTCAGAAATGATGCAGTCACTGGGCTGCTGCCTCATCCTCCCTGGGTTCAGTCGTTAACAAAGAAACTCTAGCTGAGGGAACTTCTAAATCAATATTGTGAAAGAATAAGGATCTACTGACACCCTGCAGTATATTCATCGTGATTAATTTACTTATCCATCAATGTGTAACATTACATCAAAAAGATGTGACAACAAGAACAGAAGACGGGGAGAGCGAGGGAGCAAAAAATGGATGGTGGGCATCACTGAATCGTGGCTGAAAGATCATGTTTGGCTGCTCACATCCAAGGATAAATATTTAATCGATAGGATAGGCAGGTGGGTGAAAGGGTTGCGTTGACTCTGTTGTCATAAAAAAATAAAAGTCCTTCTAAAGAAGTGATAACAGATTGGACGATGTAGCTGTTAAGATACTGCGTAGGGAAAAATGACCCTGATGGAACAGTAACCAGGATGTGGGATACAAATTCCAGTGGGAGAGAGGAGAGGCACGTAAAGAGGTCAATGTTAAAATAGTCATGGGGAATTTCAATATGCAGGTAGCTTTGGAAAATCAGGTCAGTGCTGAACCCCAAATGAGGGAATTTATAGAATACCTATGAGATGGCTTTTGAGAGAAGCCTATGGTTGTGTCCACTATAGGAAAGGCAAATCTGGATTCGGTGTTGTGTATTGCACCAGATTTGATTGGGGAGCTTATGGTAAATAAACCCTTCAGAGGCAATGATCATAAAATAGCAGAACTGACACTGCAGTTTGAGAGGGAGAAGGTAACGTTAGATGTATCAGTATTACACTGGAATAAATGAATTACAGAGGATTGAGAGAGGAACTGGACAAAGATAAATTGGCAGAGGACATTAGCAGGGGCAACAGCAAAGCAGGATTAGATGAAGATTCTGGGAGCGATTCAGAAGACACAGGTAGAGGTAGATAATCCGAAATATGAAGGATTATTCCAAAGGGAGGATGATCAACAATCTCTATACATAGAATATAGCAAAATATAGTGGAAAGCTGGAGGACTGGGAAGCTTTTACTAACCAGTAGAAAGCAATTAAAAGCTGTAAGTACAGAGAGTGTGAACTATGAAGGTAGGCCAGCTAATAATGTAAAATAGCTTACCAAATATATGCCCTTTCAGGACAACCTATTGATTTTTGATGTCATGCGATATCAGCTTTGTGCGTGGTAGTTCCTGTCTAACCAATCTGAATGTTGGACCAGGAAGTTACCGGGAAAGTTGATGAATGGAAGGAAGTGGGTGTTGTCTCTATGGACTTTAGCCCAGCATTTGACAAGGCACCGCAAAGGAGGGTGGTCAAGAAAGTTCAGTTGCTCAGCACTCAAGGTAAACTGGTAAATTGGATGAGACAATGGCTTTTTGGAAGAAGACAGAGTGTGGTTAGAGACTGTTGAATCTCTGACTGGGAGTTTGTAATATGTGCGGTGCCACAGGGATCGGTGCTGGGTCCGATGTTTGTCATCTATATCAACGATCTGGGTGAAAATGTGGTTAACGGGATCAGCAAATTTGCAGATGAGACCAAGAGTGGGGACGTGTAGTGGAGAGTGAGGAAGACTACCAAACCTTGCAGTGGTGTCTAAACTAGCTGAGAAATGGGCTGAAATGGGGTGAAAATGAATATGTTATGATTGCACTGCCCCTGAGGAACGTTGTCTCATCCTGCCCTGCAGAGCTGATATATAGTGAGAATGACAATAAAGTTTTTTGAATCTTGAAAATGGTGGATGCAATTTATTGCAGATAAGTGTGACGTGTTGCACTTTGGAAGGACCAAGCAGGGTCGGTCTTATACAGTGACCGGTAGGGCACTGAGGAGTGTGGTAGAGTGAAGTGATCTGGGAATACAGGTCCATAATCATTAAAAGTGGCAGCAAAGGTTGATAGATTGGACAGGAAGTATCTGGAACACTAGCCTTCATAAATGAAAATATTCAGTACAGGAGGTGAGATATGATGTTGAACGTGTATAAAACGTTGCTGAGGCCTAGTTTTCAGTACTGTGTGCAGATCCGATCACCTACTTAGAGGACAGATGTAAAGAAGGTTGGAAGAGTACAGAGAAAATTTACAAGGATGTTGCCGGAACTGGAGGACCTGAGGTATAAGGAAAGACCAAACAGGTTAGGACTTTATGCCTTGGAATGCAGAAGATTGAAGGGTGGTTTGATAGAGGTACACAAAATTATAAGGTGTATAGACAGGGTAAATGAGGGGAAACTCTTCACTCAGAGGGTGGTGAGAGTGTGGAACGAGCGAGCAGTGCGAGTGGTACAAGTGGTTAAGAGAAGTCTGGATAGATACATGAATGATAAGGGTATAGAGCACCATGACCCGGTGCAGGTCAGTGGGAATAGGCAGCTTCAGTAGTCTGGCATGGAATAGATGGGCCAAAGGGCCTGTTTCTGTACTGTACTTTTCTATGACTATGACAAGTCAGCCACTCTGTTAGGGAACTCAGATGGAGACCAGACCAGCTGTGGTTAGCAGGTTCCCCTCCCTCAAGTACCGCAGTGAAGCCAGTTGGCCCAGTTTACAATCTGACAGCTTCATATTCATCCTGGATTAATGAGCTGAGGTGAATTTGACTGACGGTCCCGATAAGACGTGAAATTAGTTTTAGACTGAATGTCTGTTCAACAGCCCAGATATGCAGCCACTGCTCGTATATCACACTGATAAATACAGCAGGTGTGAGAGGAAAAGGTGACGCTGAACCTGTAGCTCCCAGTGCTCCCCACCTTAACAGCTGAAACCAGATCGGCTGGAGACAGTCAGAGATCAACATCTCCATTGTCATGTAGACCTCCTAGAACGTGCAGGAGATGAATATTGATCACTATTCCCTCTGATACCAGCAGTTCGGTGACAATAGACTAAACACACTCACTTCATTTTCCTCTCTACTGAAATGTCCCTCCTTTGTCAACACCCAACCGAGTCTTTCAACCTTTTCTTCAATCGCTTGTTTGAGTCTTTCCCTGTAGAACTTTGTCAGCTGGTACAGTCGATATTCCTCCCCCTGTGCCAGGAGGTCGGAGATGGTAAACTTTGGCTCTGCGAATATAAAAAGTGAATGTAGTCACAAACTGAAATATCGCTTGTCTCCACCGCTGTCACTCAACCCAACAAACCAGTCATGTCTTGAACCTCAGTGTTCACCTGCCTTCAGCTAGAAACATGGATTTTGTCCTAATCTCCAACACTGGCCTTAAAACTGACCCATCAATGCGCTGGGCATGACGTTACCAGAAGGATCACATTTACTAGAAACCTGTCTCTCCCACCATCCCACCCACTCACCTATCGTAGTTTAAGATGGGCAATAAATGTTGGGATTGTCAACGATAGTTGCTTCCCAGAGATACTCTTTCCATCCTGGCGAATACATTTCCATTAAATCATATCACGGAAATACTTCCTTATCTGAATAGCTGCATTTCCTCTGATACACATACTGCAAATCATCAGAGCAGGTGGTACATTTCCTGTAGTGGGGTTAACGGGTGCCCCACTACACCACATGTACCACACCTACACATTTCCCCTTTCTGACCAACCCTCCAACAAGGAATCACATTTACCCGCTTCCTGCCTCATTCTGTGAACACATTACCCTCATATTTCACTCACCTGCTCCTTGTTGGACACTTGACAATTCCATGTTCAGTGAGCTTCCGAGTTGACAGACAGTCGTCTCACTTGTACCGGTTCCAGGGTCCTGCTCAGTGTCTCTGACATCACTGTCTCTGGGCTGACAGACAGTCGCCTCACTTGTACCGGTTCCAGGGTCCTGATCAGTGTCTCTGACGTCACTGTCTCTGGGCTGACAGACAGTCGCCTCACTTGTACCGGTTCCAGGGTCCTGATCAGTGTCTCTGACGTCACTGTCTCTGAGCTGACAGACAGTCGCCTCACTTGTACTGGTTCCAGGGTCCTGATCAGTGTCTCTGACGTCACTGTCTCTGGGCTGACAGACAGTCGCCTCACTTGTACTGGTTCCAGGGTCCTGATCAGTGTCTCTGACGTCACTGTCTCTGGGCTGAATTTGCTCCACTTCCGCTGCGGCCGGACCGCATTCCACTGGGACATTGCTCTCAATCTGACCCTGCTTTGGTACCTTGCTTCCCGTGTCCCGATCATCTTCCCGCGATGATCCACCTGGTAAAAACCACTTGAGTACTTTCTGTACCCGATTTAACTTCCCACCTGAAGTAAATGAGCAATAGCAGGTTTAGAGTGATTTATACTCGAACAAGGATTCACAATGAGTGTCTGCAATGGAGCCGAGACTCTGGCTGACCAGATTTGGAGTGGGACTGTGCTGGTCAATGTGAACCACACTTCCTGCTAGGTGACCATCCCGATAAACCAGTGACTGGACACATCCACTCCCAGAAAAAGAACTGGACAGACACAGTAATACTGATCACCGACTATACATTAGTTGAACACTCTGATAAGCAGCGGTTATTAATGGAACAGCATCAGGTGATACTGGGAATTATTACTGGCATTATCTTCCACAAACATAAATCTCCCTGGATCACAAACTGTCCAGTCACCTTGTGCCACTCACAGACAAGCCACTGGATTACTCATGGTCCAATCCTCTAGATCACACGTTTTCCGTTTCCTTTGTCACACATTGTCTTGTCCCCTGGGTCACAGACTGACCATTGCTTTGAAACAAACAATGTCCAGTCCCCTGGGTGACAGACTGACCATAACCTTGAAGCCCGTGATGCCTGGTCCCCTGGGTCCCATCCTGTCTCCTGGATGATGATTGTCATGTAACAATTATACAAGTCATTGGCAAAGAGAGAGTCTTGCGTGCATTTCGAATAGCTGAGCTTAAAGTCTAGCCTTTGCCGTTGCTGATCTATAGGATGGATGTGATTCAGCTGGAAAGAGTGTAGAGGAGATTGACAAGTACGTTACTGGATGGGGCTGTTTGGTTTTTGTGTTATATGGTTCAGCTGGGACAGTTTGCCCTGGATCATGGGAGTTTGAAGGGTAACCTTACACATGTACATAAAGTAATCAGGGGTGCAGATAGGGTGGATAGTCATAGTCTTTTTCCCAGGTTAGGGGAGTCTGAGACTCGAGGGCAGAAACTTAAAATTATGCATAAAGTAAAAAATTGTCAGTTACCACAATGTATCCAAAGGTTGTTTAAAATGAGAAAAAGTCAACATGATTTGAGAGAAACGTGTACATTTCAAAAACAAAGGATAAGAACAAATGTAAAATAAATCATTGTATTTCAGTCAGAGGGGTGAATCTATGGAACAGTTGTAGTGAGAAGTTAAAAACATGCACCACATTTAACAAGTTTAAAAAATATTTAAAAATAATTTAATGAACAGATATTAATATACATGATTTAAAATCAGTGGGCGTAATGTAAATAAATGATACTTGGAATTGGATTTTGTGTTAAAAGATTATATTTTTTTAATGTGATTGTTGACACCAAATATGTTTTTTTGCATAAATAAGTGGGGTAGGTGTAATAAGCTGTAGCTTCAGTCTACACCTTTTCAGTTAGTTTTAAAGAATATCCATGTTTTCTTGTTTTTTTATTATTTAATTTTGTCTTATGAAATCATTGTTGGAAATGATTTTTTTTGTTATGTTTGTACTGACCAAAATAAAATTTCATTCATTCAAAAGGGACCGAAGGGGCAATTTTTCATGTGGTGGGTGATGGATATAAATTACATGCAGCCAGAGGAGGCTGTAACACAAATAAAATTACAAAGTTGAGAAGATGTGGGCAGGAAAAAGGATAGAAGAAGCCGCCAAGGGAAATTTGGGAAAAGCTGCTGGGAAATCGGGCAAGCTCAGGGACATTTAGAGCAGCATGAATTAGATGGGCCGAAGGACCCGTTTCCAGGCTGTAATCTCTGTTTTATTCCACCTGGAATCACAGAGTTGAGCACAATCACAATGCCCACCGGAGACAGAGACAGTTGGTCACTGGTTATACCGGGTCTCCCATCAGAGGTACTGGGAATTTAAATTCAGGTAGCAGATCATCTCAAGAGGGAAATATTGAGAAATCACTTTCACCATTTGGCCACAGACCAGACATGGATCGGGGTATTAAAACAGAATCAGAATCAGGTTTATTATCACCGGCATGTGATGTGAAATTTGTTAACTTAGCAGCAGCAGCTCAATGCATTACTTAATCTAGCAGGGAAAAAAATAATAATGAATAAAAAAATAATAAACAAACAAGTAAACCAATTACAAATATTGAATAGATTTTTTACAAACTTGCAAAAACAGAAAGACTGTATATAAAAAAAAACTAAGGTAGTGTCCAGAGATTCAATGTCCATTTAGGAATCAGATGGCAGAGGGGAAGGAGCTGTTCCTGAATCGCTGAGTGTGTGCCTTCAGGCTTCTGTACCTGCTTTCTGATGGTAACAGTGAGAAAAGGGCATGCCCTGGGTGCTGGAGGTCCTTCATAATGGACGCTGCCTTTCTGAGACCCCGTTTCCTAAAGATGTCCTGGGTACTTTGTAGGCTAGTGCCCAAGATAGAGCTGACTAGATTTACAATCTTCTGCAGCTTCTTTCGGTCCTGTGCAGTGGCCCCTCCATACCAGACAGTGATACACCAAACCAGACCACAAGTTTATCTAAAATGAAGTGTCTCCTGATCCTCAGCCATTTCCAAGGCTGGCAATGTTCTCGGCTCGGCTACAGAAAACAGAGTTCGGAAAATTCCCCTCATCTACTTTGCGCATCGAGGGGGGAGTTGATAGCTGCCCTGCCAAAACCTGAAATGTTGAATTATCACATAATATCTGAAATCCCGGAAATGCTCTTATCACCTGCCTCTGAATTTTATAAATGAAATTTGGAGATCTCTTTCACCTCTAAACAGGCCCTGGTGTGCAGCAAACCCTGAACCTGGACTTTTACGTAACAAACAATACCGTTGTCACATTCCCGTTTGTGTTTCACTCTCAACCTGCTGATTCAGGGTTTCCGGCTCCTTTCACTCAGGTGAAGTTTTGCATGGTGAACTGAGTCATTCAACCATTTCTGGTGTCAGGTCCCTGTGCTGGACCTGTTGGATTGATTGATTACACAGAGCTGCTTTAATATTGAAAGGCAGAGTGGATGTGGCAAAGTTGTTTCTCATGATGGAGGAGTCTAGTACGAGAGGGCATGACTTAAGGTTTGAAGGGCGCCCATTCAGAACAGAAATGCAAATTTTTTTTGTAGCCAGAGGGTGGTGAATCTACGGAATTTGTTGCCACGGGCAGCAGTGGAGGCCAAATCATTGGGTGTATTTAAGGCAGAGATTGATAGGTATCTGAGTAGCCAGGGCATCAAAGGTTATGGTGAGAAGGCGGGGCAGTGGGACTAAATGGGAGAATGGATCAGCTCATGATAAAATGGCGGAGCAGACTTGATGGGCCAAATGGCCGAATTCTGCTCCTTTGTCTTATGGTTTACCAGTGGGATCAATGACACTGCTTGATGAAACTTTTTTCTGACCTGTTAGTGCCTGTGTAAGTTCCTTTATCCAACAGGGCAGAAGTTTAATTATAAAGATCCCAGTGAACGTACCTGTAGCCATTCTGATTCTGACTGACGATTGTCGTTGTCTTGTTTACACTTTGGTCCCGGTGCAGGACAGCTCCACCTGCTGGTGATGCCCTGAATTACACACAACAAGCAGACAGTGAGTCAGAGAGAGTAGGATTACTTTGCAAATGTGAGAGTATCACCATCCTCTGCATCAGAGCAGCAGTTCGCTTAGGGACCAAACATTCCGTGCTAACTTCAAATCCCACACCACGTCTGTATGTCCGTCCAATGATATCTGACGAATCCTACCGACAGAATCACAGAGCAACAGAGCACAGACACAGACCCTTCAGCCCATCAAGACAATGCTGACCACAGTGCCCACAGAGATGGTCCCAATTTCCTGTGTTTGATCCATTTCCCTCCTGGCCTCTTCACTCTATCTACACATCCCAAATGCTTCTAGAATTATACAATTGTGCTGCCTCGTCCACTTCCTCTGTCCGTACCCTCCACATCATCACCAGCCTCTGCATGAAACCGTTGCTGCTCCTGTTGGTTTTACAATCTATTTACCACTCCTCTGCCCATTTAGATCCCCTATAAACTACGATAATCTTCACCGTGAGTACCATCCACTAATTTTGTGTCATCTGTGAACTTACTGGTCAAGCTTGTGCACTTGCATTCAAATCATTGCTATCAAATAACGAATATCAAATGTCCCAACTTGTAGCTTTGTGGTACACCACTAGTTACCCGCCCCCATTCTGAGGAGAAGCCTTCAACCACCACTCTTTGCTTGCTACCTTCAAGGCAATTTTTAAATCCATCTAACTTTCTCTCTCTGTACCGCATGGGACCTTATCTCCCAGACCAAGCTGTCATGAGGCATCTTGCCAAAGGCTTTACTGGAGTTAAATGTACAACATCCACTCCCCCACCCTCACTGACAATCATCTTCAAAACCTTAAAATGTATTGTTCAACACAACTTTCCATGCACAATGCCATGGTGACTCCTGATCAGTCTCTGTCGATCCAAGTGTTGGTAGATATTGTGTGTGTGATCGGTCCATATTGTGGAAAATTATCTCCGGCACCTCCCCTTCCATTTTCTCCACTTACCACCAAAAAACCAAAGCGGCACCCCGTAGTAAGCTTATGTTTCTCCAAATGCTCAAAGTTTCTGTCCCCAAGTATCCGTTCCAAGGGTTGGCCCACCCCCTGATGTAACACTCACTGGTCTATAATCCCCAGGATTAAACCCACTGGGTTTAGTGAATCACAGAACAACATTTGACAGCCTCCAATCATGTGTTACTACCCCTGTGGCCAGAGAGGATACAATGATCATTGTCAATGCCCCGTAACCTCCCCCTTCACTTCCTGTAGTAACGTGGTGTGTATTGGTAGATTCAACAACATCTCTTTCTGAACGTTTCCATGCTGCTATGTTATCGTCACAATCACTGTCCATCTCATTGGTAACTCTGAAGCAAAGCATTCATTAAACATCTTGCCAATCACCGCATCCTCCAGGCACATTTCCACCTTTGCTCCTGAGTAGTCCTAGTCCTATCCTCAATCTATTCACCATCCTCTTCTTCACCCACATGTAGAATGCCTTGAGCTTTCCTTTATCCTACTTCCCAAGGACTTCAAGTTCCCTTTGACCTCTAAGTCACTTCTTAAGCTCCATCCAGGCTACCTTATAATTCTCTGGAGCCTTGCTTGAATGTTGCTTCCTAAACCTAAATAATGAGTCCTTTTCCCTGTTGCTTAAATGTTCCCATCTCTTGTGAACCACGGTTTGTTTATATAAACATTCTTTCACTTTTTGTGGAACAAATCTACCTCGAACTGCATTGAGGTGTTCCTGAAACAGCCTTCACAGTTCCATTGTGCATTTCCCTTTAAAAATGTTTTCCCAATTTACACTCTCAAGTTGCTCCGAATACCATTGCAACTATCCATCCACTAATTAAATACTGTCTCGTATGGTCTGCTATTATCTTTGTCCATGACCATGATAAAAGTTGGGGTGTTGTGGTCACTGTCTCAAAAAGGGCCACCCATTGTGACATCAGTCACCTGACCAGCATCATTGCCTCATACTAGATACAGTATGGCAACTCCTCCAGTGAGCCCATCCACATACTGTGTCAAGAATCCTTCCTGGACACGCAACACATTCTGCCTCATTGACACATTTTGGAACAAGGAGGTGGAATCAACATCAGGAAAGTTGAAGTCAACAGATATAACAACCTTGTTGCTTCTGCACCTTTCCCAACGCTGCCAAGTTATCTGCTCTCATTATCCCGGTGGCTTTGGGGGAGGCCTATAGAATACTCCCAGAATGATAGCCCCCTTCCTATTTCTGAATTTCACCCACATTGATGTCCTCTGTGTATGTCGCTGTGATACCATCCCTAATTAGTACAGAGAATTCCCCCCCATTCACCCCCCACCCCCATATGTATTATGAAACAACTAAAACCTGGAGCATTAAACACCAATCCTGCCCTTGTAACAGTCAGGTCTGTGTAATGGTGATAACATGTACCATCCATGTTCTAAGTTACTTTTACTCTTAATACTTGTTGTATTGAATTAAACACATCTCCAACTCACTACCTGATGCCCTGTCCACAACTGATCCTTCCACAGTCTCTTTGAACGTTGCATCTACCTTTATATCAACTGTTCTATCATCTGACCAAACACTCCAGTTCCCATCCCACAATGACTGAGTTTAAACTGACCCCGGCAGCTCCAGCTGACCTGGCTGCAAGAACATTTGATCATCTCAAGTACAGATATAACCCATGCCTTTGGTACAGGGTCAAATGGGAACATTGTAAAACCTAATTCTGCTTCATCACAGATTCGTAGGTTCTGACAATTTATTAGTAGAAAAGCACTTGATGACGACAGGGTATGTAAATGTAAATTATTGGTTGGCTGTTGCTAGTTAGGACTGAATGAAATGTGGTGCTGGGACATTTGGTTTCAAGAGGGTTTGCTCTTTGCAGAGGCTTGCTCAACCATATTCTAGGCAACTATATCATTACAGCTTGCAATAGACAGAGGAATCAATGACATGTTGCTGTAGTTCATGGTCACTCCACATTTCTGCGGTCACTACAGCAGGAGACAACTGCGGCGTCTTCTAAAGGGAGGAAATTCTCAACGCATTTTGAGATAATTGTGACCTAACACAGACAAGCAAGGAAACATCAGAAGTGATGTTTGAAATGAGCAAACAATATGAGGGAATGTGCATGGCTTCACAGAGCTGCTGCTGACAGTACATTAGTAGATCTAGAATGATTGCAACTGGGCCTGATAGAGGCATAAATGGTATTTCTAGGCTTATTAAGTCTCACTTCAGCTATTTCCTACTTTCCATGGTACAGAGATGTAATGTCTAAAGGACTAGAGTTTGAGTAACTGAGACTCACCAGACTTTCTCCTGAGTGAATCAGTGGAAACTCTGATTCAGGATGGTGCTCTCAGTCCTTGGGCTGTTTCATTGTTGCTGTTCCCTCATCTTCAGTTGTGGTTTTGTTCCAGTCATGGGCTTTTCTTCCAATAAATCTCTCAGCCCAGATCTAACTTTAACCGGAGAGATAATGAAGCATAGACATAAACCAGATAGAGGTTTATAAGATTATGAAAGACATAGATAGAGTAGACAAGGAGTATCTTTTCGCTGTTTAGAAATGTCTAATACCAGAGGACATGCAATGACGGTGTGAGGGAGTGGATGCAAAGGAAATGTGAGGGTAAGTTGTTCTACTCAGAGAGGTGTAGATGCTTGGAATCCGCTGTCTGTTATGGTAGTGGAAGCAAATACACGGGGGCTTTTAAGAGACGTTCAGATAGGCACATGGGTGTGAGGAAGATTGAGAGCATATGGAAATTGTATAGGTAGGAGTTATTGGGGAGGTTGATTAACTTTTCAGCTGGTTTGGCGCACCATTGTGGCCGATGCGCCTGTTCCTGTGATGTACTGTTCTGTCTTCAGCATCTTGAGTTTCTCTTTGACTCCCACTGGCAGATAGACAGGTGACAGTGAGGGGGAATTTCAAAATGTCAATTGAATTCTGAAACCCCTGTCTATATCTACTGGTGCAAACAGACAACAGCATATTTAATCACAGCCACTCCCTGTGAGGGATGGAATGGAAACTCATTTCCTGCTTTGCTTCCAAAGGAACTTCAGAACCAAACATCTGAGCACAGAACAGAAATACTCGCTCAACATCTCATAAACCCGGACAACCTGATCCCCTGATTCATTTTATCTGGGTCAAAACATGTGTGATGTCCCGGAATCCAACCTCTGAGGGTCACAGCCCACACCGAGAGCCTCGCACATCTTTCCCACATCTCACACTGAAAGATTCACGCTACCAATATCCAGCCCCTGGAGACGTCTGCTTCACTGCGGAAGGAGGAAAATCCAGCCGCATCTGTAAAAGCGCCAACGTGGACCGAAGCCCAAACACTGCCAGTTCCATATTCCTGGAGACCCCATCCCAAGATTGTATCTCAAGCACCAACTCTCCCAGGGCTCTTTGCTGCCGGTAATATGCGGCAGTGTCTCAGCTAATGCCAGTTCAATCTTCTTGCTGCGTGGGATCTCGCCCAGTACAGCTGGCTGCTATATTTCCTGCAGTGTAGCAGGAACAAAATGTAAAATTATAAAGTAGAAAATGCTGGGAACTCAGTACGCCAGACTACATCTCTGAAAGGACAAATGGTGGAAGACCCAGTTTCAGAACTGAGACTGTCCAAGGTGCTGCTGATCTGGTGAGCATTTCCAGTATTTTCTCCTCCTTCCTTTAAATTTCCTGCAACTGTAGTATTCTCTCCCTCTTCATTTTAATGCACAGATAGTAACTGATTGTAAAATATCAACAACACCCTAAACTGTAAATGCCACCCCACCCCAACCCATTTGTTAGTTCCTCAGTTCATCCTGACCCTGGTGTAATACATCCCATACAGTCAATGCTCACAGCATCCTTTCCTCCCACTGTCACTCTGTTACATTTGCTCCTGAGGCCACTGTCTCTACGCTGAGAGGCGGTGACCACAGAGCGATAAAAAGTGCAACACTTGCTGCAGCTCTGACGGGCCGTTGCCCTGGAAACGGAGGAAGTGGCTCACCGAAAATAACTGGAAGAGGAAATAACAAACTCAACATCAGATGCTCTGAGCTCCATTATCACAATGATTAACACTGCAGGAATTTTGTAACGGTAAAACTAAAATTGAAATGGCTGTTTTTACCCTGCCACGTGCTGCGTTCAATTAAACCTCTGGTAGCTCCAGCTATCAAAAACCCAATCCTGGAAAAGATGCAAAACAAAACTTCACAATGAAGACAAAGTTTGAAAGAGAGATTGCTGAAATATATCATTGCAGCAATGGTACTGTATACAGGCTGGGCAGAGGTTGAACAAGATGGGTGACCATTGAAGTGGTGAGATACAGGCTGGACAGAGATTGAACAAGATGGGTGACATATATCATTGAGGTGGTGAGATACAGGCTGGACAGAGATTGAACAAGATGGTTGATATATATCATTGAGGTGGTGAGATACAGGCTGGACAGAGATTGAACAAGATGGGTGATATATATCATTGAGGTGGTGAGATACAGGCTGGACAGAGATTGAACAAGATGGGTGATATATATCATTGAGGTGGTGAGATACAGGCTGGACAGAGATTGAACAAGATGGGCAGGGAATGAGCAGATGGAGCCAGATGGGAGCAGGGGATCAAGGGCGATCTCTGATGGTCCTCCAGCAAAACACAGATCCTGAAATGATAGTACTCACTAGTAGATAACAGATATCAGTAGTATACCAAAGCCAGAACAAACAATAACTTTGGTATATGCCCTTTTCCACTTCACACACTTCATCAATGCTCCACAGAAAGTAACCCATCCGGGTACTTCACATCTTCACACAGCTACTGCTCTTCCTTTAACTGAATGAAGTAGTGGAGAACTGTGGACACAGCTGAGCACATCATAGAAACCAACCTCCCCTCCATGGACTCAGTCTACACTTCCCACCACCTCAGTAAAGCTGCCAACATAATGAAAGATCACCACAACCCCAAACATTCTCACTTCTCACCCTCCCATCGGGGCGAAGATAAAGTAAAACAGAAACATCCCACCCAGGCTCCGTGACGGTGTCCATTCGGCTGTTAAGAGAACCGAATGTACCCAGCGGGATGAGTGGACTCCTGACCTCACAGTCTAAATCGATGTGACCTTGTACTACATATCTACCTACACTGCACTTTCTCTGTAACCATAAGGATTTATTCCACTCTGGTATTGCTTTACCTCAATGAACTGCTGCAATGTATTGATCTGTGCGGATAATACCGAACTCACGGTTTTCACTCAACCTCTGTACATGTAAAACAAAATAAAGATTCCCCATTTTAATCGTGTGGAAATATTAGACAGACTGGGTTGCTCCTTTGGAAATTCTGCAGGGAGTGTACATAATTATGAGAAACCCAGCTAAATGAACAAGACTTAATTCTCTCATTAACCGAGCCAGATATCGGGAAACACTGTCAGCATTTCGGCAAGTCGTAGTCATGGAAAGAAAATGGAAATAAACTTCCCAGACCCCCGAGAGGACGTGAGAGATCTGGATCTCACTGTCCTGTCTGAACGGGGAAAGATGAAACTACTCATACACGTGAAGCAGTGACCCAAGGGTGCTATTACTATGTTTAACCCTCGAGTCTGCAAGAACACAACGGGACGAATGGCCGCTTCCAGTCTGCTGGAAATATGTAAAACAACTATCGATCCAGGTGAAGTTTGGATCCGAGACCGGGCCGGGTGATGGAGATAAAGGTCCCCAGGTACAACTCACCGGATGGGTTCGGTCTCGGCATCACCACCTCATCCCGCTCCGGGGACCAGATCACCAGGGGCTGAGCGGCGGCTCATCTCAGACTCTTCCGTGTGAAGGTCTCACAACTCGGACCGACCCCAAGGCCGCCAGTTCGAGGAAGTTAGCGGAACTCACCGCCAAACATCAGGTCCCCGCTCCCCCCGGGATCGGCTTCAGTACTCTCCGATGGGAAATTGTCGGTCTCCTTCACCCTGGTGACCGGCCTCAATACTCACCGACGGGAACCTGCTCTATTTGCCCCGCAGACAGCGATCCGCTTCAACAGAGAACGGAAAGAAAACCAGCGCCCATCCGGGGACTGTGAGGGCGGGGCGGAGGCGGGGCCTCGGAAGCAGAACCCCGCGGATGCTGCAGATCTGCGTTTAACGGGAGCGAGACCCGGGATCACGTGACGGGTGGAGGGTCTCCCACGTGACCCGGTGACTCCGCCCCCTCACTCCTCGATCGTGGAATTAATTTCCATCTTCTGCAGCCCCGTGTTGCCCCAACCACTCACCTCCCACCCCCGTCACTATTTCCACCTTCCCACCTCCCCCTCACCTGGATCCACCTCTCACTCCCCAGCTCTTGCCCCATCCCCACCCCTCACCTCTTTTCTCGGACTATTTCCCGTCCACTCTCAGTCCAGAGGGAGGGTCTCGGCCCGAAATGTTGACGGTCCATTTCCCTCCACAGATGCTGCCCGACCCACTGAGTTCCTCCGGCAGTTTGTTCTTTGGTCTGTGTGACCCGTGTTAGTGTGGGGAGCGGGATTTTACACCATATTCCCGGTACAGTCTCAACAAAACACAAATAATTGTCACTTTGCCCGGACCATTGGCCCCGCTCGCAGGGCAACAGTCTGCCGGTGTTTGCCCCCCAATGTGGTGAATCGCCACCACCGTGGGCTCAGACATTTCCACAGATGAGCCCCTCCTGTCCCCACCGGGACAAACATCCTGTCCGCCCCCTCTCTCACCGTCTTCATCCTCTCCCTCCCCGGGGAACCGGCATCAAAGCGACGGGCCGAGCGGTCTCCTCCTACCTCTCAGTGACACATCAGACTCCGGCCGCAGGAGACGCTTCACAAACGCCCCAACTTCCCTCGGAGGGAAATGGAAATAAATCAGAAAGCGGACATTTACTTTGACGGTTGTCCCGCCGTGACGGAAAGTTCGGGAGACGGAGTCAGCGGGGGTAACGCCCTCTCGGCTGGTCCGCCTCCTCTATTGGTTGGAAGTATTGATTGACATCGCTTCGCACCAATGAGAATAGAGCAGCGCATGAATGCTCTGTTGACACCACTGGGGGAGGGGCTGGTCACGTGATTAGTAGCCCGGCCGTTAAACCGACCAAGCTCGAGCTCACCAGCGCGCGGGGCACAAAAGGCCCCGGATGATCGGTTGAGGTGAGAAGGGATCTCCGGGTTGGGGGTCTCACCGGGCGGCGTTTTCAACACCGACTTCGGGTAGTTGCTGTGACTCCGGACTCCGTGACCCGCAATCCCGGGACAGTCCTGCTCTCTTCCCTCTCTCTCAGCCCCACCATCCGTACACGGGCCCCGGGGAGCTTCCGGCTGATGAGGGAATGGGAACCGATGGGTCTCTCAGACAGAGCTGAGCTCCAGCTGTCTAAATGCAAGGATCGGGAACTCGGAGAAAGGGAACAAAATCTTTTACATCAGCTGTTGTGAAAATCACCTTTGTTCTGCCTCCAGTCACAAACCAGAGAAAATCTGCAGATGCTGGAAATCCGAGCAACACACACAAATTGCTGGAGGAACTCAGCATTAGTACTCTTTTCCATAGATGCTGCCTGGCCTGCTGAGTTCCCCCAGCATTTTGTGTCTGTTGCTTGTTCCACCCCCTCTTGTTCTGGACTTTCTACCCGTGAGAACATGTTTTGTCCCACTCTCTCTGGGTACATAATGATATCAAACACCTTTGTCCTGGGCAACAAGTAGCTTTCACATCACAAATGTGCCAGACTCCAATGAGACAGACTACTGCCCTTCCCTTCATATTCATTGGCATTGCCATCACTGAGTTCACCACCATCAGTCACCTGGGGGAGGGTTCAGGGGAAATATTTATGTACAATACAGAAACTGGTGTTACCTGTGTGTATTGTGGTGATGCAAAAGTTGCTGGAGAATTTGAAAGTGGGAAGAAGTGGAGTGATAGTTTGAAATCTGACTTTTTAAAGCGTCATTTAGCAAGCAAATCAGATATGGACAATGTGCAAAAGCTCTGGCGAGAAAATCCTTCATTACCCGTTACAGGCCTGCTACATAGGTTGTGTGAGAGTGCAGATGAACTCCATCAAACCCAGAGGAGATCAAAGTTCTTACTGACAGTGATTTGCTAGCAGTTAAAATGAATACCTCTCTATATAAAATTCACTGTGCACATGTTGTCACTGGTTAAAAGAATGAACAGTACAAGATTTACTTTACTTTGTACTTTATTGTCGCCAAACAATTGGTAGTAGAATGTATAATCATCACAGCGAAATTTGATTCTCCGCTTCATACTCCCTGGATTACAAATATTAAATATTATAAATATTAAAATTAGTTAAAATTAGTAAATATTAAAAATTTAAATTATAAATCATAAATAGAAGATAGAAGAATGGGAAGTAAGGTAGTGCAAAAAAACCGAGAGGCAGGTCCTTGCTCCAGATATTTGGAGAGTACAGCCCAGATCCGGGTCAGGATCCATTCAGCAGTCTTATCACAGTTGGAAAGAAGCTGTTCCCAAATCTGGCCGTACGAGTCTTCAAGCTCCTGAACCTTCTCCTGGAGGGAAGAGGGATGAAAAGTCTGTTGGCTGGGTGGGTTGCGTCCTTGATTATCCTGGCAGCACTGCTCTGACAGCGTACGGTGTAAACTGAGTCCACGGACAGAAGATTGGTTTGTGTGATGCGCTGCGCCGTGTTCACGATCTTCTGCAGCTTCTTTCGGTCTAGGACAGGACAACTTCCATACCAGGTTGTGATGCACCCTAGAAGAATGCTTTCTACAGTGCATCTATAAAAATTAGTGAGGGTTTTAGAGGACAGGCCAAATTTCTTTAGTTTTCTCAGGAAGTAAAGGTGCTGGTGGGCCTTCTTGGCAGTGAACTCTGCCTGGTTGGACCAGGTCAGGTCATTTGTGATATTTACCCCGAGGAACTTAAAGCTCTATGTGCAGACCGGTCATTACAAATTAGAGGGGACATTGGTGGCGGAACCTCCACTGTCCCTTATGCCCTCACCTACAAGATGTGCGTCCAGCTGCAGCTTGTAACCCTGCACTTTATGGAGTTGGAACTTGAAATGGATCAATTCCAGATCATCCAGGCAGTGATGCAGCCAGTCAGGATGCTCTCAGTTGTGTTCCAGTAGAAAGTTCTTAGGATTTGGGACTCAATCCCAAGCTTCTTCAGCCGTCTGAGGTGAGCAAGGTACTGTTGTGCTTTTTTCACAACACAGCCGGTATGTACAGACCATGTGAGGTCCTCGCTGATGTTTATGCCAAGGATCTTAAAGCAGTTCACTGTCTCAACCCCAGATCCATTGATGTCAATCGGGATTAGCCTGTCTCCATTCCTCCTGTCGTTCACAATCAGCTCCTTTGTTTTTTTTAGATTAGATTGGATTCAACTTTATTGTCATTGTGCCAAGTACAGATACAAAGCCAATGAAATGTGGTTAGCATCTGACCAGAAATGCAAAGAATCGTGTTATTTACAAAATAACTGAATAAAAAAGTGCTACAGCACACAAATATAAAAGTACTGAGACAGTACAATATGGATGCAATACTGCTTAGCGCTGTGACGAGAGGTTCAGCAGGGTCACAGCCTCAGGGAAGAAGCTTTTCCTGTGCCTGTTGGTGTGGGAGCGGAGGCTCCTTTAGCACCTCCTTGATGGGAAGAGAGTTAAAAAGTCCATGGTTAGGGTGAGATGTATCCTTGATAATTCTTTTCGCTCTACCCAGGCAGCGTTTATGGTAGATGTTCTCAATGGTGGACAATGGGCTGTCGATAATCCGCTGGGTAGTCTTCACCACACACTGGAGTGCTTTGCGCTCTGATACAGGACAATTGCCATACCACACTGAGATGTAGTTGGTGAGTATGCTCTCAATGGTACAGCAGTAAAAGTCTGTCATATCCTGGGACAGAGGTGAGCTTTCTTGTTGTTCCGCAGGAAGTAAAGGTGCTGTTGTGCCTTCTTGATCAGGATGGAGGAGTTCAGGGACCAGATGAGATCCTCGGAAAAGTGGACACCAAGGAATTTGAAGCTTGATACACGCTCCACTACAGTTCCGTTGATGTAGATGGGGACGTGAGTGTGGCTCCTGGCATGCCTGAAGTCCACAATGATCTCCTTGGTCTTCTGGGTGTTAAAGGCCAGATTGCTGTCGGCACACCACGCGGCCAGGTGCTGGACCTCGTCCCTGTAGGCTGTCTCGTCATCCCCTCTGATCAGACCAACCACCATGGTGTCATCTGCGAACTTGATTATGGAGTTAGAACCATGTACAGGAATGCAGTCATAGGTGAAAAGGGAGTACAGAAGAGGGCTCAGCACACAGCCCTGAGGCACGCCGGTGTTCAGGGTGAGAGTGGAGGAGGAGAGGTTATCTAACTTAACTGATTGGGGTCTGTTCGTCAGACAGTCCAAGGTCCAATTGCAGAGGGATGAGCTGATACCAAGCTGGCCAAGTTTGGTGATCAGCTTGAAGGGGCTTACAGAATTGAATGCCGAACTAAAGTCAATGAACCTCATTCTGACATAAGAGTTGGGGTTGTCCAGGTGGGTCAGGGCAGAGTGAAGTGCCGTGGAGATGGCGTCCTCTGTTGACCTGTTGGTGTGATAGGCAGATTGATGGGGGTGCAGGGTAGTGGGCAGACAGGATTTCAGATGTGACAGAACCAGTCTTTCAAAGCACTTTGCAATGATGGGGGTGAGTGCAACTGGGCGGAAATCATTCAGGCTCGTGGCAGTGGAATGCTTCGGCACTGGCACGATGGTGGCGATCTTGAAGCTTGTGGGGACAACACCCCGGGCCAGTGACAGATTAAAAATGTCCGTGAAGACCCCGGCCAACGGCCCTGCACAGACTCTGAGCACATGGTCAGGTATTCCATCCGGACCAGCTGCCTTCCGTACATTCACCCTGCTCAGGGTCCACAAACATCAGAGGTGGAAAGTGAGAGAGACAGTTCACCAGGTGGGAGATCCGCTTTGAGGGTGACCTCCTTGTTCCCTCGATCAAAGCGAGCGTAGAAGTAATTGAGCTCATCAGGGAGGGTAGCAGAGCTGGAAGGGGGCACAGTACTAGGAGGTTTGAAGTCTGTAATGACCTGTATGCTATGCCACATGGGCTGGGGGTCAGAGGAGTTGAAATGCTCCTCGATTCTCTGTTTGTAAATGTGTTTAGCCTGAGAGATTCCCCTCCTCAGGTTGGCCCTGGCTGAGCTGTAAGCCTCCTGGTCTCCAGACCTGAAGGCTGAATCTCTGGCTTTGAGTGGGAGGTGAACCTCTCTGTTCATCCATGGTTTCTGATTGGGGAAAACTTTTATTTGTTTTAGTGATGTCTCTCTATCTACACACTTGTTGATGTGCTCAAGGACAGAGTTGGTTTATAAATCAATGTTAATCTGAGAGTCTGTGGTGGCATGGGCAGCAAACATGCTCCAGTCTGTGTGCTGGAATTGGTGCTGAAGAGCAGAGTCAGCCCCCTCCAGCCAGATCTTAATAGTCTTCATTGTGGGTTTCACATGGTTAATGACTGGGCTATACTTGGGAAACAGAAACAGTGAAAGATGGTCAGATTGTCCCAGGTGGGGGAGGGTAGTGAGTTTGTAAGCATCAGCCACATTTGTGTAGACATTGTCTAAGGTTTTATTCCACGTGGTGGTGCATAATACATTTTGGTAAAATCTTGGAAGCACGGTACGTAGGTTACAATGATTAAAGTCCCCAGCGACAGTCAAAGCTCCATCTGGATGCAATGTCTGCAGCTTGCTAATAGCAGCACTGAGGTCTTTCATGGCTACTTTAGCATTAGCATCCAGTGGAACATAAACTGCGACAGCAATGATGCATGTTTTGTGACAATGAGGGGAGGTTGTTTTCTTGACACCAGTCAGATGTTGTTCAGACACCAGATACAGTCAGCAATCAAATGGTTGAGCCTGGAGCCTTCTCCTCCCCACCCTCCCGCCACCTTCTTTATTGGGTCTCTGCCCCTACCCTCTTCAGTCCTGACGAAGGGTTATGGCCGGAAACGTTAACTGATCATTTCCACGGATGCGGCCCGACCTGCTGAGTACCTCCAGCGTGTTGTGAATGGTGCGATGAATGTGCTGTGCTGTGTATATCACAATGCAAGAAGCATCGTAGGAAAGCCAGATGAGCTCAGGACAGGGAATTATGATATTGTAGCCATAATTAGGACTTGGTTGCACCCAACGTCTGAGGGATTTAGAGGAACAAATTTGTAGAGAGATCGCAGACCATGCCAAGAAACAAAGGTTGATTCAGTAAGTGATTTTAACTTTCCATATATTGACTGGGACTCCCATACTGTAAAAGGACTAGATGGGTTAGAGTTTGTCAAATGTGCCCTTAATCAGTAAGTAGAATTCCCGACGTAGAAGTGTGCAATAAGCTGTTAGGGAATGATCCAGGGCTGGTGACAGAATTTAGTGATCATCATGCCATGAGATTCAAAGTAAATATGGAAAAAGAAAGGTCTGGACCAGGGGTTGAGATTCTAAATTGGAGAAAGGTCAATTTTGATGGTATCAGAAAGGATCTGACAAGTGTGGTTTGGGACAGGCTGTTTTCTGGCAAAGGAGTACTTGGTAAGTGGGAGGCCTTCAGAAGTGAAATTTTGAAGGTATCTAGTTTGTACATGTCTGCCAAAATAAAAGTTGAAAGGTAACTGGTGCTGGGAACCTTGGTTTTCAAGCGATATTGAGGTCCCGAATATTTTGTCCCTCTGAATGCCTCAGACTGTTGGGTGCTACCAAGACTCATTAATGACTACATTATCATAATTCCACCCCAAGCTCATCCGACTTTTTTTTAGTCGTCTTCTGTGGGTTTCTAAAAGCTTCCCAATCGTCTTTGCTCTTTTGTTTGCCCTCTCTTTGGCTCTTATGTTGGCTTTGGTTTCTCATTTCAGCCACGGTTGTGTCCTCCTGCCTTTCCAATGTTTCCACATCTTTCGGATGTATCGATCACTGAGCTCCCAAATTGCTCCCAGAAACTCCAGCCATCGCTGCTCCATTGTCACTCCTACCTTTTCCCTTCCAGACAAGTTTGGCCAGCTTCTCTGTCATAGAAACATGGAGAAGTTCAGTACACAAACAGGCTATTTGGTCCATCTGGTCAATGCTGAAAAATCATTCAAGCTGTCTAATGCAACTACCTGTACTGGGACCATCGTCCTCCAGACCCCTACCATCCAGGCTCCCATCCAAACTTCTTTTAAATGGTGAAACTGAGCTCATATTCACCACTTGTGCTGGCATCTCATTCTGCACTCTCACAACCATTTCAGTAAAGAGCTTTTCCAAATGTTCCTGTTTAATTATCAACTTCCCCACTTACCCCTGACCTCTGGTTGTAGTCTCACCCAACCTCGGTGGAAAAAGCTGCTTGCATTTGCCCTATCTATACCCTCATAATTTTGTATACTTCTAACAAATCCTCAAAGCAATGTATAATTTCTTTCTTTATGTTTAGAGCCTTTCTTAGATGTGTAAGATGATAAAGGGCATTGATCATGTAGATAGCCAGAGGTTTTTTCCCAGGGCTGAAATGGCTAACATGAGGGGGTATAGTTTTACAGTGCTTTGAATCAGATACCGAGGGGATGACAGGGGTAAGTTTTTTTACAGAGAGTGGTGGGTGCGTGGAATGCACTGCCGGCTACTTGTGTGAGTATTTCAGTTACTGTGGGGCCAGGAACCCATGCAGCTCAGTGGGAACAGGGAATAATACCAATGGGGAGAGTCAGACTGAGCCAGGTCACAGATTGGAGACGGCAGAAATGCCCCATTCTGATAGAGACAGGAAGAGCATCAGAGAATTTGCTGGTCACTCCAGATACCAGCTCTGTGCCCAGTTAGAAGATGATTTCTCTCTCCAACCTGGATTGAACCTCACTGTAACAGTGTGATGCCAGATCACACCTTGGCAACTCAAGTGATCTCATCTGAAATGTTGTCCGACACCCATTGATGGATTTTGTAAATCTTTTTACAGGTTAAAAATGACGAGGAATTTATCTACGGGAATCTTGAACACAACACACCAGTTTTGCTGTTCTTGTCCAGATATTTAAGAAGTAGAGCAAGCGAATCACTTGATCGTCCCGCCCGCTCAGACTGTGGGGAGGGATTCACTCAGTCATTTCAACTGAAGATATATCAGCAAGTTCACACCGGACAAGGCCATTCATTTGTTCTGTGGGTGAGAAGGCATTCAGTTGCTCATCCCACCTGTGGACACATCAGTCAGTTCATCCTGGGCAGAGGCTGGTCATCTGCTGAATTTGTGGGGGAGGATGCATTCAGTCATCTGACCTAATGGCTCACCAGCGAGTTCACACCAGGGAGCAGCCGTTCACCTGCTCAGACTGTGGGAAGGGATTCACTTGCTCAACCAAACTGAAGGTACATCACAGAGTTCACACTGGGGAGAGGCCGTTCACCTGCTCAGACTGCGGGAAGCGATTCAGCATATCATCTCACCTTCTGATTCACCAGGCAGTTCACACTGAAGTGAGGGATTTCATCTGCTCAGTCTGCGGGAAGAGATTCTCTCAGTCATCCAACCTACAGAGACACCAGCGAGTTCACACTGGGGAGAAGCCATTCACCTGCTCAGAGTGTGGAAAGGGATTCACGCGGTCATCCCACCTGCAGAGTCACCAGCGAGTTCACACTGGGGAGGGGCTGTTCACCTGCTCAGACTGTGGGAAGGCATTCACTCAGGCATCTCACCTACGGAGACACCAGTCAGTTCACAATGGAGAGAGGCCATTCACCTGCTCAGTCTGTGGGAAGACATTCACTCAGTTATCCAACCTACAGACACACCAGCGAATTCACACTGGGGAGAAGCCGTTCACCTGCTCAGTCTGTGGGAAGGGATTCACACAGTTAGCTAACCTACAAACACACCAGTCAGTTCACACTGGGAAGAGGCCGTTCACCTGCTCAGACTGTGGGAAGGGATTCACCACATCGTCTCACCTACTGAGTCACCAGTCAGTTCACACTGCAGTGAGGGATTTCACCTGCCTAGACTGTGGGAAGAGATTCTCTCAGTCATCCAACCTACAGACACACAAGCGAGTTCACACTGGGGAGAAGCCGTTCACCTGCTCAGACTGTGGAAAGGGATTCACTCGATCATCCAACCTACAGAGTCACCAGCGAGTTCACACTGGGGAGTGACTGTTCACCTGCTCAGACTGTGAGAAGGGATTCTCTGTCATCTGATCTTTTGGCACACCAGCGAGTTCACACTGGGGAGAGGCCATTCACTTGCTGTGAATGTGGGAAGGCATTCACACGATCATTTCATCCACTGAAACACCAGTGAGTTCACACTGGTTAAAGGCTGATCACCTGCTCACACTTTGGGAAGAGATTCTCTCAGCCATCTTCACCAAGGGTGCATCATTGAGTTCACACTGGGGGGAGGCCGTTCTTCTGCTGTGAATGTGGGAAGGGATTCACTCAGTCATCTAACCTTGTGACACACTAGCAAGTTCACACTGGGGAGAATGTTTCAATAAGCTGCCTGCTGGATATTTGTCCATTACCATAGCTGAATGCAATTTCAACAGTGACTGTCGGTGCTGAACTCTGCAATTATTGCTGCTGCTCACCACACCCAGTTCTGCACCCTGGTCACTGGGCATGGGAGGAGCTTATTCTGCTGCATATTCACCTTTAATGGGACTGGAGATTAATATTCTGGATCTGAGACAAATAAATCAGTTCTATTTTAAACGCTGTCTTCATTACTTAGTGAATTTATAACACACCTTGTACAGTAGAGAGTCAACTCAGGCTGGCTGGACACTGCCAGTGATTCTGTTCTACAACAGTCCTTTTAAATCCTCCCCTGTTGTTCCCCTTTTGCTCTCCCTGTGGGATGGGTTCCAATCACCACTCTGCGGGTGAAGAGGTTTCCCTTGAATTTTCTGCAGACTAAAGAAGTCGAGCTGATTGCAGTTCTGTCTGAGATGTTCTTCACCCCTGAAATCTCTGGGCTGAGTTAACCTCCTTATTCAGGGCTCATTTCCACATTATGGGTCATTTTTCCTGCTTCTAAAGGGTTGTTAGAAAACACCACTGTCCTCTGAAGACTGAAAGCAGGATGGGAAACCATTAGTTGGATGCTCAATGAAGCAGGGTCAGAAACCAGAGGCGGGTCTGCACAGGGCAGAGTTTGGGGCTCTGAACGATGGTCAGGGTAAGAATGTATGATGAGGAGAAGGGAATCAGCAACGGGGTGGGGCAACGAATGACAGAGTAGCAACATTTGGAAGCTGATTGACAGGGAAAATAATTCCGTTGACTGATGACACAAACAACGCCTGTGGTGAGGTGCTCCATTGATCGAGGAACATGTGTGTGTTGGGAATGGTTATATCTATTGAGGGAGTTGTTCCTGCTTGTTTATTCTGTAATATTATATCCAGATGTTTATATTTTAGATTATCCTATCTGTAATAATGTATTGATTATCATATAAATTGTGAGATTCTGTCCTGAACTGGATCAGGCTGGAATTTATGGTGCCTTAATGAAGTTATGGTGGTCATTCATGAGTTTGTATTTTAAAGCAAGATTTTGGTGAATGATATTTGCCACTTCATTGTGCCTTCATATGTAATCAGATTGAGTTAAACTGCTTTAGGATCCCGGAATGTGTTGGATTGTGTCTGGTTTCTCAGCATTTGCTGCATTTATTGCCTTGTTTGTTTGTATTGTATGTGTTTTTGATTTTGTTTCTCTTTTTGTGAACCCCCTTGTGCTGTATTTCTGCAAGGAACCTCTCTGTTTCTGGGAAGAGGTTTCCAACTCTAGTCAGGTGCTCGATGCTTCCCTGTCACCATCTCGTCTGCTCAGATCGTTGGGATGTCTCCCATGGAGGGTCATACTCTGGTTAATGTTTTCTTCCATAATGATGATTTATTTTTCTCAGTTTGCCTCTCATTTAAGTTTTCTGGTCTGTATTTCTTATCATGATTGCAGATACACACATGGAGTGCTGAATCCTGTTCAGTTTATATACTTAGAAGTTTTATCTGACAGTTGTGATTTTTTTTTTCATGTGTGTTATTCCTCTTCCTCCTTCTGTCCAAGGTTATTTTAATCTAAATGGGTTTGAGTGTAAATAGTCTTTTCTAAAGTTGTCATTTCAGTTCTTATTTATCTTTGTAAATTTTACTGATTGAAATAGGACAAAATATTTTCATTAAAAAAGTCAATGTCTGTATTCATGAGAATGTTTATTGCTTTTGTTGTATTTAACTATTGGGCTCTGTTTGGTAGGTTTTTTAAAGCCTTGAACTAAATTTTGTCAAAGGTTTTCCCTATTTCACACTACTTTCTATTGTCTTTGCTTGTTGATATTTCAGATACGTGTGTATCAAGAGTCCCGATGAAGGGTCTTGGCCCAAAATGCTGATTTCCATCCATAGATGCTGCCTGAGCTCCTCCAGCACTTTGTGTTTAGTTCAGAAACAAAGGTTCTGAACTTAAAGAGGGGTAACTTTGAAGGTATGAGACGTGAATTAGCTAAGATAGACTAGCAAATGACACTTAAAGGATTGACGGTGGATATGCAATGGCAAGCATTTAAAGGTTGCATGGATGAACTACAACAATTGTTCATCCCAGTTTGGCAAAAGAATAAATCAAGGAAGGTAGTGCACCCGTGGCTGACAAGAAAAATTAGGGATAGTATCAATTCCAAAGAAGAAGCATACAAATTAGCCAGAGAAAGTGGCTCACCTGAGGACTGGGAGAAATTCAGAGTTCAGCAGAGGAGGACAAATGGCTTAATTAGGAAGGGGAAAAAAGGACATAAATAATCTTCCAGAAATAGTAGGGGACAGAGGGTCCAGTGAGATGGAGGAACTGAGCGAAATACATGTTAGTAGGGAAGTGGTGTTAGGTAAATTGAAGGGATTGAAGGCAGATAAATCTCCAGGGCCAGATGGTCTGCATCCTAGAGTGCTTAAGGAAGTAGCCCAAGAAATAGTGGATGCATTAGTGATAATTTTTCAAAACTCGTTAGATTCTGGACTAGTTCCTGAGGATTGGAGGGTGGCTAATGTAACCCCACGTTTTATAAAAGGAGGGAGAGAGAAACCGGGGAATTATAGACCGGTTAGCCTAACGTCGGTGGTGGGAAAACTGCTGGAGTCAGTTATCAAGGATAACAGCACATTTGGAAAGCGGTGAAATGATCGGACAAAGTCAGCATGGATTTGTGAAAGGAAAATCATGTCTGACGAATCTCATAGAATTTTTTGAGGATGTAACTAGTAGAGTGGATAGGGGAGAACCAGTGGATGTGGTATATTTGGATTTTCAAAAGGCTTTTGACAAGGTCCCACACAGGAGATTAGTGTGCAAACTTAAAGCACACGGTATTGGGGGTAAGGTATTGATGTGGGTGGAGAATTGGTTAGCAGACAGGAAGCAAAGAGTGGGAATAAACGGGACCTTTTCAGAATGGCAGGCGGTGACCAGTGGGGTACTGCAAGGCTCAGTGCTGGGACCCCAGTTGTTTACAATATATATTAATGACTTGGATGAGGGAATTAAATGCAGCATCTCCAAGTTTGCGGATGACACGAAGCTGGGTGGCAGTGTTAGCTGTGAGGAGGATGCTAAGGGGATGCAGGGTGACTTGGATAGGTTGGGTGAGTGGGCAAATTCATGGCAGATGCAATTTAATGTGGATAAATGTGAAGTTATCCACTTTGGTGGCAAAAATAGGAAAACAGATTATTATCTGAATGGTGGCCGATTAGGAAAAGGGGAGGTGCAACGGGACCTGGGTGTCATTATACACCAGTCATTGAAAGTGGGCATGCAGGTACAGCAGGCGGTGAAAAAGGCGAATGGTATGCTGGCATTTATAGCGAGAGGATTCGAGTACGGGAGCAGGGAGGTACTACTGCAGTTGTACAAGGCCTTGGTGAGACCACACCTGGAGTATTGTGTGCAGTTTTGGTCCCCTAATCTGAGGAAAGACATCCTTGCCATAGAGGGAGTACAAAGAAGGTTCACCAGATTGATTCCTGGGATGGCAGGACTTTCATATGAAGAAAGACTGGATGAACTGGGCTTGTACTCGTTGGAATTTAGAAGATTGAGGGGGGATCTGATTGAAACGTATAAAATCCTAAAGGGATTGGACAGGCTGGATGCAGGAAGATTGTTCCCGATGTTGGGGAAGTCCAGAACGAGGGGCCACAGTTTGAGGATAGAGGGGAAGCCTTTTAGGACCGAGATTAGGAAAAACTTCTTCACACAGAGAGTGGTGAATCTGTGGAATTCTCTGCCACAGGAAACAGTTGAGGCCAGTTCATTGGATATATTTAAGAGGGAGTTAGATATGGCCCTTGTGGCTACGGGGGTTAGGGGGTATGGAGGGAAGGCTGGGGCGGGGTTCTGAGTTGGATGATCAGCCATGATCATAATAAATGGCGGTGCAGGCTCGAAGGGCCGAATGGCCTACTCCTGCACCTATTTTCTATGTTTCTCTAGATTTCTCGAATCTGCAGGTCCTCTTGTTTCCCAGATACTTTTGTTTCTTGAAAGACCAAGCCAAGAACAAGCTGGTAGTGGGGTTGTGTGGCTCTGTTGGTAAAATATTAAATAAAATCATTGGAAAGAGGTGGCATAGGGTTGGAAGGTGTAGAATTAAGGAACAGCAAATGTAAAAAACAAAAAAATCCCTGATGGGAATTGTAGAGACCTCCAAACTGAAGTAAGTATGTAGTCCACAAATGACAATGGGAGATAGAAAATGCATCCCAAAAGGGCAATGCAGAGGAGATGTACAAGGATGTTGCCTGGATTGGGGAGCATGCCTTATGAGAGTTGGTTGAGTGAACTCGGCCTTTTCTCTTTGGAGTGACGGAGGATGAGAGGTGACCTGATAGAGGTGTATAAGAAGAGGAGAGGCATTGGTTGTGTGGACAGACAGGTTTTTTCCCCAGGGCTGAAATGGCTAACACAAGAGGGCACTGTTTTAGGGTGCATGGGTGTAGGTACAGAGGAGATATAAAGGGTAAATTTTTTATGCAGTGAGTAGTGAGTGCGTGGAATGGGCTGCCAGAGACAGTGTTGAGGTGGAAACGATGGGGTCTTTTAAGAGTCTCCTGGATAGGTACATGGAGCTTAGAAAAATAGAGGAGTATGGGTAAGCCTAGGTAGTTCTAGGGTAAGGAAATGTTTGGCACAGCTTTGTGGACCAAGGGGCCTGTTCTGTGTTGTAGGTTTTCTGTATCTCTAAGGTGCTGCATGTGAGGTTGCTTAACAAGATCACAGCGCATGGAATTACAGGAAAGGTGCTTGTATGGGTCGAAGCTTGGCTGACTGACCAGGGAGAAAGAGTCAGAATAATGTGGCAATTCTGTTTTGCTGTCACTAACTAATGGTGTTCCATGGGGGTCAGTATTGAGACTGCATCTTTTCATGTTAAATCTGAATGATATGGATGACGGAATTGATACCTTGGTGACGAACTTTGCAGTTGATACAAAGATAGGTACAGGGCAGGTAGTTTAGAGCAAAGTGGGAGTCTGCAGATGGACTTCGATAGGTTTGGATAACAGGCAACTAAGTAGTAGATGAAATACAGTGTATGCAAATATATGCTCACGTACAATTGGTAGGAGGAATAAGGGCGTTGGAAAAAAAAATAAATGGGAGAAAATTCAAAAATCTGAGGTGCATAGGTACTTGGGAGTCCTTGAGCAGGAGTCCGGAAAGGTTTGCTTGCAGATTGAGTTGATAAAAGATGAAAACGGTAATGTTAACATATAAGAGCAAGGATGTGACACTGTAGCTTTATAACACATCGGTCAGTTCGCTGTTGGTGTATTGTGAGCAGTTTCCGACCTCCTGTCTGAGAAAAAGATGTGCTCGTATTGGAGCGGGTCTGGAGAAGGTTCATGAAGGTTCTAGGAATGAAAGGGTTAACTTAGGATCGTTAGACGGCTTTGACCCTGTACTCACTGGTCCAGAAGAAAGAGAGGGGATCTCATTGAAACCTATCAAATATTGAAAGGCCTGGACAGAGTGGCTATGAAGAAGATGCACCCTACGCTGTGTGAGTCTGGGACCAGAGGCCACGGCCTCAATGTATAGAGCATCCACTGAGAGCAGAGATGAGGAGGAATTTCTGTAGTCAGGGAGTGGTAAATCTTTGGAATTCATTGCCACAGATGGAGCAGAGGCCAAGTCAGTGAGTGTATTTTAAATGGATGTTGAAAGATTATGGGGAGAAGGCAGGAGAATGGGGTTGAGAGAGATAATCAATTGGACACGAAGGAATGGTGGAACAGACTCGATTGGCTGAGCAGCCTCTGTCTCACATCTCATGGCTCATGGACTGAAGAGGCTAGTGCGGTTGCATTAGGGTTAAGGTATCGTGAGGGTATCCACGCCTGGATTATTTCCTATTGATGCTGCCTGGCCTGCTGCGTTCCACCAGAATTTTCTGTGTGTCGCTTGAATTTCCAGCATCTGCAAATTTTCTCGTGTTTACACCCTGGATTATTGTATTCAGTTTTGGTGGTTCTGCTGTAGGAGAGAGGACGTCAAGCTGGAATGAGTGCAGGAGAGATTTACGAGAATGGTGCCGGTACTCGAGGGACTGAGTTCTGGAGAGAGGCTGGGCAGGTTGGGACTTCACACCTTGAAGTGCAGGAGATTGAGGCTGACATGATGCAAGTGTTCCAAACCCTGAGTGTCCAGAACTGGGGAACGTGCGCAGTCCTTTTCCCCACTTTTGTGGAACCAACAACCAGACGGCACTGGTTCAAGGTGAGAGAGGATTGATTTAATAGGGATGCCAGGGGAAAATTATTAATCCGCTCTCCCTTCCGGTTCATCGTTTAACTAACTCGATGAGTCCACTCTCAGGTTAAAGGAGCAACACCTCATATTACATCCGGGTAGTCTACAACCCGATGGCATGAACATCGATATCTTTAACTTCTACCTCTTCCTTTTCCTTTCATCAACACACACACCCGTCTCCTCCATTCTGTCTCCCCACTTCTCTCTTCTCCACTGTGGACCGTCTCCCTCTGGTTCCTCTTTTACTTCCTCTTTTCCCCATGGTCCGCTCTCCTATCCTATCAAATTCCTTCTTTTCAGTCCTTTGCATTTTCCACCTCCCACCTCTCAGCGTCTCACTTCATCTCCCACCTCCCCCACCCACTCACCTTCACTCTTACCTGGCTTCACCTACCATCTACCAGCTTGGACTCTTCCACTCCCCGCATCATCTTGTTCCAGCTTCTCCCCACTTCCAGTCCTGATGAAGGGTCTCGGCAGGAAATCTCTGTTTTGCTTTATCCCCCTCTATAGAAGCTACCTGACCTCCTGACTTCCTCCAACATCTTGTGTTTCTTACTCTGCATCTCCAACACCTGCAGAATCTCATCGGGACAGAGTGCAGAATGCAGAGAGTACATTGGGTCTCACTAATGTCGAGGAGGACACACGTGGAAAACTGGAAACAGTAGATGACCCCTGTTTGGGACCCTGTCTAGTGGTGAGGAGAGTGGTTTGGGGCAGGTCTAGAACTTCATCCACTTGCAGAGTTGGCTTCCAGCCCCCTACACCCCTCCTTATTGCTGTAAACCTCTCTCTTTTCTGGACAGCACTTCCACTTGGTGGTGATTTGCCACAATAACAGGAGCCCCTGATTTGTGGACTCTGTTGTCACCGGGTGGTGCTCTGCCGCAGTAACGCTGAGAGACAGAAATGTGACGCTGCAGACTGCTGAAATGTTTATTCAAGATTCAAGGTTGTTTAATTCCATTTCCAACAGACAAGTGTAAATGAGATCGAAATAGTTATTACTCCGGCTCCAAAGCAACACAAAAACACAATAGTAAAAACATATATCCACAGCTTATGTACTGTGCACGGATTGATCATATGATACTCTATGAAGATGCTTCATAAATACCCTATCGTTTGTGAATATGTTCTAAATTTCAGGGCCAAATCATCTCACCTCTGCTGGTAAATCATCCCATGTAATACACTGGCAAAACTGCACTGCTGGCTCCATAGCTACTCTAAGATTTCTTTCTGCTTGGGGATTAAAACTGTGCATAGAATTCCAGATGTGGCCTCACTAACACCCTGTGCAATAGTAGCTACACAGGCCCGTTACATAATCTCCACTCCCTGTGCGGTGAAGGCCAAAATACAATCTGCCTTTTGAATTACTTGATGCAGAACCAGAACGTCGTCATTAGATTTCCTTCCTTTGCTTCTGTGTTATCAGCAGATTTGGACATTTCCCATCTCGTTCCCTCCTCCAGGCAATTAAGCAGTGAATATGTTTACTGAACATACAAACATGTACCAGAGCCTGTCTGCAGGGTTAGTACTTTGCTCTGGGTGTAAGATGTGGGAATTCCGGGAATCTTCCCGTCTCCCAGACGGCCATATCGGCGCCCGGTGTGCTGAGATGCAGCTGATGAGAGAACGTGTTAGGGATCTGGAACTGCGGCTTGATGATCTACAGCTTATAATGGAACGTGAGCAGGAGATCGATAAGTGGGTGACTGTCAGGGAAGGGATGGGAAGAGCTCAGATAGCAGAGAGCACCCCTGTGGCCATCCCCCTCAGTAATTGTTATCTCGTTTTAGATGCTGTTGAGGGGGATGACCTGACAGAGGACGACCACGGCGATGCGGTCTCTAGCATTGGGTCTGGTTCCGTGGAGCAGAAGGGAAAAAGGAAGATGATCTCTGTTTTAAGTCATCATAACCTGAATCCCAACTTTGGCTATCATGGGTATCAGAATCATGCTGCACAGAACCGTCTGCATTGGCAGACTTTTTAGCTGTACTTCGAGTTACTGTGCAGGAAGGATAAATGTTAAAATCCATCTGTGGGTCGTCAGTGGTTGGCTTAGTTGTCAACTGAACTGCAGGAACAACCTTACCATCTGCCAGGTCATTCCCTATCAGCAAAGTAACATCTTCCACCGGTAAACTGGAGCATAATCCGATCTTAACAGGTCCTGAAACCAACCCTGACTGTAAAGTTACCTTGTGCAATGGAAAAGATACAATGCTGCCCCCAATGCCTTTAATAAGATTTACCTCACCAATGTCAGTCTCATCACCAAACTTTAGAATACTGTCTAATATAAGTGACTGAGAAGCCCTAGTATCTCAAAGAATTTTCACTGGTACCGGGGTTGACCCTTCCATTACTAATATAAACCCATCTGACATAAAATGATCGAATCCCTTCTTAACTCATTCAGACCTCTCAGTCCTTAACTGAGCCTCAACAGAATGTTCAGAACCCTGTGGGTTTATAGGTGCTTCAACATACTGATCACAGGCATGTGGGACTGCCTCCTTTTCCTTTTTCTTCTTCAGGACAGGACAATTAGCCATCATATGACCAGCTTTCTTACAATAGTAACAAGAAAGACCAGAATATTTCTCCTTCAACTGCTTCCCTTCATCCTCACTCTTGTCACTAAACCCAACTTCAATTTCTGGTTTACCCTGGTTATCCCTGCTACTCCTTTGGAAGCTCTTATTCTGGGTAAACTTAACCTTATGAGTTAAAGCAAACACATCTGCTAATCTAGCAGACTCCTGCAAAGTGGCAGCATCCTTTTCATTTAAATACGTCTTTATGTCATCAGGGATGCACCTCCTGAATTCTTCAGTTAAAACCAAATCTTTCAAGCTGTTAAAATCATCATTAACATTTTTATATGTGCACCAGCGGTCAAAACACACAAACTTCTCATAAGCAAATCCATATAAGTCTGGTTCACAGATTTCCTCAAATTTCTAAACTTTTGCCTGTATGCTTCTGGGACCAACTCATAAGCACTGAGCACAGCCTGTTACACTATGTCATAATCAGCTGCTTCAACAACAGTCAAAGCAGAATAGGCTCGCTGAGCCTTCCCCTTAATTACACTTTGTAAGAGAATGGGCCAACCCTCTTTTTGCCACTTTAAACTCAGAGCAACCTTCTCAAAATGCTGAAAGTATTTATCAACCTCTGCCTCATCAAATGGAGGTAGCAATTTAACTTTCCGACTGGCCTCAAACTTATCCCCAGAGTCTAACGCGAGACCCTTTTGCTGCAATCTCTCTATCTTTTCCAGCTCGAACAGCCTCTGTCTTTCTGCTTCTTCCCTGTTTTGCTGCCTCTTCTCTCTGTTTTACTGCCTCTCTAGCCTCAACCTGCCTCTGCCGTTCCACAGCCTCCATCTTTAATTTTTCTAACTTGTACGGGAGCCCAAGCTCACTAGGTTTACTTTCAGGAAACACCTCCAACTCCTCCACTTTAAACACACCCTCATATACATAATGTTCAGCTATTATCCTCTGCATCTGTAACCTCCTCATTGTCGATTTCACCTTCACAAGTTTTAACCTTTCAGCAATACTCAAAACGCAATCCTTCTGGTGTCCTTTAGTGCCTCAGAGGTTGGCGCTTCCAGACATCTATCAACATCCATTGCTTCTGCCACACAAATAAATCAAAAGGGATTTCACCAATGAAGTTGGTTAGTAATCTATACACCCCCAAATCTGTTCATATCCAGGATGCAGGCCCCAATTTTTTTATGAACCATAACGCTCTAGAAACGAACCAGCAGCAATAAACTACACCTGGAGTCTGGTTTTGATGTTAAATCCACTATCTTTATTAGCATCTACTAACAATATAGTATTTTAAGCAAGATAAACAGAAGTTAACAGTGTTATGCGTACGTGTGTGTAAATATAACTCCCAAACTATTGAACTCGGGGGAAACAAAGCTTGGAGTCTTGAGATGGTGAACTATGAAAGTTCAGTTCAACCACAGAGCAGTTGAGGAGAGAGAGATATTTGTAATCCAGGGTAAATGTCGAGAGAAGGCAATAACGTGAATTCAAGTTTCCATGGTGGTAAAACGAGAGAACAGTCGCTGCAGATTTTATCCGTCATCGTTCCAAATCCATTTACGAATTATCACAGGAAGTGACTTGTCACAAGGGGTATCGTCTTCAAGTGAATTACCACACCACACCCAGGCAAGTGTTAACACATAGGTGGTCTTCATAGGATACCCCAAATCCGATCCACTCCTATGGATCAAATGAGGTGACAACCACACATTTGATGTTCGCTGAATCGATAATTAACCCACCCTTGTGGGCAGAGGAAAGTTCTAAACAGTGACCCTTGGCCACCAGTTCCCTTGTTTCGAACCTTCCATTTTTCCTCCTTCATCTCCATCTGACTCTGAGTATCTGTGTCCTCGGTTAAAACAAGCAGCGAGCGATGTAAACAAGCTGCAAGTCAGACTGATTTCCATTCTTAATCTCTCTCTCTCTCTTAAAATGACAGTCCACAGAAAATGAAACCTAGGGATTCATAACAATGGCCCAGTGTGAACTGACTGGTGTGCCAGTAGGTGGGATGACTGAGTGAATCTCTTCCCACAGTCTGAGCAGGTGAACGGCCTCTCCCCAGTGTGAACTCGCTGATGACTCTGTAGGTTGGATGAGTGAGTGAATCTCTTCCCACATTCTGAGCAGGTGAACGGCCTCTCCCCAGTGCGAACTGACTGGTGTGCCAGTAGGTGGGATGACCGGGTGAATCTCTTACCACATTCTGTTCAGGTGAATGGCTTCTCCCCAGTGTGAACTCGCTGGTGTTTCTGCAGGGTGGACGAATCAGTGAACCTCTTCCCACAGACTGAGCAGTTGAACGGCTTCTCCCCAGTGTGAACTCGCTGATGTCTCTGTAGGTCGGATGACTGAGTGAATCTCTTCCCACATTCTGAGCAGGTGAACGGCCTCTCCCCAGTGTGAACTCGCTGGTGTTTCTGTAGGGTGGACAAATTAGTGAATCTCTTCCCACAGACTGAGCAGGAGAATGGCCTCTCCCGCGTGTGAGCTGACTGGTGTGCCAGCAGTCCGGATGACCTAGTGAATCTCTTCCCACATTCTGAGCAGGTGAACGGCTTCTCCCCAGTGTGAACTCGCTGATGACTGTGTAGGTTGGATGAGTAAGTGAATCTCTTCCCACATTCGGAGCAGGTGAACGGCTTCTCCCCAGTGTGAACTCGCTGGTGACTCTGTAGGTGGGATGAATCAGTGAATCTCTTCCCACATTCGGAGCAGGTGAACGGCTTCTCCCCAGTGTGAATTCGCTGATGACTCTGCAGATCGGATGACTGAGTGAATCTCTTCCCACAGACTGAGCAGGTGAACGGTTTCTCCCCAGTGTGAACTCGCTGATGTCTCTGTAGATCGGATGACCGAGTGAATCTCTTCCCACATTCTGAGCAGGTGAATGGCTTCTCCCCAGTGTGAACTTGCTGATGTCTCTGTAGGGTGGACGAATCAGTGAATCTCTTCCCACATTCTGAGCAGGCGAACGGCTTCTCCCCCGTGTGAACTCGCTGATGACTCTGTAGGCAGGATGACCAAGTGAATCTCTTCCCACATTCTGAGCAGGTGAACGGCCTCTGCCCCGTGTGAACTGACTGGTGTGCCAGTAGTCTGGATGACCTAGTGAATCTCTTCCCACATTCTAAGCAGGGGAACGGCTTCTCCCCAGTGTGAACTTGCTGATGTCTCTGTAGGGTGAATGACTGAGTGAATCCCTTCCCACAGACTGAGCAGGTGAACGGCTTCTCCCCAGTGTGAACTCGCTGGTGACTCTGTAGGTGGGATGAATCAGTGAATCTCATGCCACATTCTGAGCAGGTGAATGGCTTCTCCCCAGAGTGAATTCGCTGGTGTTTCTGTAGGGTGGATGAATCAGTGAATCTCTTCCCACAGAATGAGCAGGTGAACGGCTTCTCCCCAGTGTGAACTCGCTGATGTCTCTGTAGGTCGGATGACTGAGTGAATCTCTTCCCACATTCTGAGCAGGTGAATGGCTTCTCCCCAGTGTGAATTCGCTGATGTCTCTGTAGGATGGATGAATCAGTGTATCTCTTCCCACAGACTGAGCAGGTGAATGGCTTCTCCCCAGTTTGAACTCGCTGGTGAGCCATTAGGTTAGATGACTGAGTGAATCCTTTTTCCTTTCCCAGAAATTCAGCAGATGACCAGCCTCTACCCAATGTGAACTGACTGGTGTGTCCGCAGGTGGGAAGACCGACTGAATCCTTTCTCACACACAGAACAGATGAATGGCCTTGCCCAGTGTGAACTTGCTGATATACCTTCAATTGAGATAACCGAGTGAATCCATTCCCACTATCTGAGCAGGTGAACGGCCTTTCCCTTGGAAAGTTATGGGCATGTCAGTCGGTCAGAAGACTGAGAGAATACCTTCCCACAGTCTGAACAGGAACGATGGTCGATCCCTTGCTCCAGTTCTTAAATATCTTGACAGGGACAGCAAAACTGGCGTGCCGTGTTTGAGATTGCTGGAGGCAAATTCCTTCTCGTTTTTAACCTGTAAAAAGATTTACAAAATCCATCAATTGGTGTAGGACAACATTTCAGATGAGATTACTTGAGTTGCCAAGGTTTGATCTGATATCACACTGTTACAGTGAGGTTCAACCCAAGTTGGACAGAGAAATCATCTTCTGCATGGGCACAGTGCTGGTATCTGGAGTGACCATCAAATTCTCTGATGCTCTTCCTGTCTCTATAAGAATGGGGCATTTCTGCCATCTCCAATCTGTGACCTGGCTCAGTTTGACTCTCTCCATTGGTATTATTCCCTGTTCCTGCTGAGCCCCATGGATGCCTGGCCCCACAGTAACTGAAACACCCTCTCACAAATAGTCTTTCTTGACATGCATCTGGGATTTTCTTTTATGTATTATTAACTTAAAGTGCCACAGTTTTAACGCCATATAAAAAATTCCTGCTGAGATGAATGGTTGGTCCACACAGCTGTTAAAAGGACTTGGAGTGAATTTTTGTATTATTTCAGGTTCTTGTCACAGTCACAGAAAATTACAACACAGAAACAGGCCCTTTGGGCCATCTGGTTTGTGCTGAACTATTTAAACTGCCCACTTCCATACCCCTACCATCCATGTACCTATGCAAACCTCTTAAATGTTGAAATTGAGCTCGCATGCACCACTTGTGCTGGCTGCTCATTCCACACCCGGATGACCGTCTGTGTGAAGAAGTTTCCCCTCATGTGCGCCTAATATCTCACCTTTCACCCTTAACCCATGGCCTCTGGTTGTAGTACCGCCCAATCTCAGTAGAGAAAGCCAGCTTGCATTTACCCTATCTATACCCCTCTATCACAATCAAATCTCCCCTCGGTCTTCTACATTCTAAGGAATAAAGTCTTGACCTGCTCAATCTTTCCTTATAACCCAAGTCCTCCAGACCTGGCAAAATCCTTGTGAATCTTCTCTGAACTCTTTCAACCTCTTTTACATCTTCCTGTAGGTTGGTGACCAAAACCGCACACAATACTCCAAATTAGGCCTCACCAATGTCTTGTACAAAGTCAACAGAACATCCATCTATTGTTGTCAGTACTTTGGTTCAAAAAGGCCAACGTGCCAAAATCTTTCTTTCCATCCCTATCTAACTGTGACACCACTTTCAGTGAAATACAGACCTGTATTCTCAGATGCCTTTCTTCTACAGCAATCCTCAGTGCCCTAACATTCACTGTGTAAGACCTAGGTCCAACCAAAATGCAACACCTCACACTTGTCTCCATTAAATTCCATTTTGCATTTCTTATCCCATTATTCCAGCTGATCCAGATTGCACTGCAAGCCATGATAGTCTTCCTTGCTGTTCACGACACCACTAATCTTGGTGTGATCCACAAATTTGCTGATCCAGTTAACCACACTATCAACCAGATTACTGATATAGATGACACACAATAACAGATACAGCACTGATCCCTGTGGCAAACCACTAGTCACAGGCCTCCAGTCAGAGAGGCAACCATGTGCTACCACACTCTGGCTTCTCCCAAAGACAGTGACTCACCCAATTTACTATCTCATCTTGAATGCTGAGTGACTGAACCTTCTTGACCAATCTCCCATATGAGACTTTGCCCAGTGCCTTGCTAAAGTCCATGTAGGCAACATCCACTGCCTTGCCTTCAACCACTTTCCTCATAACCTCCTCAAGAGACTCTATAAGATTGGATAGACATGACCTACCGTGCACAAAGCCATGCTGTCTATCCTTTATCAGTCCACACCTATCCAAATACTTACAGTATATATCCGGTTCCTGCACATACATTCCAATAACTTACCCAAAACCTGTTGGGAAACTTTCAGAAACCAAAAGCAGACAACTAAAAAAAAAAGTCAGGTGAGCTCAGGGCATGGAATCATGATACTGTTGTCATTCATGCGTCTTGGTAGCACCCAACAGTCTGAGGCATTTAGAGGAACAAAATATCCTGGCCTCAATATCTCTTGAAAAGCAAGGTTCCCTGCACCTGTAACTTTTCAACTTTTATTTTAGCAGGCATGTATAAACTCTACATCCTCAAAATTTCACTTCTGAAGGCCTCCCACTTACCAAGTACTCCTTTGCCAGAAAGCAGCCTGTTCCAAACCACACTTGTCAGAGCCTTTCTCATACCATCAAAATTGACCTTTCTCCAATTTAGAATCTCAACCCGTGGTGCACACCTCTCGTTTTCCATATTTACTTTGAATCTCATGGCATTATGATCACTAATTTCTGTCACCAGCCCTGGATCATTTCCTAACAGCTTACTGCACACTTCTACGTCAGGAATTCAAATTACAGATTAAGGGCACATTTGACAAACTCTACTCCATCTAGTCCTTTTGCTGTATGGGAGTCCCAGTCAATATATGGAAAGTTAAAATCACTTACTGGAACAACCTTTGCATCTTGGCATGGTGCAATCTCTCTACAAATTTATTCCTCTAAATCCCTCAAACTGTTGGATGCAACCAAGTCCCCACAATGGATACAACTTCATAATTCCCTGTCCTGAGCTCATCTGGCTTTCCTACGATGCTTCTTGCATTGTGATATACACAGCTCAGCACATTCATCGCACCATGCTCAACCATTTGATTGCTGACTCTGTCTGAGGTCTGAACAACATCTGACTGATGTCAAGAAAACAAACTCTCCCTCATTGTCACAAAAACAAATGAGCAGATTGTGGATGACAGGAGGAATGGAGACAGGCTAACCCCTATTGACATCAATGGATCTGGGGTTAAGAAGGTGAACAGCTTTAAGTTCCTCAGCATAAACATCACCAAGGATCTCACATATAACCATATAACAATTACAGCATGGAAACAGGCAATCTCAGCCCTTCTAGTCCGTGCTGAATGCTTACTCTCACCTAGTCCCACCAACCTGCACTCAGCCCATAACCCTCCATTCCTTTCCTGTCCATACAGCTATCCAATTTTACTTTAAATGACAATATCGAGCCTGCCTCTACCACTTCTGCTGGAAGCTCATTCCACACAACTACCACACTCTACCACTCCCCTCATGTTACCCCTAAACTTCTGCCCCCTAACTCTCAACTCATGTCCTCTTGTTTGAATCTCACCTACTCTCAATGGAAAAAGCCTATACACGTCAACTCTATCTATCCCCCTCATAATTTTAAATACCTCTGTCAAGACCCCCCTCAACCTTCTACGCCCCAAAAAAATAAAGACCCAACTTGTTCAACCTTTCTCTGTAACTAAGGTGCTGAAACCCAGGTAACATTCTAGTAAATCTCTGTATTCTCTCTATTTTGTTGACATCTTTCCGATTATTCGGTGACCAGAACTGTACACAATACTCCAAATTTGGCCTTACCAATGCCTTGTACAATTTTAACATTACATTCCAGCTCCTATACTCAATGCTCTGATTTATGAAGGCCAGCACACCAAAAGCTTTCTTCACCACCCTATCCACATGAGATTCCACCTTCAGGGAATGATGCACCATTACTCCCAGATCCCTCTGTTCTACTGCATTCTTCAATGCCCTACCATTTACCATGTATGTCCTATTTTGATTATCCTACCAAAATGTAGCATCTCACACTCACCAGCATTAAACTCCATTTGCCATCTTTCATGTACATGGTCTGTACATACCGGCTGTGTTGTGAAAAGAGCACAGCAGCACTTCTTTCACCGCAGATAGTTGAAGAAGTTGGGGATAGGGCCCAAAATCCAAAGGTCTTTCTACAGGGACACACAATTGAGAGCATCCTGACTGGCTGCATCACTGCCTGGTATGGGAACTGTACTTCCCTTAATCGCAGGAACCTGCAGAGAGTGGTGCAGACAGCCCAGCACATCTGTAGATGTGAACTTCCCACTATTCAGGACATTTACAGAGACAGGTGTGTAAAAGGGGCCCAAAGGATATTGGGGACCCAATTCACCACAACCACAAACTGTTCCTGCTGCTCCCATCCAGGAAACGGTACCACAGCAAAGGGACCAACAGGCTCCGGGACATCATCTTCTACCAGGCCATCAGACTGATTAATTCATGCTGATACAATTGTAAACTATGTTATATCGACTGTCCTATGTATAAACTATCTGTTATAAATTACTGTGAATTGCACTTTTAACATTTAGATGGAGATGTAAAGATTTCTACTCCTCATGTATATGAAGGACGTATGTAATAAAGTCAATTCAATTCAATTCAATTCACCCTCTCCACTATCTGTTCTGTCATTCTGGCTCCCATTTCCCCTACAACTTATTTTAACCACACCCCCCCTCTCCCCACACTAGCACTAGCGAGCCTTACCACTGGGATATTAGTCCCCTCTTGTTCTGTTCCCCTCACTAACAAATCCCCTATCACCCCTTTGACTTTTCTCTGCCAGGTAATCTCAACAGTTTCTAAAGTGGTCCACCTGTTGTTGTGGGGGATGGCCACAAGAGTACTCTGCGATGGCTATTTAACCTCATTCCCCTTCCTGACTCTCACCCAGTTTCCTGTGTCCTGCACCTTGGGTGTAACTCACCTCTCTTCATGTCATATCTATCACCCCCTCCAACTCCTGGATGATCCAGAATTCATCCATTTCAAGTTCCAACTCCTTAAACTGCAGGGTTACAAGCTGCAGCTGGATGCACATCTTGTACGTCATGGCATCAGGGACACCGGAGCTCTCCCCACCTTCCCACCAATCTCCCCTCAAATTTGTAATGACCAGTGTGCACATAAAGCTTGTATTATGCAATTTTTCCACATGTGCACAGTGAATTTTATATAGAGAGGTATTCATTTTAACAGCTATCAAATCACTGTCTATAAGAACTTTGATCTCCTCTGGGTTTGTTTAAGTTCATCTACACTCTCACACAACCTAAGTTGCAGGCCTGTAACAGGTAATGATGGATTTTCTTGCCAGAGCTTTTGCACACAGTCCATGTGTCATTTGCTTGCTAAATGACGCTTAAAAGTCAGATTTCCAAATATCACTCCACTTCTTCCCACTTGCAAATTCTCCAGCAACTTTTGCATCACCACAATACACACAGGTAACACCGGTTTCTGTATTGTACATAAATATTTCCCCTGAACCCTCCCCCAGGTGACTGACGGTGGTGAACTCAGTGATGGCAATGCCAATGAATATGAAGGGAAGGGCAGTAGTCTGTCTCATTGGAGTCTGGCACATTTGTGATGTGAAAGCTACTTGTTGCCCTGGACAAAGGTGTCTGATATCATTATGTACCCAGAGAGAGTGGGACAAAACATGTTCTCACGGGTAGAAAAGTCCAGAACAAGAGGGGGTGGAACAAGCAACAGACACAAAATGCTGGGGGAACTCAGCAGGCCAGGCAGCATCTATGGAAAAGAGTACTAATGCTGAGTTCCTCCAGCAATTTGTGTGTGTTGCTCGGATTTCCAGCATCTGCAGATTTTCTCTTGTTTGTGACTGGAGGCAGAACAAAGGTGATTTTCACAACAGCTGATGTAAAAGATTTTGTTCCCTTTCTCCGAGTTCCCGATCCTTGCATTTAGACAGCTGGAGCTCAGCTCTGTCTGAGAGACCCATCGGTTCCCATTCCCTCATCAGCCGGAAGCTCCCCGGGGCCCGTGTACGGATGGTGGGGCTGAGAGAGAGGGAAGAGAGCAGGACTGTCCCGGGATTGCGGGTCACGGAGTCCGGAGTCACAGCAACTACCCGAAGTCGGTGTTGAAAACGCCGCCCGGTGAGACCCCCAACCCGGAGATCCCTTCTCACCTCAACCGATCATCCGGGGCCTTTTGTGCCCCGCGCGCTGGTGAGCTCGAGCTTGGTCGGTTTAACGGCCGGGCTACTAATCACGTGAGCAGCCCCTCCCCCACCGCTGTCAACAGAGGAGTCACGCGCTGCACTATTCCCATTGGTACGAAGCGATGTCAATCACTGCTTCCAGCCAATAGCGGAGGCGGACCAGCCGAGAGGGCGTTACCCCCGCTGACTCCGTCTCCCGAACTTTCCGTCACGGCGGGACAACCGTCAAAGTAAATGTCCGCTTTCTGATTTATTTCCATTTCCCTCCGAGGGAAGTTGGGGCGTTTGTGAAGCGTCTCCTGCGGCCGGAGTCTGATGTGTCGCTGAGAGGTAGGAGGAGACCGCTCGGCCCGTCGGTTTGATGCCGGTTCCCCGGGGAGGGAGAGGATGAAGACGGTGAGAGAGGGGGCGGACAGGATGTTTGTCCCGGTGGGGACAGGAGGGGCTCATCTGTGGAAATGTCTGAGCCCACGGTGGTGGCGATTCACCACATTGGGGGGCAAACACCGGCAGACTGTTGCCCTGCAAGCGGGGCCAATGGTCCGGGCAAAGTGACAATTATTTGTGTTTTGTTGAGACTGTACCGGGAATATGGTGTAAAATCCCGCTCCCCACACTAACACGGGTCACACAGACCAAAGAACAAACTGCCGGAGGAACTCAGTGGGTCGGGCAGCATCTGTGGAGGGAAATGGACCGTCAACATTTCGGGCCGAGACCCTCCCTCTGGACTGAGAGTGGACGGGAAATAGTCCGAGAAAAGAGGTGAGGGGTGGGGATGGGGCAAGAGCTGGGGAGTGAGAGGTGGATCCAGGTGAGGGGGAGGTGGGAAGGTGGAAATAGTGACGGGGGTGGGAGGTGAGTGGTTGGGGCAACACGGGGCTGCAGAAGATGGAAATTAATTCCATAGAGGATTAACAAAGAGGTTTGAGAGTATTTGTTATAGAGAGTGCAATGAAGATTCACCAGACTGATCCCTGGAGTGGTGGGGTCATCATATGAAGAAAGATCAAATGTGATAACCCTTTCATTTAGAGAATCGAGGACTGAGAGGTGAACACATTGAAATGCACAATAACATTACCGGTTGAACCAGGGATCCCAGTCTCTGAAAATGGAGGTGGACTGTTCGGGACTGAGATGAGGGGAAATGTCTCCACTCTGAGGGTGGTGAATGTCTGTAAATCCCCACCACAGAGGCCGGTGAAGACTCAGTATCGTCCTCACATAAAAAAAAGAGACCAGCAGATGTGTGGAGACTGAAGGGATCGAGGAAATGAGGATCGGGCAGAAACATGTGGCTGAGATGGGAGAGCAGCCGCCATCTTGGTGATGGCTCGAGGGGCTGAATGGCCACCTCCTGCTGATTCTCACTTAGTGTTTCAGTGTTCCTGTCCAGTGAGCCCGGAGGAATGTGAATAGAAAGTAGAAACATAGAAAAACTGCAGCAGTATAGAGGCCCTTCGGCCCACAATGCTGTGCCGAACATGTTCTTACCTCAGAAATTACCCAGGGTTACCCATAGCCCTCTGTTTTTCTAAGCTCCATGTACCTGTCCAGGAGTCTCTTCGAAGACCCTATTGTAGCCCATTCCACACACCACTCTCTGTGTAAAAAAACTTACCCCTGACATCTCCTCTGTACCTAATCTCCAGCACCTTAATCCTGTGTCCTCTTGTGGCCACCATTTCAGCCCTGGGAAAAAGCCTCTGACTGTCCACACGATCAATGCCTCTCATCATCTTATACACCTCTATCAGGTCAGCTCTCATCCTCCGTCGGTCCAAGAAGAAAAAGCCGAGTTCACTCAACCTATTCTCATAAGACATGCTCCCCAGACCCAGCAACATCCTTGTATATCCCCTCTGCACTCTTTCTGTGGTTTCCACATCCTTCCTGTAACGAAGCGACCAGAATTGAGCATAGTACTTCAAGTGCGGTCTGACCAGAGTCCTACATTACCCTTCGCCTTTTAAATTCAATCCCATGGTTGATTAAGGCCAATGCACCGTATGCCTTCTTAACCACAGAGTCAACCTACACAGCAGCTTTGAGTGTCCTATGGACTCGGACCCCAAGATTCTCCTGGCGGAGAATCTCACCTGGTCCCTAACACCAGCTCCATAGCAAAGAAAGCCCAGCAGTGTCCTTACTTTCTGTGAAGGCTGAGGAAGGTCCATCTCCCACCCTCCGTCCTCACCACATTCTACAGAGGACGTATCGAGAGCATCCTGAGCAGCTACATCACTGTCTGGTTCGGAAACCATCTCGGATCGCAAGACCCTGCAGTGGATACTGAGGTCAGCTGAGAAGATCATCGGGGTCTCTCTTCCCACCATTGGAGACACTTACACCACCCACTGCATCCGTAAAGCAAACAGCATTGTGAAGGACCCCATGCACCCCTCATACAAACTCTTCTCCCTCCTGCCACCTGGCAAAAGGCACCGAAGTTTTCAGGCCCTCATGACCAGTCTATGTAACAGTTTTTTTCCCCCCCAAGTATTCAGACTCCTCAATACTCAGAGCCTGGACTGACACCAACCTACTGTCTTGTTTATTATTTATTGTAATGCCTGCACTGTTTTGCACACTTTATGCAGTCCTCAGTAGGTCTGGAGTCTCGTGTAATTTTGTGTGTTTTTTTTTTACGTAGTTCAGTGTAATTTTTGTATTGTTCATGTAGCACCATGGTCCTGAAAAACATTGTCTCATTTTTACTGTGTACGGTACCAGCAGTTATGGTGGAAATGACAATATACAGTGCCTTGACTTGACTCTGATCCTCCGCACTGCCAAGTCTTGCCATTAATGCTACATTCTGCCATCATCTTTGACCTAATACAATGAACCAGCTCACACTTATCTGGGTTGAACTCCATTTGCCTCTTCTCAGCCCAGTTTTGCATCCTATCAATATAGATAGATAGATAGATGGATAGATATACTTTATTAATCCCGAGGGAAATATGGTTTCGTTACAGCCGCACCAACCAAGAATTGAGCGTAAATATAGCAATACAAAAGCCCCAACAATCGAACACCAAAATGCAAACTATGCCAGATGGAAAATAAGTCCAGGACCAGTCTATTGGCTCAGGGTGTCTGACCCTCCACGGGAGGAGCTGCATGTTCGATGGCCACAGGCAGGTACGACCTCCCGTGCTGCCAAGTGTTGTATCACGGTGGAATGTGGCCGAAGTCCAACAGTAAAAAGTTCAATATCCAGTCTGCAAACACATTCCTCAATCATAATATACCCCGGATTGCACTATCCGTTGTTAGCCAGATCAGTAAGCACCGAACTCCTTTACGCTTACTGCTCTCAGTGCACTTCCGGTCAGCCGGAACGGTATTACCCACCGAACTCTTCTCCAAAAGTCTCTGTTGTCTCGACCCGGTCCTCTTTCCTTGGCTTTGTGATCCCCCTCTGTGTGTTTTCCTCCGGATTTCAGCAGGGGTGGCCGCCGCTCTGTTCGCTAAGCCGGCCGGTGTTTGCTGGTCCATGAAATATACAATGCGACCTTGCTTCTGTCCGGCGTGTCGGGATGTAACCATTTCCAGTGCTAAAGAAAACCCAAAGAAAACTCTCTCTACCAGCATGTTAGGTAGCGTGCAGCTTCGACGTGTTACCGTGAGAAAAAAAATACAAAAGATAACGTAAATTAAAAAGTAAGAAGAAGAAAGTAAGAATAGATCGGAACGGCTGTACCAGGCTGCATGCACGACCGGTGCATGCACAAGATATATCTTCAAGTCTGTGAGCCAACACTATAGATAAAATTTTAGTATCAAAATTGAGTAAAGTGATAGGTCTATACGAAGAACATTCAGTAGGATTCATATTCTTTTTGAGAATGAGCAAAATGGAAGCTCCGTAAAAAGACTGCGGTAGTCTTCCTTCCTCTAATGGTAGAACATAAATGTGGTAGAAGCAAGGAGGAAAAAGCCTAATAAAATTCTCCAGAGAATCCACCGGGTCCTGGGGATTTCCCAGAATGCAATTCTCAAATAGCCTGAGCAATTTCATCCTGGGAAATAGGTTGATCCAATTGCCTACGATCATCTAACGAAAGATTAGGAATATTTAATTGATCTAAAAATTATTCTTTGCAATATTATCATTAACAGAGTCAGAACTATACAATTTAGAATAAAATTCTCTAAAAGTGTCATTAATTACAAGGTGGTCAGTTGTCATATCCCCATTAATTTTATGTATTTCTTTAATTTGCTGCTTGGCTGAAAATCGCTTCAATTGATTAGCCAGTAGCTTACCAGTTTTATCTCCATGAATGTAAAGTTGTCTTGTATCTTTTAAAAGTTGGCTTTCAATTGGATATGTTATAAGAAGATCATATTTAGTTTTAGTTTCAATACGTCTCTTATATGTTTCAGGATCAGGTACCGAAGCATATTTATGGTCCAGTTGCTTTAACTGATTGGCTAATTCATTTCTTTCTTTGTTAGCTTTTCTAATGATGTTTGCAGTATAAGAAATAATTGATCCCGGATGTATGCTTTAAAAGTATCCCATATAATAAGGCTAGACGCCTCTTCCAACGTATTTTCTTCAAAAATAAAGGGTAATTTGATTCTCCATAAATTTTTTAAAAATCCTCATCGGATAACAGAGTTAAATTAAATCGCCAAAATCTACACATGGGGATAGTACCAGGAAGATTTAAAGATAGAATTACAGGAGAGTGGTCAGAAATAGCAATCTCTTTATATTCAATTGATCGAATTAATGGAATCATTTGACTATCAATAAAAACAAAGTCAATCCCAGTATAAGAATGATAGACATGAGAGAAAAAAGAATACTCCCTGTCCGTCAGATGCAGAAACCGCCAAGCATCAACTATACCACATTTAGTTAGAAAAGATTGGATAAACAAAGCTGATATACTAAGTGTGGCTGGTTTAATAAATGAGCGATCTAATACTGGATCTAACCAGCTGTTACAGTCTCGTCCCATCACAAGGGCGTAAGTACACAAATCTGGCAAAAATGAAAATAGACGTTCAAAAAATCCAGGATCATCTATGTTGGGGGCATAAACATGAGCAAAAACAATCAACTTACTGTCTAAACTCCCTGATACAATAACAAATCGACCGTTAGGGTCCGAAACATCTTTATGCTGAATAAAGGAAACTGTATTATCTACAAAAATCGAAACTCCACGTGATTTTCCCTTAAACGAAGAGTGGAATTGCATACCCTTCCACCCAGTAAAAAAAAAACGTAAGGTATCACAGCTGTGTATCTGTGTTTCTTGTAAAAAAAAATAATGGGTGCTTTTATTTTTTAATATAAGCAAACACTTTGTTCCTTTTGGTGGGGTAATTCAGCCCTTTCACATTCAAACTAAACAGGTTAATATTTTGAACCATTTTAAATACCAATCAACAAGTAATTAAAAGATCTAGCCATAAGTTATTAAAACTAGAAAGCAAACGGTAAAGTAAGGTATTCAAACGAACAATCATATATTCAACCCAATACAGCTCCCAGAGAGAAATAGGCCCTACCCCCTCCCCTACCCAAAGCGAGAAAGCTGACCAATAGACAGTCAGTGAGCTAAGAACTAAGTACCGGCCCCCAAAAATCCCGTTGACAGAAAAAAAAACTCCAGTCCTGCAAGGTCATTATGTCCCTACCAAGACACAACATAAAAAGTAAAATAACTCAGTATTCGAAAATATGAAAGGATCACTTCAAACAAATTCAAAGAAAGCTATATTAAAATAAAGCCTCAAAACGGGATAAAATAAAGTATCAAAAAAATATATAACAAAAGACAATATATGAATAGCCAAAACATGAGTTTAATAAAACCTTATTTCAATTTCATATTAACAGAAGAAAAAATTTGATCAAATAAGAAATATAAGTGTTAGACTTCATCCTTTAGAAACTCTTTTGCATCTTCAACTGAACTTATTCTTTTTCGCAATCCGTTCTTCAAAACAATACTCAGACGTGCGGGGAACTGAAGGGATGGTTTATATCCTTTATTATAAGACTCCAACATAACTTGTTTATATTTCATGCAATCAGCCAAAACTTCAGGCGAATAGTCTTCCACAAATCTAACCTTGTAATTTTGGAAATCGATCATTCCTTCTCTCTGGGTATGGCAAATTAAAAGGTCCTTAATTTGAAATTCATGAAAGGCTAGTCCGACCGAGCTGGGTTTCGCCGCCAAGGACAATGGCTTCTAAGTCAGCTCGGAAGTGAATAAAGCAGGGAAAAGCTGATTCAGAAAGTTTGCAAAAAATTTGTAGGGTCAGCACCTTCAATTGATTCTTCAAGACCCAGGATTCGCATGTTACTTCTCCTGTTTCTATTTTCGAGACTGATGATCCTTTTCAGCATTTTATCATTGGATAAAGATCACTCTTTGCAGAGTTTAATTGTATCTTCAATGTCCTCTTCAAGTGTCATTAGCTTCGCAGTATTCTCCTGAATTCGGTTCTCATACTCAAATAAAGTTCGCTGAATTGTATCCAATTTGTCGTTGAGCCGTTCAAACTCGTCAGAGAATTCCGATTTTTGCTGTTTAAGCAAGTCACTGATTGAATCCAAAGTGACTGGGGATTCATCTTCTGTTTCTCTTTCTTTTGCAAACGCTTTGGTTCTTTTCCCAGCCACAGTAAAGCAGTATTGAAGTATTCTAATAAGGTTTCAAAAAAAAAAGACTGGTAGGAAACAATTAAGTAAACAGGGTAGGAGCAATCGAAAAGTGACCAACAGGGCTCTGACTGCTTCTTATATCTAACATATGCTACCTTCTTCCACTTGACGAGTTGCCTCACTTGTTTCGTCAGCCACGGTTCCCTTTTCCGACCATTTTCTCCTTGGCTCAGTGATACAAACCTATCCTGAACCCAGCACAAGTAGTCCCTAAACTTCCTCCACATTACTTCTGTGCTTTCACCTTTGAACACCTGTTTCCAATTTACTCTCGCTAGTTCCTGCCTCATACATTCATAGTTAGCCCTTCCTCAGTTAAGCACTTTCCCATTTTGTCTGTTTTTATCCTTTTCCATAGCTATGCTGAAGCTAAGGGAGTTGTGGTCACTCTCACCAAAATGCTCCCCCACCAAGAGGTCTGCCACCTGACCAGGTTCATTACCCAGAACTAGATCCAGTATGGCCTCTCCTCTCGTCAGCCGGTCCCCATACTGTGTCAGGAATCCTTCTTGAACACATCTGACAAATTCAGCCCCGTCTATCCCCCTTGCAGTCAGGAGGTGCCAGTCAATATGAGGGAAGTTGAAGTCACCCATAACTACAACCCTGTATTTCCTGCACCATTCTAAAATCTGCCTGCTTATCTGCTCCTCAGTGTCCCGAAGGCTATTTGGGGGCCTATAGACTACTCCCAGCACAGTGATTGATCCCTTCCTATTTCTGACTTCCACCCACACCGACTCAGTGGACACTCCCTCTGCAGCATCCTCCCTTTCTACAGGCGTGATACTATCCCTGATCAGTAATGTTACTCCCCCCCTTTTCTACCTCCCATCCTATTCCTTGTAAAACACCTAAACCCCGGTACCTGCATCAGCCAATCCTCCCCTTCCTCCAGCCAAGTTTCAGTAATGGCCACAACATCGTAGTTCCATGTACTGATCCATTCTCTAAGTTCATCCCCTTTATTCCTAATACTCCTAGCATTGAAATACACACACTTCAACCCCTCGAACTGGCTACATTTATGATTTGTCCCCTGCCTGTCCTTCCTCACCAACTCAGAACACACAGCATCGTGCCCTTGTCCTTCTACCCTCATCTCTGCACTCACATTCTGATTCCCACCCCCCTGACAAACTAGTTTAAACCCTCCCCAACAGCTCCAACAAACCTGCCCACCAGGATATTGGTCCCTTTCCAGTTCAGGTGCAGCCCGTCCTTGTTGTACAGGTCAAACCTTCCCCAGAAGAGATCCCAATGCTCCAGAAATCTGAACCCCTGCCCCCTGCACCAACTCTTCAGCCACACTTTCAACTGCCATGACTTCCAGTTCCTACCCTCTGTCTCGTGGCACAGGCAGCAATCCTGAGATTACCATCCCTGAGATCCTGCTTTTTCACTTTTTTCCTAACTCCCAATATTCCTACGCTCCAAAGAATAAGGACCTAATTTGTTCAACCTTTTGCTGTAACTTAGGAGATGAAACCCAGGCAACATTTTAGTAAATCTCCTCCGTACTCTCTCAATTTTATTGACATATTTCCTATAATTTGGTTACCAGAACTGTATACAATACTCCAAATTTGGCCTTACCAATGCCTTGTACAATTTCAACATTACATCCCAACTCCTATACTCAATGCTCTGATTTATAAAGGCCAGCATACCAAAAGCTTTCTTCACCACCCTATCCAAACGAGACTCCACCTTCAGGGAACTATGCACCATTACTCCTAGATCCCTCTGTTCTACTGCATTCTTCAGTGCCCTACCATTTACCATGTATGCCCTATTTTGATTACTCCTACCAAAATGCAGCACCTCACATTTATCAGCATTAAGCTCCTTCTGCCATCTTTCAGCCCACTCTTCTAAGTGGTCTAAATCTCTCTGCAAGCTTTGAAAACCTCCTTCATGATCCACAACTCCACCTATCTTAGTATCATCTGCATACTTACTAATCCAATTTACCACCCCATCATCCAGATAATTAATATATATGACAAACAACATTGGACCCAGTACAGATCCCTGAGGTTTAGTCATCAGAGACAATTGTGCTGTCCCTGACTTCCCACATTCTACAATCGGAGCACTGGATTGCCCTATCTACTGCCTCCATTACCAACTCCTAAGTTAATCAAAATAATTAAAGAAACATACCCAGCCTTACCTTACTGGGAGCAAGCTCGTCCTCTGCCTTTGCTCGCCGAAACTTCTCGAGCCAAAGCCTCAAAGCTCCACTCCTTCACTGACCCCACTCACTCACTGGCTTGAGCTGCCCCTCTTTTCACTTGTTTGTTGAGCTTCTCAATTTTCAATTGCCCAATCAGCTGCTTTCTGCTGGGTCTGAGCTGTTCAAATCTTGATTGACTTGATTGCACAACCCAACTGCCAAAATCTCTTGAGCCAAAGCCTCAAAGCTCCACTCCTTCACTGGCCGCTCTCCACTCCAGTCCACGTTAAACTCCAGTCCCATTAAAGGTGAATATGCAGCAGAAGAAACTCCTCCCATGCCCAGTGACCAGGGTGCAGAACTGGGTGTGGTGAGCAGCAGCAATAATTGCAGAGTTCAGCACCGACAGTCACTCTCGAAATTGCATTCAGCAATGGTGACGGACAAATATCCAGCATGCAGCTTATTGAAACTTTCTCCCCAGTGTGAACCCGGCAGTGTGTCACAAATAACATGCTGTAAGGTTTCACAGCTAATGTAACGGCCTCTGTGCAATGTTTCACTGCTGAGGTAATGTTTTCTCTGTAACAGCAATGTTTAGGTTACGACTAGAGACAACAGGGTTTTTGAATGCAGGGCTATCTAATGACAGAAATGTTCTTTCTTGTTCGTCAGGAAGAGGAATTTTTGCGGTGTTTTACCGGGGAGAGATGAGAAGACATGAATGGAGAGAGTGGGCCCTTTTTCTTCTTTATTTTTTCTTTACTAGCCCTATAGTCAAAGAAAGAACTATAAAGCCTAATCGTTTAATCGCATATTATGTACCATTTATTATTTCGGGGTACTGATATGTAACAGGGAACACATCAAGCAGCTTCCACCCAAACAAGATTTCTTAAGTTTGGCCGGGCTGGGGGGCTATCACCCCCTATATTAAGCTGCTAGCCAAAGTGAGAATTACATAAGGTTAGAATACTGAGTGAATTGCTTCCCACATTCACAGCAGGTGAACGACCTCTCCCTGGTGTGAACTCAATGATGCACATTCGGCAGAGATGGCTGAGAGAATCTCTTACCGAAGTCTGAGCAGGTGATCGGCCTCTACCCAGTGTGAACTCAATGATGCACATTCGGTGGAGATGGCTGAGAAAATCTCTTCCCGAAGTCTGAGCAGGTGATCAGTCTCTACCCAGTGTGAGCTCGCTGGTGTTTCTGTAGGTTCGATGACCGAGTGAATCCCTTCCCACACACTGAGCAGGTGAACGGCCTCTCCCCTGTGTGAACTCGCTGATGTACCTTCAGTTGGGATGACCAAGTGAATCCCTTTCCACAGTCTGAGCAAGAGAAGGGCCACTCTCCAGTGTGAACTCGCTGATGAAACTTCAGGTGGGATGAGCAAGTGAATGCCTTCCCGCAGTCGGAGCAGGTGAACGGCCTGTCCCCAGTGTGAATAGACCAGTGTGCTTGTAGGCGGGATGATCGAATGAATCCCTTCCCACACACTGAGCAGGTGAACGGCCTCTCCCCAGTGTGAACTCGCTGGTGTCTGAGTAGGACACATGACGAAGTGAATCCCTTCCCACAGTCTGAGCAGGTGAACGGCCTCTCCCCAGTGTGAACTCGCTGATGTACCTTCAGTTGAGATGAGCAACGGAATCTCTTCCCGCAGTCTGAGCAGGTGAACGGCCTCTCCCCAGTGTGAACTCGCTGATGTCTCTGTAGGACAAGTGACGAAGTGAATCCCTTCCCACAGTCTGAGCAGGTGAACGGCCTCTCCCCAGTGTGAACTCGCTGATGTACCTTCAGTTGAGATGACACAGTGAATCCCTCCCCACAGTCTGAGCAGGTGAACGGCCTCTCCCCAGTGTGAACTCGCTGATGTACCTTCAGGTGGGATGAGCAAGTGAATCCCTTCCCGCAGTCGGAGCAGATGAACGGCCTCTCCCCAGTATGAAAAGACCAGTGTGCTTGTAGGTCGGATGATCGAAAGAATCCCTTCCCACACACTGAGCAGGTGAACGGCCTCTCCCCAATGTGAACTCGCTGGTGTCTGTGTAGAACAGAGGATGAAGTGAATCCCTTCCCACAGTCGGAGCAGGTGAACGGCCTCTCCCCAGTGTGAACTCTCTGATGCACCTTCAGTAGGGATGAGCAAGTGAATCCCTTCCTGCAGTCTGAGCAGGTGAATGGCTTCTCTCCAGTGTGAACTCGCTGATGAACCTTCAGGTGGGATGAGCAAGTGAATCTCTTCCCACAGTCCAAGCAGGTGAACAGCCGCTCCCCAGTGTGAACTGACTGGTGTCTCAGTAGGTCAGATGAGTTAATGAATCCCTTCCCACAGTCTGAGCAGGTGAACGGCCGCTCCCCGGTGTGATCTCGCTGGTGAGCCATTAGGTCGGATGACCGAGTGAATCCTTTCCCACAAATTCAGCAGATGACCAAATTTCTGCCCAGGGTGAACTGACTGGTGTGTCTACAGGTGGGATGACCAACTGAATGCCTTCTCACCCACAGAACAAATGAATGACCTTGTCCGGTGTGAACTTGCTGATATATCTTCAGTTGAAATGACTGAGTGAATCCCTCCCCACAGTCTGAGCAGGAAGGATGATCGAGTGAATCCCTTGCTCCACTTCTCAAATATCCAGACAGATACAGCAAAACTGGCGTGTTGTGTTCGAGATTCCCGTAGACAGATTCCTTGTCATTTTTAACCTGTAAAAAGATTTACAAAATGAATCAACGGGTGTCGGACAATATTTCAGATCAGATCACTTGAGTTGTCAAAGTGTATTCTCGCATCACACTATTACAGTGAGGTTCAACCCAAGTTGGAGAGAGAAATCATCTTCCAACTGGGCACAGTGCTGGTATCTGGAATGACCATCAAACTCTCTGATGCTCTTCCTGTCTCTATAAGAATGGGGCATTTCTGCCATCTCCAATCTGTGACCTGGCTCAGTTTGACTCTCTCCATTGTTATTATTCCCTGTTCCTGCTGAGCAGCATGGGTGCCTGGCCCCACAGTAACTGAAACAGTCTCACGCAAATTGTCTTTCTTGATGTGTAGCGAGGATTTTCTTTTATGTATTATTAACTTAAAGTGCCACAGTTTTAACGCCATATAAAAAAATTCCTGCTGAGATGAATGGTTGGTCTGCACAGCTGTTAAAAGGACTTAAAGTGAATTTTTGTATTATTTCAGGTTCTTGTCACAGTCACAGAAAATTACAACACAGAAACAGGCCCTTTGGGCCATCTGGTTTGTGCTGAACTATTTAAACCACCCACTCCCATACCCCTACCATCCAGGTACCTATAGAAACCTCTTAAATGTTGAAATTGAGTTCGCATGCACCACTTGTTCTGGCTGCTCATTCCACACCCAGATGACCATCTGTGTGAAGAAGTTACCCCTCATGTTCCCCTTAACGTTTCACTTTTCACCCTTAACCCATGGCCTCTGGTTGTAGTCCCACACCATCTCAGTGGAGAAAGCCAGCTTGCATTTACCCCATCTGTGCCCCTCTATCACAATCAAATCTTTGCTCAATCTTCCACATTCCAAGGAATAAAGTCCTGATCTGTTCAATCATTCCTTATAACCCAAGTCCTCCAGACCTGGCAACATCCTTGTGAATTTTTGCAGAACTCTTTCAACCTCTTTTACATCTTTCCTGTAGGTAGGTGACCACAACTGCAAACAAGACTCCAAATTAGGCCTCACCAATATCTTCTACAAGTCAACATAACATCCATAAGACCGAAAGAAGCTGCAGAAGATCGTGAACACGGCGCAGCACATCACACAAACCAATCTTCCGTCCGTGGACTTACATTACACCGCACGCTGTCGGAGCAGTGCTGCCAGGATAATCAAGGACACGACCCACCCAGCAAACACACTTTTTGTCCCTCTTCCCTCCGGGAGAAGGTTCAGGAACTTGAAGACTGGTACGGCCAGATTTGGGAACAGCTTCTTTCCAACTGTGATAAGATGCTGAACGGATCCTGACCCGGATCAGGGCCGTACCCTCCAAATATCCGGACCTGCCTCTCGGTTTTTTTCCACTACCTTACTTCCCATTTTTCTATTTTCTATTTATGATTTTTAATTTAAATTTTTAATATTGACTAATTTTAACTACTTTTAATATTTTAATATTTAATATTTGTAATCCAGGGAGTGTGAAGCGCAGAATCAAATATCGCTGTGATGTTTGTACATTCTAGTACAAATTGTTTGGCGACAATAAAATATAAAGTATCTATCATTGTCAGTACTTTGGTTCATGAAGGCCAATGGGCTGAAATCCTGCTTTCCGTCTCTATCTTACTGTGACACCACTTTCAGTGAATTAAGGACTTGTATTCCCAGGTCACTTTCTTCTACAACTCTCCACTGTGCCCAACCAGTCACGGTGAAAGACCTCCCTTGGTAGGTCATACCAAAGTGCAACAACTCACACTTCTCTGCATTAAATTCCGTTTTCCATTTCTCAAACTATTTTTCCAGCTGGTCCAGATCGCACTGCAAGCCTTGATACTCTTCCTCGCTGACCACTACACCACCAATCTTAGCGTCAGCCACAAATTTGCTGATCCAGTTAACCACACTATCATCCAGATTACTGATATAGATGACAAACAACAACAGATCCAGCACTGATCCCTGTGGCACACCACTAGTCACAGGCCTCCAGTCAGAGAGGCAACCATCTGCTACCACACACTGGCTTCTCCCAAAGACAGTGTCTCATCCAATTTACTATCTCATCTTGAATGCTGAGTGACTGAACCTTCTTGACCAACCTCCCATATGAGACTTTGTCAAGTGCCTTGTTAAAGTCCATGTAGACAACATCCACTGCCTTGCCTTCATCCACTTTCCTGATAACTTCCTCCAGAGACTCTATAAGATTTGTTAGACATGACCTACCATGCACAAAGCCATGCTGTCTATCCTTAATCAGTCCACATCTATCCAAATACTTATATATCCGGTTCCTGCAAATACATTTCAATAACTTTCCCACTACTGATGTCAAGCTCACCAATGTACAATTTCTTAGTTTATTTTTACAGCCTTCCTTGAACAGCGGAACAACATTGGCTGCCCTCCAATCCTCCAGTACCTCACCTGGCTCTAAAGATCATTTAAATATCTGTCCTTGTGCCCCGACAATTTCTGCACTTGTCTGCCGCAGGGTCCCAGGGAACAACTTGTCAGGCCCTGGGGATTTATCCACGCTAATTTGCCTTAAGACAGCAAACACCTCCACCTCTGTAATCTGTACAGGGTCCATGAAGTTGATGCTGCTTTGCCTCACTGCTATAGACTGTGTGTCCATCTCCTGTGTAAATACAGATGCAGAAAAAAATCTCCCACATCTATTTTGTCTCAGATCAGAACTACTGTTCTGATCTTGCATAGGATTAATTTTTTTTCCCCCCTTGCAATCCTTTTTGCTCTTAACATATCTGCAGAATCCCCGTGGATTCTCCTTCACCATGTCTGCTGGGGCAACCTCATGTCTTCTTTGTCTTTCTTAAGTGTTCACTTGAATTCCCTGTACTTCATAAGTACCCCATTTGTTCCTATCTGCCCGTACCTGGTATGCGCCTCCTTTTTATTGATCTGGCAGATGAAGCACAAAGGGCTGATAGAGCTGCATGGTGGGAGGTGGGGGTGGGGGAGGGTTAAACTAAAGTTGCAGGGGGAATGGGAGCCTGAATAACAGAACAGATACTGGAGACGTTGTGGAGACAGTTGTTGTTCAGACCTCAGACAAAGACAGGAATGAAAAAGTTAAGCATGGTGCAGTGAATATGCTCAATCCTGTATATTTCAATACAAGGAGCAGCTTAGGAAAGGCGGATGTGTTCAGGGCATGGATCAACACCTGGAATTATGACACTAGGATCTGGCAACTGTGGCCTGGGACAGGCTGTTTTGTGGCAAAGGTGTGCTTGGTAAATTCAGGCCTTCAAAGCAAAATTTTGTAAGCACAAAGTGGGTATGTGCTTGTCAGAATAAAAGATAAAGATAGAAACTGTATCTCTTGGTTTTCAAGAGATATTGAGACCCTGGTGAAGCACAAAATGGAGTTGCATCACAGAGATAGGCAGGTAGGTTCTTATGGAGTATAAGAAATTCAAGAGAACACATTAGAAATAAATCAGGATGGCTAAAAGAAAGCATGAGATTGCCCTCGCAAAAAAGATAAAGGATAATTGTCAGAGATTCTAGAAATAGATTAAGAACAAAAGGATTGCAAGGCACAAAGTTGGTCCTCTGGAAGACCGGAATAGCAATCCACGTGTGGAACGAAAGCAGATGGGTGAGATCTTAATTTTTTTTTTATCTCATTTATCAGGAGATGGACAGAGTGTCAATGAGAGTGTGGAAAAGCAGCATTAAAATTGTGGACCCTGTACAGATTAAAGAAGAGGAGATGTTTGCTATCCTGAGGCAGATTAGGGTGGATAAATCTCCGGGGCATGACAAGGCACTCCCTCGGACCCTACGGGAGGCAAGTGCAGAAATAGTTGGGGCCCTAGCAGAGATAATTAAATCATCCTTAGTAATGGGAGAGTTATCAGAGGATTGTAGGGTAGCCAAAGTAATTTTGCTGTTCAACATAGAACATAGAAATCTACAGCATATTCCAGGCCATTCAGCCCACAATGTTGTGCCAACCATGAAACTTACTCTAGAAACTGCCTAGAATTTCCCTAGCACATAGATCTCTATTTTTCTAAGCTCCATGTACCTACCTAAGAGGCTGTTAAAAGACCCTATTGTATCTGCCTCGACCACCACTGCTGGCAGTGCATTCCACACACCCACCACTCTCTGTGTAAAAAAACTTACCCCTGACATCCCCTCGGTATCTATTTCCAAGCACCTTAAAACTATGCCCCTCGTGTTAGCCTTTTCAGCCCTGGGGAAAAACCTCTGGCTATCCACACGATCAATGTCCCTCATCATTTTATACATCTAAAAAAGGCTCTAAGCGTAAACAAGGATATTATACATTGCTTTGATGATTTGTTGGAAGTTTAAAAAGGTATGAGGGTATAGATAGGGTAAATGCAAGCAGCTTTTTCCACTGATGTTGGGCGAGACGACAACCAGAGGTCATGGGTAAGTGACTTCCCCATTTATACAACAAATACAATACAGCACAATACAGGCCCTTCGGCCCACAATGCTGTGCCAGACATTACTTACTTTAAAAATTACCTAGAGTTCCCCATAGCCCTCTATTTTTCTACGCACCATGTACCTATCCAGGAGCCTCTTAAAAGACCCTATTGTATCCGGCTTCATCACAGTGGCCGGCAGCCCATTCCACGCACTCACCACCCTGTGTAAAAAAAACTCACCTCTTGTGGTGATGTCACGTGTCAGGACGTGACTGGGCAGAGTTCCCAGCATGCGCAGAAATGAAGAATTATCAAGAAGCATGGCAGTGTAAAACTTGTTTTTTTCTGCTGTTAAATACAAGTTCAGTTCTGCAGAATATGGTTTGTTATCAGTAACCCACGGTACGTATAAAGAACACAACACCCCTGACATCTCCTTCGTACCTACTTCCAAGCGCCTTAAAACTGTGCCCTCTCTGCAGATTTTCTCTTGTTTGTGACTGGAGGCAGAACAAAGGTGATTTTCTCAACAGCTGATGTAAAAGATTTTGTTCCCTTTCTCCGAGTTCCCGATCCTTGCATTTAGACAGCTGGAGCTCAGCTCTGTCTGAGAGATCCATCGGTTCCCATTCCCTCATCAGCCGGAAGCTCCCCGGGGCCCGTGTACGGATGGTGGGGCTGAGAGAGAGGGAAGAGAGCAGGACTGTCCCGGGATTGCGGGTCACGGAGCCCGGAGTCACAGCAATTGTCCCTCCCACTCCGCTCTCCCCTTTCCATGTCTCCCCTCACCTTCTCCCTTATCCCCGGGGACGCGCTCTTACCTGCTGTCGGTCTGCTGAGGCCTTCCGTATACTGCGCGCATGCGTGATATTCGGCAACGTCGCAACGCTGACGCCTGCGCATTTGATCGGTGCTTCGGCAAGGGCGAAATTTCTATCGCACAGCTTTATGGGTAATCACGGTGCCATTAAAAGTTTCTGCATACACCAGTTCCACTTCCATAGCTCAGTTTTTTTTGTGCATATAGAAAATTCAGCAGCTGTTTTAATGCAGAAAGCGGCTCCCGTAAAAAATATACTCAATATCACCGTGTATCTAATACCAAAGTACAATCCTCGTACAAATGTAGATATAAAACTCAAGAGATTCTGCAGTTGCTGGAAATACAGTACAGAGACACACACACACACAAAATGCTAGAGGAACTCTGCAGTTCAGGCAGCAACTAAGCAGAGGAGTACACAGTCTAGGTATGCTGAAAGGGCTCGTCCTAAACGTTGTCTATTTATTCCACTCCACATTTGCTGCCTGATCTGTTGATTTCCACCACTAATTTACAGAAATTAACCACCTTTTTCTTCCAATCAAACTGTTTCAAAATGTTTCTGATCTTTCATTTGTAGCTATATCCTGCCGGCCTGATTTCTCTTCCTCCTCCTCCTTGTAAACTCTAAGTCCCATCTCTTTCTGGAGCCCCAAAGCCCTGAATCAGGCTGACAACTCTTTGTTTTCTGACTCTGCTCCATCAATGATTCACTCGCTCGTCTACTGTCAGACTTTAGAGGCACATTGCAACAACCCAGCTGTCTGAGACACAGTCCTTTGAAATTAGTGAAAATGACCCAAAACGTTGAAAAGAGCAGGGAAGAAGGAGCTTCAGCACCTTAGTCCAGAGCCCTGAAGAACGTTAAAACCACAGTGAGCTCATCGTCTTATTCAGCCTGGAGAAAAGCATGCAGAAAATTTCTTGCAGGTGAATAAGATGATGAGAGGCATTGGTCGTGTGAATAGCCAAAGGCTTTTTCCCAGGGTTGAAACGGATAACACGATGGGGCATAGGTTTAAGCTGCTTGGAAATAGGTACAGAGGAGATGTCAGAGCTAAGTTTTTTTAAACAAAGAGTGGTGTTTGTGTGGAATGCACTGCCAGCGACGGTGGTGGAGGTGGATACAATGAAGTCTTGTAAGAGAATCTTAGAAAGGTACATGGAGCTTATGAAAATAGAGGGCTATACGGTTGGGTAACTCTAAGCAGTTTCTAGAGTAGGTTACATGGTCGGCACAACATTGTGGGCCGAAGGGTCTGTAATGTGCTGTAGATTTCTATGATTCTATGACATTCAAGGGAAATCTCCTATCCCACGGAGTGGTGACATGTTGTAACCTGTCATCACAGGGAGAGTGAGAGGGAAATGGCAGGGATAGATTGTGATATACTGATATGGAACAGAAACATGGGCAGGAACTAAATGGGCCGAGTGGCCTCTCTACTGTACATCGTGAGTGTGGTAGAGACAGTAAGTACCTGAGACACGGAATTTGATACAGAACTAATTTGTCTTTCACAGATCCATAATATTAAACACCACTCTAGTTTAGGGCTAACATCAGCAGAACTGACTCCTCCAATGCTCAGTGACTATGGTTCGGTCCTGGGTGGGATGAGCAGCCGCAAGAACTGCAGATTTTGACAGTAACAGAAAAGGAAGATGAGGCTCTGTTCTGGGGAGATGTTGAAAAAGAGGATTTGCCATAAATGCCAGCTGAACTGAATGTGGATAAATCATCTGGTACAGATAGATTGTATGTGAGGAAACTGCGAAGTTGTGGTCAGAATCTTCCAACATCTACAGCTTTGGGGTGCATCTGAGGACAAGAGAATAGGATATACAGTATTTTTGCTCAAAAGAGATGCAAGGATAAATCTAGCAATCCTAGATCAGGCAGATTAACCTCAGTGTAGGAAAGCCTTGCAAATGATAATCAGTCTCAGAACTAACACTTCGACAAAGTGTGACAATAACAGAAAAAATAGATTTATGAAAGGCAAGTCATGTTGAACTGATTAAATAATGGAGAGGGGGATTGATAGTTAGATATGGCCCTGGTGGCTAAAGGGATCAGGGGGTATGGAGAGAAGGCAGGTACAGGGTTCTGAGTTGGATGATCAGCCATGATCATACTGAATGGCGGTGCAGGCTCGAAGGGCCGAAGGGCCTACTCCTGCACCTATTTTCTATGTTTCTAACAGTCCCTCAGTTACCTTGATGGCTAAATATTTAACATAGAGCTGATTTGAAGTTCCTCCCTGATGTGAAGTTGCTGGCGTTGCACCAGCTGGGATGATTGAGTAAACCTGTTTGCTCACTCCGGACAGAAATGTGGCCTCTATTTTATTGTAAACTCACCCGAGCATCATAAAGTGGATTAAGTGAATGAGTCATTTCGCACACACGGAGCAGATGAACGGCCGAATCCCAGTGCGAAACTGTTGGTGCACAGGTATTTTAAAATCTATCCCTGCCGTTCAGCTCTCACTCTCACTGTGATAACAGGTTGGAACAAGTCACCACTCCCTGGGAGAAGAGACTTCCGCTGAATTACATAGAATCACAGGAACCTACAGCACATTACAGTCACTTCGGTCCAGGATGTTGCTCCAGCATTTTGCGTGCGTGTTTGTGTGTGTACATGTCAAGCAACTGCAGAATCTCTTGTTTTTTATATCTGCATTGTAAGAGGGTTTTACTTTGGCATGAAACACAGGGAATGCCTGTTGATATTCAGTATATTGTTTATGGGAGTTGCTGTCTGCATTAAAACAGGTGCTGAGTTTTTTGTACATACAAACACTGATCCATGGGCATGGAACCGGTGCTTGCAGACACTTTTAATGGCATCGTGATTACCCAGAAAGCCCAGCGTTTAAATTACGCAGTCGCTGACTCACCGATTGAATGCGCTGGCGTCAGGGTTGCCGATGTTCCCGAATATCACGCATGCGCACAGTACACAACCGGCCTCGTGTGCATCCGATTGCAGGTAAGAACGATTCTCTGGTCGGACTTTTTCCAACACCGATTCTTCCCTTTCTCTCTCGATCACTATAAGGGCCCCAGGGGGCTTCCGGCTGATGAGGGAATGGGAACCGATGGGTCTCTCAGACAGAGCTGAGCCCCAGCTGTCTAAATGCAAGGATCGGGAACTCGGAGAAAGGGAACAAAATCTTTTACATCAGCTGTTGAGAAAATCACCTTTGTTCTGCCTCCAATTACAAACAAGAGAAAATCGGCAGATGCTGGAAATCCGAGCAACACACACAAATTGCTGGAGGAACTCAGCATTAGTACTCTTTTCCATAGATGCTGCCTGGCCTGCTGAGTTCCTCCAGCATTTTGTGTCTGTTGCTTGTTCCACCTCCTCTTGTTCTGGACTTTTCTACCCGTGAGAACATGTTTTGACCCACTCTCTCTGGATCCATAATGATATCCAACACATTGTCCTGGGCAACAAGTAGCTTTCACATCGCAAATGTGCCAGACTCCAATGAGACAGACTACTGCCCTTCCCTTCATATTCATTGGCATTGCCATCACTGAGTTCACCACCGTCAGTCACCTGGGGGAGGGTTCAGGGGAAATATTTATGTACAATACAGAAACTGGTGTTACCTGTGTGTACTGTGGTGACGCAAAAGTTGCTGGAGAAAGAAGGATTTTGGCACATTGGCCTTCATAAGCCAATGTACTGAGTACAGGAGATGGATGCTATGTTGACTCTGTATGAGAAATTGGTGATGCCTAACTTGGGACTATTGTGTGCAGTTTTGGTCACCTACCTAGAGGAAAGAAGTAAAAGAGGTTGAAAGAGTTCAGAGAAAATTCAGAAGGATATTGCTACGTCTGGAGGACTTGGTTATAAGGAAAGATTGAACAGGTCAGGACTTTATTCCTTGGAATGTAAAAGATTAAGGGAAGATTTGATGGAATTGTACCAAAATTATGAGGGTTATAGATAGGGTAAATGCAAGCTGGCTTTAACCACTGAGATGGTGTGGGACTACAACCAGAGGCCATGGGTTAAGGGTGAAAGGTGAAACGTTAAGGGGAACATGAGGGGAAACTTTTTCACACAGATGGTCATCCAGGTGTGGAATGAGCAGCCAGCAGAAGTGGTGAATGTGAGCTCAGTTTCACCATTTAAGAGGTTTGTGTAGGTACCTGGATGGTAGGGATATGGGAATAAAACATTTAAATAGTTCAGCACAAACTAGATGGGCCAAAGGGTCTGTTTCTGTGTTGTACTTTTCTATGACTGTGACAAGAACCTGAAATAATACTAATATTCACTCTAATTCCTTTTAACAGACCAACCATTCATCTCAGCAGCAAATTTTTATATGGCATTAAAACTGCGGCACTTTAAATTAACAGTGCATAAAAGAAGGTCCCAGCTGCAGGTCAACAAAGGCTATTTGTGTGAGAGTGTTTCAGTTCCTTTGGGGCCAGGCACCCATACAGCTCAGTGGGAACAGGGAATAATACCAATAGAGAGAATCAAACTGAGCCAAGTCAGAGATTTGAGATGGCAGAAATGCCCCATTCTTATTGAGACAGGAAGAGCATCAGGGAGCTTGATTCCAGATACCAACACTGTGCCCAGTTAGAAGATGATTTCTCCTTCCAACTTGGGTTGATCCTTACTGTAACAGTGTGAAGTCAGTTCACACCTTGGCAACTCGAGTGATCTCATCTGAAATGTCCTTCACCCATTGATGGATTTTGTAAATCTTTTTACAGATTAAAAACGACAAGGAATCTCTCTGCAGGAATCTTCAAAACAATACACCAGTTTTTCTGTCTCTGTCCAGATACTGAAGAACTGGAGCAAGTGATTCACTCAATCATCAGTCCTGCTCTGACTGTGGGGAGGAATTCACTTGGTCATCTAACCTGAAGGTACATCAGCGAGTTCACACTGGGGAGAGGCCGTTCACCTGCTCAGACTGCGGGAAGGGATTCGTTCAGTCATCCGACCTACTGGTGCACAAGCGAGTTCACACTGGGGAGAGGCCATTCACCTGCTCAGACTGTGGGAAGGGATTCCTTTCATCATCTAAACTGAAGGTACATCAGAGAGTTCACACTTGAGAGAGGCCATTCACCTGCTCAGACTGCGGGAAGGGTTTCACTCGGTCATTCCACCTGCAGAGACACCAACGAGTTCACATTGGATCGAGGCCTTTCACCTGTTCAGACATTGGAAAGAGTTTCTCTCAGCCATCTCCATCAAATGTGCATCATTGAGTTCACACTGGGGAGAGACCGTTCACCTGCTGTGAATGTAGGAAGGGATTCACTCAGTCATTTAACCTTGTGACACACTACCGGGTTCACACTGGGAGGAAGTTTCAATAAGCTGAATGCTGGATATTTGTCCATCACCGTTGCTGAATGCAATTTCGAGAGTGACTGTCGGTGCTGAACTCTGCAATTACTGCTGCTGCTCACCACACCCAGTTCTGCGCCCTGGTCACTGGGCATGGGAGGAGTTTCTTCTGCTGCACATTCACCTTTAATGGGACTGTTGTTTAATATCCTGGATCTGAGGCAAATAAATCAGTTCTGTTGGAATTCTTGTCTCTGGTACTTAGTGAATTTATAATGCACCTAGTGTACAGTAAAGAGTCAACTCAGGCCAGCTGGACCCTGCCAGTGATTCTGTTCCACGATAGTCCTTTTAAATCCTCCCCTGTTGTTCCCCTCTTGCTCTCCCTGTGGTGATGGGTTCCAAACAGTCACCACTGTGTGGGTGAAGGGGTTCCCCTTGAATTTTCTGCAGACTGAAGAAGTCAAATTGACTGCAGTTCTAGCTGACATGTTCTTCACCCCTCAAATCCCTGGGCTGAGGAAGAATGACATTGGTAGTTCACCTTCTTATTTCCACATTATAGGTCATTTTCCCTGCTTCTGAAGGGTTAACAAAGAAACATAGAAAACCTACAGCACAATACAGGCCCTTCAGCCCACAAAGTTTTACCAAACATGCCCCTACCTTAAAAATTACTAGGGTTACCCATAGCCCTCTGCTTTTCTAAGCTCCATGTACCAATCCAAAAGTCTTTTCAAATACCTGATCGTATACACCTCCACCACTGTCGTCGGCAGCCCATTCCAGGCGCTCACCACTCTCTGCATAAAAACTTACCGCAGACATCTCCTTTGTACCTACTCCCAAGCACCTTAAATCTGTGTCCTCTTGTGGCAGCCCTGGGGCAAAAAAGCCCCTGGCTATCCACACGATCAATGCCTCGCATCATCTTATACACCTCTGTCAGGTTACCTCTCATCCTTCTTCACTCCAAGGAGAAAACGCCGAGTTCACTCAACCTGTCTTCAGATAGCATGTCCCCCCCCCTCCCAATCCAGGCAACATCCTTGTACATCTCCTCTGCACCCCTTCTGTGGTTTCCACATCCTTCCTGTAGTGAGGCAACCAGAACTGACAACAGTACTCCAAGTGGGTTCTGACCAGCATCCTACATAGCTGCCAGGGTTGTTAGAAAAAGCCACTGTCCTCTCAAGACTGAAAACAGAATGAGAAGCCATTAGTTGGATGTTGAACGGAGCAGGGTCAGAAACCAGAGGCGAGTCTGCAC